>NC_069501.1:898644579-898984579 GCF_027579735.1 Bombina bombina | reverse complement strand
GAAAGTTTCCTTTTTGAATGCACTGTCCTTTAAAATTAAGTGAATGTGGAAAGTTCTGTCTATGGTTATAATGCCATAAATATATATTAAAAACAAAAAAATTTAATCCCATAAGTACACTCAATAATTGAAATTAAAAAATATATTGTAAGTGGCCAAAAAAATGTGTTCTTTCATGATGTAATACAGGCAACAAAACGTTGTTTTTATTATAACCCAGATACATAAAATGTTAGTTGTACCCTTGAAAATATATTTTCTAAGGAGCTGGTGAGAAGATTTCTTGGCTTTGTTCTTCAAAAATATCAAGTTTGAATCTGCCGCTGGGTGCGCAGTTTTCTGTGGTGCCAGTCGCCGCAGCCTGAAAATAGCAATCAAAAATAAGAATGAAGCAGTAATTTATCGTTCATCAAAAAAAACAATCAGCATATGAACATGTTACAACACCGCAAAAAAACATTTTTGGAATTCATTTTTTAATTGTTTCAGAATCTGTTGCACAAATGAATTTCTTTAAATGGGCCTCTTGCTAATATTTTATTCAACAATATTTGTATAGCAAGTCAAGTAAGATCATCTCTGTTTCAGAAAGATTCCTATGTTTTTAAGCTTTTTATTTTATTTCTAATTTGTATTTTAAATAACCCATTTACAGATGCTGATAAGATTACAAACTTTCATCATGGTTACACAACCCTTTCCTGAGGTAAAAAGGACAAGATACAGTTTCAGGCTCTATATAGAAGGGTTTCCTAACTTAAAGGGACATAAAACAGGTTGAGATCTGTGCATATCCTAAAAGGGCTAATTAATTAAAAATAGTTTGTATACATTTTTCAAAAATAAGCAAAATTAATTACATAGCTAAACTGCCTGGAGCAGCAACTCCACCCCCCCCCCCCCTTATCAGTGTTTAGACACAGGCATTGTATTTCAACTGAGTCCACAGCTTCTAGGCACTGCTCCAGCAGATAATCCCTATGCACTTTTGCATTCTACCAAAACAAATAGATATAGATACAGCCATAGAAGGAAGTTAGAGCTTTACAATTCAGAAACTAATAAGAAAGTGTTAATGGTGAGGCACCTGCAGTATAAATTTGTAGGACAAGATACAGTTTCAGGCTCTATATAGAAGGGTTTTCCTAACTTAAAGGGACATAAAACAGGTTGAGATCTGTGCATATCCTAAAAGGGCTAATTAATTAAAAATAGTTTGTATACATTTTTCAAAAATAAGCAAAATTAATTACATAGCTAAACTGCCTGGAGCAGCCAACTCCACCCCCCCCCCCTTATCAGTGTTTAGACACAGGCATTGTATTTCAACTGTGTTCACAGCTTCTAGGCCTGCTCCAGCAGATAATCCCTATGCACTTTTGCATTCTACCAAAACAATAGATATAGATACAGCATAGAAGGAAGTTAGAGCTTTACAATTCAGAACTAATAAGAAAGTGTTAATGGGTGAGGCACTGCAGTATAAATTTGTAGGTAAAGTAATTAAACTACATAATTACTATATTTTGTCTCTATCCCAACTTGTTTTTATGTCACTTTAAGTTATCAGAACCCATGAACAGTCCAGATCTTCAGAATGTGTGAAACACAATACAAACTATATAATCAACTGCTCTGCAATTTTTTGTTATCTAACCTGTTCTCCATGACTGGAGTTGGTAAATCCTGCCTAAGTCTAGAGCACAAAATATTATGTAACCATATTATATTTTTGCATTCATATCCAATTGGAGACTGGCAAAAAGATGGGAATTTAATGGGATATTCAAGTCATTAGTGTGAAATGTACATTAAAAACGGCTGTTTTGGCTATTGTTTTTCATCACTTACATTTATAGGCACAATAATGCTAGGTATGTGGGGACAGGGGCATGTGGTCTAGACTTGCCAACTCTCCCTTATTTCTGGGGATCTCCCTTATTTACTCAAACATTTTTACAGCCAATCAGGTTGCCTTATTTATTTGCTCTTAGAACATTGTTTTCCTTTAATTTTTACAAAATGTAAAATCTTAATTTCAGATATTTAATATTGTACTCTTATTTAGTTAATCATTTTGATGGTTCTTGACAATTTTTAATGTCTATACTTTCTGCCTTAAAGGGATATGAAACACAATTTTTTTTCCTTTCATGAATCAGAGAACATACAATTTAAACAACTTTCTAATTTACTTCTAGTATCTAATTTGCTTTATTCTCTTGGTGTCCTTTATTGAAAAGCATACATAAGAAGGCTAAAAAGGCAGCTATGCACAGCTGTGAGCTAGCTGCTGATTGGTGGCTGAACATATTTACCCACATGTGATTGACCCACCCGATGTGCTTAGTTAGTTCTCAGTAATGCATTTTAACTCCTTCAACAAAGGATACCAAGAGAATGAAGCACATTTGATAATAGAAGTAGACAGGAAAGTTGTTAAAAATCCCATGCTCTATCTGAATCACGAATGAAAATGATTGTGTTTTCATGTCCCTTTAAATGAGAAATATAACTCAATGGATTTGCAGGAGGTTATTGAATGTATTAAACCACACTGTCGCCTAGATTTAGAGTTCTGCGTTAGCCGTCCAAACCCAGCGTTAGGGGGGTCCTAACGCTGGTTTTGTCCGCCCGCTGGTATTTAGGAGTCAGTAAGGAAAAGGTTTAACGCTCACTTTCCAGCCGCGGAACTTTTCCATACCGCAGATCCCCTTACGTCAATTGGCGTATCCTATCTTTTCAATGGGATCTTTCTAACGCTGGTATTTAGAGTCTTGGCTGAAGTGAGCGTTAGAACTCTAACGACAAAACTCCAGCCGCAGAAAAAAGTCAGGAGTTAGGAGCTTTATGGGCTAACGCCGGTTCATAAAGCTCTTAACTACTGTGCTCTAAAGTACACTAACACCCATAAACCTACCTATAGTACCCCTAAACCGAGGTCCCCCCACATCGCCGCCACTATAATTAAAATTTTTAACCCCTAATCTGCCGACCGTACACCGCCGCAACCTACATTATCCCTATGTACCCCTAATCTGCTGCCCCTAACATCGCCAACACCTACATAATATTTATTAACCCCTAATCTGCCCCCCCCCAACGTCGCCGCTACCTACCTACACTTATTAACCCCTAATCTGCGGACCGGACCTCGCCGCCACTATAATAAATGTATTAACCCCTAAACCGCTTCACTCCCGCCTCAAAAACCCTATAATAAATAGTATTAACCCCTAATCTGCCGACCAGACCTCACCGCTACTATAATAAATGTATTAACCCCTAAAGCTAAGTCTAACCCTAACACCCCTCTAAGTTTAAATATAATTTAAATCTAACAAAATAAAATAAATCTTATTAAATAAATTATTCCTATTTAAAGCTAAATACTTACCTGTAAAATAAACCCTAATATAGCTACAATATAAATAATAATTACAATGTAGCTATTTTAGGATTAATATTTATTTTACAGGCAACTTTGTATTTATTTTAACCAGGTACAATAGCTATTAAATAGTTAATAAATATTTAATAGCTACCTACTTAAAATAATTACCAAATTACCAGTAAAATAAATCCTAACCTAAGTTACAATTAAACCTAACACTACACTATCAATAATTTAATTAAATAAACTACCTACAATTATCTACAATTAAACTCAACTAAACTAAATTAAAAAAAAAAAACAAACACTAAATTACAAAAAATAAAAAAAAGATTACAAAAAAAATGCCTTACCCTATTCTAAAATAAAAAGTTTACAGCTCTTTTACCTTACCAACCCTTAAAAGGGCTTTTTGCGGGCATGCCCCAAAGAATTCAGCTCTTTTGCCTGTAAAAAAACATACAATACCCCCCCCCAACATTACAACCCACCACCCACATACCCCTAATCTAACCCAAACCCCCCCTTAAAAAACCTACACTAAGCCCCTGAAGATCTCCCTACCTTATCTTCACCCCGCCGGGTATCACCGATCCGTCCAGAAGAGGCTCCGAAAGTCTTCCTCCTATCCGGCAAGAAGAGGTCCAGAAGAGGCTCCGAAGTTTTCCTCCCTATCCGGCAAGAAGAGGTCCAGAATAGGCTCCGAAGTCTTCCTCCTATCCGGCAAGAAGAGGACATCTGGACCGGCAAACATCTTCATCCAAGCGGCATCTTCTATCTTCATCCATCCGACGAGGAGCGGCTCCATCTTCAAGACCTCCGGTGCGGAACATCCTCTTCTCCCGACGACTAGATGACGAATGAAGGTTCCTTTAAGGGACGTCATCCAAGATGGCGTCCCTCGATTTCCGATCAGCCAATAGAATGCGAGCTCAATCTGATTGGCTGATTGGATCAGCCCATCGGATTGAACTTGAATCTGATTGGCTGATTCAATCAGCCAATCAGATTTTTCCTACCTTAATTCCGATTGGCTGATAGGAATCCTATCAGCCAATCGGAATTTGAGGGACGCCATCTTGGATGACGTCCCTTAAAGGAACCTTCATTCGTCGTCTAGTCCATCGGGAGAAGAGGGATGTTCCGCGCCGGAGGTCTTGAAGATGGAGCCGCTCCTCGTCAGATGGATGAAGATAGAAGATGCCACTTGGATAAAGATGTTTGCGGTCCGGATGTCCTCTTCCTTGCTGGATAGGATGAAGACTTCGGAGCCTCTTCTGGACCTCTTCTTGCCAGATAGGATTAAAACTTCGGAGCCTCTTCTGGACGGATCGGTGATACCGGCGTGGTGAAGATAAGGTAGGGAGATCTTCAGGGGCTTAGTGTTAGGTTTTTTAAGGGGGGTTTGGGTTAGATTAGGGGTATGTGGGTGGTGGGTTGTAATGTTGGGGGGGTATTGTATGTTTTTTAAAGGCAAAAGAGCTGAATTCTTTGGGGCATGCCCGCAAAAGGCCCTTTTAAGGGCTGGTAAGGTAAAAAGAGCTGTAAACTTTTTATTTTAGAATAGGGTAGGGCATTTTTTTATTTTGGGGGCTTTGTTATTTTTTTTTAGGGGGTTTTAGAGTAGGTGTAATTAGTTTTAAAATTCTTGTAATCTTTTTTATTTTTTGTAATTTAGTGTTTGTTTTTTTGTAATTTAGTTTAGTTGATTTAATTGTAGATAATTGTAGGTAGTTTAATTAATTTATTGATAGTGTAGTGTTAGGTTTATTGTAATTTAGGTTAGGATTTATTTTACTGGTAATTTGGTAATTATTTTAACTAGGTAGCTATTAAATAGTTATTTAACTATTTAATAGCTATTGTACCTGGCTAAAATAAATACAAAGTTGCCTGTAAAATAAATATTAATCCTAAAATACGCTAAACATGTAATTATTATTTATATGTAGCTATATTAGGGTTTAATTTTACAGGAAAGTATTTAGCTTTAAATAGGATAATTTAATTTAATAAGATTTATTTTATTTCGTTAGATTTAAATTATATTTAACTTAGGGGTCGTTAGGGTTAGGGTTAGACTTAGCTTTAGGGGTTAATACATTTATTATAAGTAGCGTTGAGGTTCCGGTCAGCAGATTAGGGGTTAATACTTGAAGTTAGGTGTCAGCGATGTTGGGGAGGGCAGATTAGGGGTTAATACTTGAAGTTAGGTGTCAGCGATGTTAGGGAGGGCAGATAGGGGTTTAATACTATTTTATTATAGGGTTTTTGAGGCGGGAGTGAGGCGGTTTAGGGGTTAATACATTTATTATAGTGGCGGCAAGGTCCGGTCGGCAGATTAGGGGTTAATAAGTGTAAGTAGGTAGCGGCAACGTTGGGGGGGGGCAGATTAGGGTGTTAATAAATATATATAGGTGCTCGGCGATGTTAGGGGCCAGCAGATTAGGGTTACATAGCTTATAATGTAGGTTGTGGCGGTGTCCGGAGCGGCAGATTAGGGGTTAAAAGTGTAACGAAGGGGTCAGCGATAGCGGGGGGCGGCAGATTAGAGGTTAATAAGTGTAGGTTAGGGTCTGTTTAGACTCGGGGTTCATGTTAGGGTGTTAGGTGCAGATTAGGAAGTGTTTCCCCATAGGAAACAATGGGTCTGCGTTAGGAGCTGAACGCTGCTTTTTTGCAGGAGTTAGGTTTTTTTTCAGCTCAAACTGCCCCTTGTTTCCTATGGGGGGAAATCATGCATGAGCACATTTTTGAAGCTGGCCGCGTCGTAAGCAACGCTGGTATTGAGGGTTGAAGTGGCCTGTACGCTCCCTTTTTGGAGCCCTAACGCGAGCCTTCAGAGAACTCTCAATACCAGTTGTTTAAAAGGTGCGGGGGGGAAAAAAACACGCGTAGCTAACGCACCCCTTCTAACGCAAAACTCTAAATCTAGGTTGTGTGTGAATTAAGATGATTTGTATGAAGAATTTTGTTTGTACTAAACTGTATCAAATTGTACAATTAAGTGTTTTTCAGTAACAAACTGTATAATTTGTCTACTTCCTACGTGAAATTTATCGATACCTTAGTCCCTCCCTTATTCTCATAAAAGTTGGCCAACACTAATGTGCTTGCCATCCTCAATGTTAAACTATAATATATATATATATATTTATATATTATATATATATATATATATATATATATATATATATATATATATATTTTTTATATACAGGGCTCAAAATTTCAAGTCTAAGCCAATAGTCCAGGCCAAAATGTTACTCACCTCTTCTGATCTCAACACACCACTTATTCCCCCCCCCCACTCCCTCTTTGCATATGTTAGCCATTATGAAACAATTAATTTGCTGTAATTTGTAATATTGTTTTACAATTAAAGAATCCTATATACAGTAATACATTAACAAAAATAAGTACATTGCAGTTAGCAACATCAACTAGGTTCTGGGGAAGACAACCTGAATTAGAAAAAGGAAGTTGTTAAACCTTAGGAGAATGCAGAGTACTGACAGTCATGGAAGGTCACATCCGACCTAGAGATGTATTGTTTTGTTTAATATAATTCTATCCCTTCTCTATTAACTCTCCACCCCCTCCTCTCCTCAGTCTCTCTTTTTTAAACACTCCATTGTCCTCCTCAGTCCATATCTTCACTTTACCCTCTTTCTTTCCTTCTCAAGTGTCTTCCACTCTCTTTTTTTCTCCACTCTCTCTTAACTCTATCTCCTTTTCCACTTTCCCTCTCCAATCTCTCTCTCTGCCCCCATTTACCCCCTCAGAAGTAACACTCTAAGCACTAATAGGGTCCCTACAGCCCTAGAGTAATAACATATCCTTGCCCTTCGATGGATATATAATATCCCCTTTAGATAATATTTTTAGCACATAGCCCAAAATGTGTGTTTGTCAGTGCTGCAATATGGAGTGTACATTTTGCAAATGCAATGTGATAACTTTGTTACTTACAAGATGCCACCAGACTTCAGACAGTGAGTAAATGTTGATTCAACATTCACTCACTAACTTTTACTTGCCACTGTTAAATTTCCACTCGGCAACGGCTAGTGGGCGAGTGGAAATGTTGACTTTGCAGTATACTTTTATTATTTATTTTTGTAACCTTTTCATGTAATCTAGCTTTAAAGATTGGAGCACAGATTGGCTCCCCCCAAAATTAGGAAAAGTTGTGGGTGTAAGGGGGTAAGCCCTACAGAAAACAACTGCAGCAAATTGAGATGTTAATTAGTAAAAAATGTTTAAACCTGGCTATGTTATTTTATAGCAAAAACAACAGATACAACTTGTAATTACAAGTGTGTTCGGTGTTCATTTAATGTGTTTTTTTTTTATTGCTTTAGACACCTCCCTTTAACTGACTGAAGAGGTGGCCACTTAAAGGAACATGAACCCCAAATTTTTTTCTTCAAGGTTCAAATAGATCGAACAAATTTCAACATCTTTCTATTTATTTCTATAATCATATTTGCTTCATTCACTTGTTATCTTTTTTTTTTTTTTTTTTTTGAAGGAACAGCATGCACGATAACAGTTTAATTTCTGCTTTACTGTCACTTTAACACTACAAATGTGAGCAATAATCCATAAAGCAATGACAGACAACAAACCTCCTTAAACACACCAAATTGACAGCCAGAATACTTAATAAGTCTTACAGTCTCTTTATTTCTCGGGTAGACCCACAGCAAAAGTGTTCACAATACCATAAGTGTGGGTATGGGGGTGGGGGGTTTTGGAGAGAGAAGAGGAACAGAGATTTAAAAGCAGGTAAATTTTGTCTGCCTATAATAAAGATATGTATTTCAGTGGTGAATATAAATTGTTTTCTTCCAGAAAAAAAAGGTTCAGGTTTACCTTTGAGTTTTGCCAGTGGTATTACCTTGTTTGGTCATATGCAGGAAATATAATGAATATTACATAAATGGTATTATTGGGGGGGTTCTGCTATTCCTATTGCTGAATTAATAATACATCAGATGATAGTGAAATATTCTTTACTGCTTTATCCCATGAAAAATAAAGGAGGACCGCAAGTCTGTAATACACACATGATAAACAGCATCCACGTCATATACTTGTGAATTTAATGTACTTTTAAACTAGGAACAATGCACAGTTCTTGCTTCTGAAAACAGTAAATTAGTTTAATGTTGGTCTTGAATAATGCATTTTATTGTGTTTGTGTCAACCAGCTAGCAACACAGAACAATTCAAAAACCGAAAAACATTATCTGTATTATTTACTAGAAGTTCATAGTCCTAACTTTCAAAATACAATTGCTTGAAAACCACCGAAAGTACAAAGAAATAGTATAATAACAGTGAATGATTCATCATTTTAAAAGGATTTTACTTTTATTTATTTTTTTAACTTTATTTGTGAAGGGTCCGTAACTTCCTGTCATAATCCCACAAGCGGACTGTAGTCCCTGTAGGAAGGCAAAGGAATAGCTTTTCCTTTGATATGGTTGCTAGGAGAAATCTGCTCTGGCGGTAGTCTGTTTATTGCCCATGCTCAGCAGAGGACTATTACTTTTAGGCAGAAAATTTCTAAGGGCCAAATGATCAAATATTCTCCTGCTTGGAGAGAAATTATAGTGCAGACTTCCCAGTGACTGAACTCACTGAATGCTAAAAGAAAAAAGGGTGGAACCTTTCAGCACTGTGAGATCTCTCACAAGATTCTAGATGGACAAATTTTGCTATACTTGGGTCTAAAGGGTGTTTTATGCATTTCTGTATGTGGAGATATAGGGGCCGATTTATCTCAAGGGCCGAATGGCCCCTGATGCCCCTGTTTTCGCGCGAGAGCTTTAGGCTCGCCAGAAACAGCAGTTGTGAAGCAGCGGTCTTAAAACCACTGCTCTTTAACTGGTCCGCTGCCTCTGAGGCTGCGGACATCAATCCCGCCCAATCCCCCTATACGATCGGGTTGATTGACACCCCTCTGCAGGGGGTGGCAATTGCACAAGCAGTTCACCAGAACTGCTTGTGCAATGTTAAATGCCGACAGTGTGTGCTGTCGGCATTCAGCAATGTCCTGATCGGAAATGATACGCTACAGCATATCAATGTCTCGACAGACATTGATAAATAAACACCCATAGCATGAAAGTTATGTTACACTTATATTTTGCGGTTTGTATTTTATATTACTTTACACTTCAGACTGGGTCTTTTCAGTATTATTACATTTAAGCTTTGCTTTTTCTATTTTATATTTAAATACATTTAGATTTAGATCCAGCCTGTGATTTTACAAATATTGATTATGTTTTCAAAGTTTGTGTGTTACTTTAACAAATTAGAGGATCATACTATTGTATATTTCTGTGTATCTTTTACAATTACATTGCACTTTGTATTTTCTCTATTGTAAAATAAAACACAGCTTTAGAAAGTTGGGGGACAAGGCAGATACCCTGGGCTGAACATGGGAGTTCCTAGGGTATGCGTGAAGCCCTCTCTCACAATTCCTTGTAAATGCTGGGGAGCATTTTAAAACAAGCTGGTTTTACTGAATTATATTGCCAGCTTTACAAAGGTGAAGTTTGCTCAAAATTCACAACACAATTTATTTAACTGAAAAGTAATATATACTAAAATACTTGCAAAAAAATAAAATTGTAGTAAAAACATTTCAAATTTAATTTGTATTTGCTGTAAATTGGGACTATATATAAGCCCCAGTTACCCTTCCCTTCTGTGAAATTCTATATCCCAGAGAGGCTCATTAGTTTCTACGGAAGGCATCTGGCATCTCTCATCTCTATAAGAAAAAGGGTAGAACCTGGGACTTTCAGGTTCTACACTTTTTCTTATAGAATTCAGTGATTTCAGCCCCTGTGGAGTCTGCACTATGATTTCTCTTCAAACAATAGGGCCCATAGAAAGTAATTGACGATTTATTGGAAACTAAAGCTGTCAGTTATTCCAGTTTTATTTTAAATAGAAGAAATACCAAAGTACAATGTCATTTGTTAAAATATACACATAAATATACAAAGTATGAGCCTAATTTGCAGCAAAAAAGAATCAAAGCGCACAAACCCCATCAGATAGACATTTTATGTTTTATTCAGCATAAACGGTTAAAAACACTTACAAGAAATATAATAATCACAAGCCTGTATCCCAATCTTGGGAAAGAAAGGAAGAGTCCCGGTTAAAATCGAAAATGGTAGTTTGGGGGTGAAGCTTGACGAGGCTCCTTTTGGACAGCGTCTGTAACTGAAAAAGAGCTGGGTGACTGAACACGATGAGGTGTGATTGAAACACCATTTCGATTTTAACCGGGGACTCTTCCTTTCATTCCCCAAGATTAGGATATAGGCTTGTGATTATTATTTTCCTGTAATTGTTTTTAACCGTTTATGCTGAATAAAACATAAAACGTCTACCTTGATGGGGTTTTGCGCTTTGTTCTTTTTTACTGCAGGATTACTTTGTGTAGAGACCGTCTGGTGACACATCTCTGGAAATAGCTGCAATTCTCAGATTGGAAACCGTGGGACAAACAAATTGTTTGATAATCAACCTATATAAGACATTGGACTTTTTTGATCCCCTGTAAACAGCACTCATTCTATAGCTGGATGTGGTAAATGTATAATTAGAGTAATATATTTTTTACAACTGTGAATATCATATTGTAACTGTAGTGTTCATACAAGTAATTGTTTTTATTTACAATTATATATATCAACTGTGACTTCCTCCTCCCCTCAGTTGCGCTGTAAATATCTGATTTTGGGTTTATAAGCCTAATTTGTTAAATTTTGATGTATTACCAGGTGTGTGAGAGATAGAAGAAACTAGAGATGTGCATTCGGCATTTCATGGCGCTTGGCTATTTTCGCTGCCAAATTCATTCTTGGGCAACAGCAACACTTCTTTTGAGTGTGCTGCATGTCGTCATTAAGGGGTCTAATTTATTCCCCCTTTCCCCAGTTTATACCTACTCAAATTGAAACAGGTACATAACCAGCAAAGATGATTATATGAGCCGAAAATGATATGACAATACACAAACATGTAATTCTTTAGAACGTATTGTGTTTACCAGCTGTGTCTCTCCTATATGAACATGAGTCTTCTGCTTGGCTTCACATAGCTGTCTCAGATGAAGGATAACAAGCTCGTTCTCTTCCTGATCACTGGTAGCCTTCATTTTCTGTAAAAATGAAATGCAAAATGGCAATAATTAAACAAAATAAAATTAAAAAAAACACAAGTATGTTCTAATATACTGCTTTTACATCTTCAGCTCGGCTAATAATAGTCACAATGCTTTTATACAATATATTTAGAAAGCTCTTAGGAATATTCTACAATTATTCTACTATTGCTAGAACAGCTTTTAGGGTAGCATATTTGGATATGACTGGATTTTTTAAGTAAAAAAAGAAAGCTCAAAATCTCAGTTTTTATTTTTGTTTTTACACATCTATCACTTCTATTTTCTTAAAAGGGACAGTCAACACCAGTATTTTTTTGTTTAAAAAGAAAGATAATCCTTTTATTACCCATTCCCCAGTTTTGCATAACCAACACAGTTATATAAATACACTTTTTACCTCTATGATTACCTTGTATCTAGGCCTCTGCAAACTGCCCCCTTATTTCAGTCCTTTTGACAGACTTGCTTTTAGCCAATCAGTGCTCACTCCCGTGTAACTTCACGTGCATGAGCTCAATGTTATCTATATGAAACACATGATCTAATGCCCTCTAGTGGTCAAAATGCATTCAGATTAGAAGCAGTCTTCAAGGTCTAAGAAATTAGCATATGAACCTCCTAGAATTAGATTTCAACTAAGAATACTAAGAGAACAAAGCAAAATTGGTGATAAAAGTAAATTGGAAAGTTGTTTTAAATTACATTCCCTATTTAAATCATAAAAATATTTTTGGGACTTGACTGTCCCTTTAAAGAAGTTGAAACTAAATCAATGATATTTATTTTTCCCCATGTACATTTGGATCATATTATATTAGATAACATTAATTTATACACCAGATTTAGCCAACATGGGGTTTTCAACGAGGTGTTATCTCTCTGTCTGCCCTTCAGAACCGCATAACGGTAGTGAGAACATATACTTTCATCAATTCTGCTTCCATGTTTACCTTTCAAAAAATATGCCCATGTTCAGGAGTGGCGGACCTTTTTCAGTGTGTACGTTTTAAATTTGTGATACTCCTAAAAATTGTCTTGGTGCCCTTGATACCTTTTTCCTATTTTCAAATTTAAAGGGACATTAACTAAACATTAAAATCCATTTTCTTTTTAATTCCTAATATATATATTATCTTAATTCCTAATATACAGTATGTATTCATAAGACAAACCATTTAAGAAGTACTGTAATTGGAAAAAAGCATTAAAGTGGTAGCCCAGAGGTGGAATAACAGCAAATGTATTATGAGTGTCAAAGGTTTACCATCCCTGCCCTAAGTAGTACTTCTAGTCTCCTCTGCAGAGAGGAGAGGACACTAAACTACGATGAATACTATTTTACCAGTTCAGGAAATCAGGCACTCTAGCAGTTTCCATTACTGTAATCAGCTGAAAACACGTGCTATCACATTTGAATACCAGCATGAAAATGACAAAACCGTTTTTACTTTTGGTAACAAAAGATTTTTTTTTCTTTCTGTGTGAACGTACTCTTATTTTTATAATGTGTGTGATTGTCACTGTTTAATTCATAGAGAAACCAGCATTTAAATCAGCAAGAGATGGGTAAAGAAGAAAGGGAGGAACGAGAAAAAGGGGAGCAAGGATTATTAAAACCACAAAAAACTGTACCTAACAAATGGAAAAATAACTTACAATGGGCAGTGAACAGGAGAAATAGTTAAAGGAACAATAAGCCCAAACAAATATTTTGAATTAGCTTTTTAAAGCTAATTACATTGATAAGAAAAGTAACAGAAAATATGTTTGTGCAAAACTCAGTCCAAGGGAATAATTGATAATTATATCTTCCACACATATCAGAACAGCAAAATTACTCCACAAGCTTGCAGGGCCAGTGTTCTGTCGAGAACTGCAATTCATCGAAAACTGCAATCTGACGTCACTTCCAGTGATTCCATACATCTGATTTGTCCGTGTCCAGTTAGTGACAGGATTCAAAATCAATCAGATGGGCACTGTAATCGGCTATCTTCACTATCTATTTTGCCTCCGCTTGGGGTGGTTCAAGAGGGACTGAACCCTCCTTGTAAACCTCATTCTCCAAGATTTACTTGGGGTGTATGTCAGAGGATCGGCGGTTCGCCCCCCCAGACAGAGGCAAAACAGATATTAAAATAGAAGACTCACCAGAAGTGATGTGATTGCAGTTTTCGATGAATTGCAGTTCTCGACAGAACACCGGCACAAGTGTAAAGCATCAAGCAAGCCGCCTTAGGTCGCCCTCAGCAGGGGGGCACCAGATCTGCCTGCTGGCATAGGCAAATTAGCTTGATTTTTTTTTAGTCAGCATTTATGCATGATGGATGCTGGTGATGGGCAAATGATTTGGGTACTTGCACACGTTGCACTGGCAGTGCAGGGGTCAGGACTCAGTCAGAGGGCGCTGCGCTGGGCGTGCGTGGGCACAGACTGGCAGCCGGGCAGTTCAGAGAGAGACAGAGCTTGAGTCACTTGCCCTTACGGCGTTACTCTGCTTCATCCTGCTGGCTGCTGCGCATAGGCACTCCACTGACTAACATAACGGCCGCCTACCTCCTATCTAACTGAGAGACTTAGACTGTCACTCACCGTCACGTGCACAGTCTGAGTCTGTCAGTCAGTGACATGAGAGGCTGGAGCCTGGCGGTGGTGGCTCAGGAAGTGGACTGGAGCTGTGAGAGGGAAGTGGGAACTCAGGGAAACAAACACATGGATCATGCTGCTGGCGTCTCGTGACTCCTGTGTGTCACACACTCCACGGACCACTAGGATTTCAAAATTGGCTGAGGGACTCTTGAGGGAGCCACGTGAGGCACAGGTGGATGCCCCCCACCCCAGATGGCCAGAGGAGAGACCGGTACTGAAAAGACAGTGACAGAGAGGTAGGTTGGCGACCGTCCGTTGGCGCATCATATATATTTTGTTATTTATATAATATTATGTAAAAGAAAAATAAGTTAGCTTAATGGAGCGCAAATAAAATGTACTTAGTATGGGGGTGGTCTGGAGGAGAGCAGGGAGGTTGGTGGTATTGTCGGGGAGGTTTATGGTGTTGTGGTGGGGATTGGGGGGGCGTCAAAATGCACCTTCGCCTGTGTAGACAAAAATCCTTGCACCGGCCCTGCAAGCTTGAAAAGATGTTGCTTTATTCAGCACAATGTCTGTTTTAAAATAAATAAAAAAATAATGTTTTCTAAAAATGTGACAGGTGAGAGATGAGGTAACACTACTTTACTGCCCCCTAGTGTTGGCTTAAGAATGCAATCTATATCCATTTCTTTTCTTTATGATACAAAAACAAAATTTATGCTTACCTGATAAATTTCTTTCTTTCCGGGCATAAAGAGTCCACGACTTCATTCCAATTACTTGTGGGATATTCAACTCCTGGCCAGCAGGAGGAGGCAAAGGGCACCCCAGCAAAGCTGTTAAGTGTAACTTTCCTTACCCATAAGGGAAAATGGAAAAAGAAGAAAGACAAGGGTATAGAGGTGCCTGAGGTTTACTAAAAAAAAAAAACTGCAGAATTACAATTAAAAAGAGGGCGTGGTTGTGGACTCTCCATGCCTGGAAAAAAAGAAATTTATCAGGTAAGCATAAATTATGTTTTCTTTCCTGTGGCATGGAGAGTCCACAACTTCATTCCAATTACTAGTGGGAACCAATACCCAAGCTAGAGGACACAGAATGAAAAGGGAGAGAGAACAAGGCAGGAGGACCTAAACCGAAGGCACCACTGCTTGAAGAACCTTTCTCCCAAAAGAGGCCCCAACCGAAGCAAAAGTATCAAATTTGTAGAATTTGGAAAAAGTATGCAGAGAGGACCATGTTGCCACCTTGCAAATCTGTTCCACATAAGTTCATTTTTGAAAGTCCAAGATGAGGAGACAGCCCTAGTGGAATGAGCTGTAATTCTCTCAGGAGGCTGCTGTCTAGCTGTCTCATAAGCTAAATGAATCATATTTCTTAACCAGAGGTAAAAAGGGTAGTAGAAGTGGCCTTCTGACCCTTTCACTTTCCAGAGAAAACAACAAAAAGGGCAGAAGATTGCCAAAAATCTTTAGTAGCTTGTAGGTAAAATTGTAGAGCATGCACAACATCCAGGTTATGCAAAAGACGTTCCTAATGAGAAGAAGGATTAGGACAAAAAGAAGGAACAACAATTTCCTGATTAATGTTTTGATCCGACACCACCATAGGGAGAAACCCCAATTTAGTATGAAGGACCGCCTTATCTGCATGAAAAATAAGGTACAGGGAATCACACTGCAGAGTTGAAAGCTCAGAAACTCTGCAAGCGGAAGTAATAGCAAGGAGAAACAAAACCTTCCAAGATAACAATTTTATATCAACAACATGCATCAGCTCAAACGGAGCCTGCTGCAAAACTTTAAGAACTAGGTTAAGGATCCAAGGAGGAGCAACAGGTTTAAACACAGGCCTGATTCTGACCAGGGTCTGAACAAAAGCTTGAACACCTGGTAAATCTGCCAGATGTTTGTGCAAAAGAATAGACAGTGCAGAAATCTGACCCTTCAGAGTACTGACTGACCAACCTTTCTCCAGGCCATCCTGAAGAAAAGATCAAATTTGGGGAATTCTCACCCGGTTCCAGGAGAAACCATTAGATTTGCACCAAAAAAGGTATTTATGTCATACCTTTATGGTAAATCTTGTGAGTAACAGGTTTATGAGCCTGAAGCATAGTATTAATGACCGCTTCAGAAAAACCACATCTAGACAGGACTACGCGTTCAATCTCCAAGCAGTCAGCTTCAGAGAATCTAGATTTGGATGGAGGAATGGACCCTGAATTAGAAGGTCCTTCCTCAGAGGTAACCTCCAAGGTGGAAGAGATGACATCTTCACCAGATCCGTGAACCAGATCCTGCGAGGCCAGGCAAGGTCTATTAGAATCACAGATGCTCTCTCCTGTTTGATACAAGCAATGACTCGTGGAAGGAAAGTAAACGGAGGAAACAGGTATGCTAGACCGAAATTCCAAGGAACCGCCAGAGCATCTATCAGAGCGGCCTGAGGATCTCTTGATCTTGAACTGTACTTTGGAGGTTTGGCGTTTTGATGAGACACCATCAGATCCAACTCTGGAACCCCCCACCTGAGGGTTATCCTAGAGAACACTTCCGTATGGAGAGCCCACTCTCTGGGATGAAAAGTCTGTCTGCTCAGAAAATCCGCCTCCCAATTGTCCACTCCTGGAATGTGGATGGCAGATAGGAGACAATTGCAAACTTCCGCCCACTGCAGAATGCGAGTCACCTCCTTCATGGCCAAGGAACTCAGAGTTCCTCCCTGGTGGTTGATGTAAGCCACTGAGGTGATGCTGTCAGACTGGAATCTGATAAACCGCACTAAAGATAATTGAGGCTAAGCTGTCAAGGCATTGAAGATTGCTCTCAACTCCAAGATGTTTATGGGAAGAGAAGACTCTTCCCGAGACCACAGGCCCTGAGCTTTTAGTGAGCCCCAAACAGCTCCCAAGCCTAACACACTGGCATCCGTAGTCACAATCACTCAGGAAGGTCTCAGGAAGCAAGTGCCTCGAGAGAGATGTTCCTGTGAAATCCACCATGAGAGAGAGATTCTTGTTAGTGAATCCAGATCTATCCTCTGCGATATATCTAAATGGTCTCCATTCCATTGACTGAGCATCTCAGATGAAACTGAGCAAAAGGAATAATGTCAATGGAAGCAACCATCAGACCAATCACCTCCATGCATTGAGCCACTGATGGACGAATAGCAGACTGGAGAGAAAGGCACGAAGCCAGAAGTTTGGATTTTCTGACATCCGTCAGGAAAATCTTCATGGACAGGGAATCTATGATTGTCCCTAAGAAACATACCCTTGTAGCTGAAACAAGAGAACTCTTTTCCAGATTCACTTTCCATCCGTGTGAACGTAGAAAAGACAACAACATCTCTGTATGAGATTTTGCTAGTTGAAAAGATGACACCTGGACTAGGATGTTGTCTAGGTAAGGCGCCACCACAATTCCATGAGATCTGACCACCGCCAAAAGAGCCCCCAGAACCTTTGTGAATATTCTGGGAGCCGTGGCAAGACCAGACGGAAGAGCAACAAACTGGAAATGCTTGTCCAGAAAAACAAACCTCAGAAATTGGTGATGATCCCTGTGAATGGGAACATGAAGATACGCATCCTTCAGGTCTATGGTCGTCATGAACTGATCTTCCTGAACCAATGGAATGAATAGTTTCCATCTTGAAGGATGGAACCCTGAAAAATTTGTTGAGGCACTTTAAGTCTAACTTGGGATGGAAAGTTCCCTCCTTTTTGGGAACCACAAATAGATTTGAATAGAATCCTTGACCTTGTTCCTCTAGTGGAACTGGAACAATAACTCCCAGGAGGCCTCCCTCTTTACCTGGTTTGTGGATAGTCTTGACAGGAGACATCTGCCCCTTGGAGGGCAAGACTTAAATCCCATTTTGTCACCCTGGGATACTATGTCCACAGCCCATGGATCTGGGACATCGTGTATCCAAGCCTGCCAAAAAAAAGAAAGCCTGCCTCCTTCATGCTGATTTAGAGTCAGCGGAAGGCTTCTTGTTTTTCTTCCCCTTATTCCAAGGCTGACTGGACCTCCAAGAGGTCTTGGCTTGCTCTGGTTTGGAAAAAGAGGAGGAAGACTTTGGTCCTTTAAAGTTATGAAAGGAGCGAAAATTACAATTCTGGAGACCCTTAGGTCTGTTCTTCTTGTCCTGAGGAAGGAAAGATCCCTTTCCACCTGTAATTTCAGAAATAATTTCCTCCAGACCAAGTCCAAATAAAATCTTACCTTTATAAGGTAAAGACAAAAGCTTTGCTTTTGAAGTTACATCAGCCGACCAGGATTTTAACCACAGAGCTCTGTGAGATAGAACATTAAAGCTAGACCTCTTAGCTCCCAGTCTAATTTCCTGCATGTTAGCATCGCAGATAAAGGTATTGGCCAGCTTAAGAGCTTTGATTCTATCTTGGATCTCCTCTATCATAGTCTCCTCTGATAGCAGATCAGACAAGGAGGAGTCACACCAATAAGATGCTGCACCCACAACCGTAGCAATACTTGCCGCAGGTTGCCACTGTAATCCTTGATGGATGTCCATCTTTTTAAGTAAGTCTCTAGCTTCTTATCCATAGGATCCTTAAACTATCCTCTATAGAAATGGTAGTTCTTTTAGCCAGAGCAGAGATAGCTCCCTCTACTTTAGGCACAGTGCACCATGAGCCATGAATGGAGTCAGCAACAGGAAACATTTTTTAAAAAACAGGAGAAGGGGAAAAAGGAACCCATAGTTTATCCCATTCCTGAGCTATAATTTCAGACATCTTGTCTGGAACAGAAAAAACATCAACAAAAGAGGGAGAATCATAACGTCTATCAAGTTTAGAAGACTTTTTAGGGTTGACAGCAACTGAAGGTTAAGAGTCATCCAAAGTAGCTAGAACCTCCTTCAGTAGTAACCGGAGATGTTTAAGCTTAAAACTGAAATTAACTTCTTCAGATTCAGAAGATTTTTTCCCCCATTGTGTAAGAGTCTGAGATCTCACCTTCAGAAGCTACTGAAGTATCCTCCTCGTCAGACATTTGGGAAAGGTTGACAAATGCAGATTTAGAGCGGTCAGAAACCTTACTAGCAGAAATATGTCCTCTTTCGCTTACCCAAAGTAGGGAAAGCAGATAAAGCTGCAGCAAAATCTCCTGGCAAATAAACACCCCAGGAGGTTGAGAGGAACCGCTGGGCACTGTATGTGAAACTATTAAAGCTTGGGACGTTTGAGGAGAAAGCTGAGGCATATCCTGAACAGCATTATCCTGAGAGACAATAGGCTCAGAAGGAAGTTATTTATCTTTGAATTTTAGAGTCTTAGCTAAGCATAAGGAACAAAATTGCATAGGCAAAACAGTTTGGGCCTCTAAACATAATAAACATTTATCCAAAGAAACAGAATCTTGGTCTGTATCCATAGCTGTAAAGGTCACCCATAATAATTGAAAAAATGAAAGTTATGTCACTTTAAGAGAGGAGAGTAACTGTTATGTCACTTTAAGAGAGGAGTTTTAAAACGAATAATGCTGAAATTAATTAGGATTATTTAAATAAAAGTCTCTCACACCTCTATACCTCAGCAAGCTGAGGAATCTTACGACACCAGGACCGGAGTTGATATAGGAATTGCAGGGAGACTCTTGCATGCAGATCCGTTGTCAGAATGGCTGTCAGACCTAGAGAGCTGTGAGCTACCGGATTGCTAAAACACACGCACTGCCCTTTCACTCTGCTCTATAATAAATAAAAAATGGAAGAGCGGAGGTCACATGATCAGACCTCAGAAAAGAAACTGCACCACTAAAAGGCGTGCGTTTCTGTCTAACCAGTAAAAACTAAAGCCTCAGAAAATGAACACTCCGCTATAATTAACCCTATTCTTACTAGACTTTTTAGGGAAGCAGAAACAAAGACAGTATAATGCTCATAGACCCTTTAGCCAGTCTCTCAACAAAAAGGGGAAACTTAACCCTTTAAATAATTCACATACATCAGTGCCGGCCAAACTGCCCATTGTTAACCCCTAAAAGTCATATACATGTCCCAGATGATGATCGACTAGAAACGGCTAGAAAAATTAACCTCCAAAGTGCTGTTCTTCAGTACCTAGAAGGCAAAGACACTTACCTGTGGTTCAGCTGCAGGGCAGGAACAGTTCTTAAGTATGATAGATACTCCACTCTCTATCAGGGACCTAAAGAAAAAGAAAGAGCAGAGTAATTAACCCTGGCTTTCTCTAAAGGGGTAGCAATGATGTTAGAAATAAAGCAAAGACAACCTTGCCACTTTCTAACTGCTAATAACCACCATTACTCTTACTAAAGAGACTGACATGGACACAGCTTAGCCCCGATCCTTGCTTGCAGGGAAAAGTACCCATAAAAGGATTAAATATCTTTAGATACCATCTTCGCACATCCTCCATTAACAGAAGCAAAGAGAATGACTGGGGATTATGGGTAAGGGAAGTTACACTTAACAGCTTTGCTGGGGTGCTCTTTGCCTCCTTTGGCTGGCCAGGAGTTGAGTATCCCACTAGTAATTGGAATGAAGTCGTGGACTCTCCATGCCATAGGAAAGAAATAGTCTTTTTTCACTAAAGCAGTGGAGTATCATTGCAATATATATTATTCATTTTACCTTTTATTTTTTTTAACATCCAAGGTTGATTTTTTTCTCATCCTTCTACTTTCACACCATCTGCAGTGACACATAATGCTTAACTCACACCACAAATGTCAATACCTGATACACCAAGCTCTTTACTACCTCCTGATACAGCCAGCAGGGACACTAGGGACTGAGTTTATTCTGCTAACCATGCTGGCTATAGTAGGTCAGAATGTTAATTAAAATTTATATATAAAAAAAATAATAATATTCATATGTGAACATCTTTATGTATATAAAATTAAATGACACAAAAAACATTGGTGTAATATATTACGTATAGGTTGAGTATGAAATAATAGCTAAGAAATATCAGTATGTACTAACATTAATGACT
This sequence comes from Bombina bombina, assembly GCF_027579735.1. NCBI lineage: Eukaryota > Metazoa > Chordata > Amphibia > Anura > Bombinatoridae > Bombina > Bombina bombina. Next base: position 898,963,393 of record NC_069501.1, on the reverse strand, counting down.
ATTATGCACTTAAAGGTAAAGATTTGAGAGGGCACCTGAGAACACAGTATGGTAAAATTTGTCCTGAGGGTGTTAAGTTGTTCAGATGAAACTTTAATTTCTAAATAATAATAAATCAGCTATTGTAAATGTGCCTGCAGCCTTGGCCTGTGCTGTGCACCCTTCGTGCACTGTATTCCTGCCTATCTGCACTTCCTGTTATTACTACTGTAGATGCCCCCCCCCCCAAAAAAAATTGAATGTTTGTAAATATACCAAATAACTGTATAAAATGATGAAAATTGCGAACTATGAAAAAAATAATATAAAAAAGTTACCTGAACTCGTTCAAATATATCTGCTTGCTCGTTATCCGATAACAAAGATAGTTGTCTCTGTATTATCAATTTTGCTCTTGGAGGATAAAGCCCTAGAAAGAAAATAAGTGTATTATTTAGCACAAACATTTATTATATTAATTAGGAGGAGAACCTTACAATATATAAGTCAGATTATAAATTCCGAGCTACTAATGGCACGTGGCCCATTACTTTGCTGTTGGCCTTTTGCAATCAGTAGTACTTGATTTGTTATTACAAACTGTCTGGTAATTTGTCTTAGCAAAGCAGTTTTACATGAGCTACAGGTGCAGAACAGTTGTATTACAAGTTAAGGGTAGTGTGGACACGCTATCCAAAAATCCTATGGAAATAAAAAGGTCTTCACAGCCTTAAAGTGATGCTTTAAAATCAGGTCAGGAATCTAAACGATTTCTTAGTGGGACTTTAATTGATTACTTCTAATAAAGATGCACTGTAACTTACTGTTTAATCTAGCCGTGTTAGTGAACATTTTATAAGTGAGGCATTAAGATAAGAATTATACAATAATTATACTCAGCACTCACCATAGTGCTGCTTATTAGGACTACATTCTGCCTATTGACACCAAATGCACACTACATCAAGCTAATCATATTTTCTCTCTTCTGCTTTCAGGTACGTGAATTGTATCCCTGCTCATCTGCAACCTATTCACTGCATTCTAGTGCTCTCTCCTCTCCTGTAACTCTCTATTGGTACGTGAATATAAATATTGAGCAAATGATTTTAGGTTTTAATTTATTGTACCGTTATCCCAATGTCTTACTTCTAATGTTTTGTTAATTGCCATGTGATGTCCAATCCTTATTAATACCTGCTATTATTATTAAATGTATAGCTGTTATATGCCATAGCTCCCAACTCCTCAAAAATGTACTGTGTTGTTTATCTTAACTTATCTCACCCTGACCTGACCAGAATCTAACTTTCAATTGGCCTTTTAAATTGTCTTTAGACTTAGCAATTAAATAATTTAGTGGACCCAGCTGACTGCCCTGCCTTTATATTTAACACTAGCTTGGGCTGTGCATTGCACTGGGGGTGCATTCCCTGGGCAGTATGCATTGCTTCAACAGCATATGTTCACATTTCTGAAGTGATCATTTTATAAGTGAGGCACTAAGATAACAATTACACAAGAATTAAGTGAGCATTTTATAAGTGAGGCATTAAGATAAGAATTATACAAGAATTCAACAAGGATTGGACAAGGGGCAAGACATAAGGCAAGTACCTTTGTAATATTGTGTTTTAAGTATTTCATTGTTTCCTTGTGCAAGTGCTGCAGTAATTCTATCTTTTATGTGATTAATTGGCTCCCACTTTTGTAAAAATCCTCAATATATTCAAATTCCTTTTTGCTACCTCTTGCCTCTATAACAAACTACTTTACTCAATTACTCCTTCCCCCTCACCACCTGCTCTGTTCATTAGCCCATCTCTCTTAAACTCACCTTACTTTTGTACCCATGGACTTTACCTATTCCAACACTCGCCCCCCTGCACCTTATCCCAAAAACAGTCGCATTACTGCAAATCTGCATTTCACCTCATGTCACTCTCCCTCCTGCTCATACTAGCTGCTGGTGACATTTCCCCTAATCCTGACCCCCAACAACTTCCTAGCCATGCACATCCATGTGTAACTTTTTACAGACCCAGAAAACAAAACTCTGGTAACCTCACTCACATTCTTGTATCTAAAGCCACTACCCCCTTCAATTACAACTCTTACAATTACAACTTCTACAACTCTCCCTCCTTCTACCCCTCACACCAAACTTCACAGAAGCATTATGTGTTTAGATCCGCATCAGCTCGCTAGTTCTCTCGAACCTCTTCTCTCATCCATCTCCTCCTTTTCCTGCCCTGACCAATCTATCTGCCACTATAATTCCACCCTTACATCGGTCCATGACAATCTGGCCTCTCCTACCATATCGGAAATCACGCACTCACCCTCAGCCCTGGCATACTCATCTGACACGTTACCTATGCAGATGTTCCCGTACTGCTGAGCGGCACCGGAGAAAATCTCGGAGTTCAGTTGACTTTCTTCACTACAAGCTCATCTTGAACTCCTACTACTCTGCCCTTAATCTTTATAAGCAACACTACTTCTCTACTCTTATCTCCACTCTTTCTTCAAATCTAAAACGTCTGTTCTCCACTTCCAACACTCTTCTCCGCCCACCCCCACCTCCTAATACAACTTCTCTGCCAGCTCAAGATTTTGCTAGCCACTTCAATAACAAAATCGATTCCATCAGAAAAACGAAATCAGCTCTCAGCATGCTTCCAGCCTCTCACCCCCTCAAAAACTTGCAATTAACCAAAACCCACATAGCCCTATATTTAGCTCTTTCGCCCCTGTTACTAAGGAAGAAGTTCCTGCACTTATACTGTGCTCTCACCTCACTACCTGTCCCCTCCACCCCATCCCCTCACAGCTACTCCACTCCCTCTCTTTTACCCTTACCCCTATGCTCACACACATTTTCAATCTCTCCCTCAGCACTGGTATAATTCTCTCATCTCTAAAACATGCACTGCTCACACATATCCTCAAAAAAACTTCTATCAATCCAACCTCCCTATCCAACTACCGCCCTATTTCCCTACTCCCTCTTGCTTCAAAGCTTCTTGAAAAGCTAGTATATGCACGCCTATCCCATTTCCTTACATTACACTCCCTCCTTGACCCACTGCAATCTGGATTTCTCCCCCATCACTCCACAGAGACAGCAATCGTTAGGGTTATCAATGACCTACTCACAGCAAAATCCAATGGCCACTTCTCTCTGCTTATCCTCCTTGATCTGTCTGCAGCCTTTGACACTGTTGATTACCCTCTTTTGCTCCAAACCCTCCAATCCTTCGGCATTTATGACACAGCCCTCTTGTGGTTCTCTTCCTACCTGTCTAACCATACCTTTAGTGTAGTCTTCTCTGGGGCTTCCTCTGCCCCGTTACCACTTTCTGTTGGGGTACCCCAATGCTCTGTCCTTGGTCCCCTTCTTTTCTCAATCTACACGTCATCATTAGGTTCCCTAATAAAGTCCCACAGGTTCCAATATAATTTGTATGCCGACGACACTCAAATCTACATCTCTGCTCCAGACCTATCTCCTTCCTTGCTAACCCGTGTCACTAACTGTCTTTCTCACATCTCTTCCTGGATGTCCTCTCACTACATTAAGCTAAATATCTCCAAAACTGAGCTCCTTATTTTCCCACCTTATTCTAAAAATCTCCAACCCCCATCTCTCTATATCTGTCGACAACTCCATCATTACCCCTACCCTGCATGCCCGATGTCTTGGATTCACACTTGACTCAGATCTTTCTTTTTCTCCTCACATTCAGGCATTGGCTAAATACTGCCGCTTCCACATTAAAATATCTATAAAATTAGACATTTCCTTACACAAGACACAACTAATATTTTAATCCACTCTCTCATCCTTTCCCACCTTGACTATTGCAACTCTGTCCTCTCTGGACTCCCTAGCTGCCGTCTAGCTACTTTATAATCCATAATGAATGCCTCTGCCAGGCCTTACACATCTCTATTTATCTGCTGCACCTCTCTGCCAATCCCTTCACTGGCTCCCTCTTGCCTCCAGGGTTAAACACAAATTCTGACTCTGACATACAAAGCCCTCAACTGCACTGCTCCCCTCTATATATCCGACATTGTCTCTAGATACTCTCCCTCTTGTCCCCTTCGACCTGCTCACGACCTCCTACTCTCCTCCTCTCTTGTTACCTCTTCACATTCCCGTTTACAGGACTTCTCCAGACTGGCTCCCATCTTGTGGAACCCTCTGACTCGCTCCACAATACTCTCCCCTAGTTTTGAAAGCTTCAAGCACTCCCTAAAGACTCTTCTGTTCAGGGATGCATACAACCTACACTAACCTTTCCTAACACCAGTTCCTCTCCTCCATTGCTATCCGCCATGAACCTCCTTAAAATGTAAGCCTAAGAGCCCAACTGCTTGCAGATCAGCTTCACAAGAGCTGACTACAACAGTACGACTCTAGGCAGTGCCCTCTACCCATTTGATCCCAATAATTGCTACCTTGTATACTGCCTATGTTTATAGCGCTGCGGAATCTGTTGGCGCTCTACATATAACCAATAATAATAATAATAATACCCTGTGCTCCGACCGGCCACTTCAAAACTCTTTTTTTTGTGAGCTAATGGTTTTGACTGTTCTCCAATCAGAGCTCTAGCCATACGCCTCACACAATTTTTTGGTAGCTAGAGCACCTATTAGATAACAGTCAAAACTGCAAATACTCAGGCTGCATCTAACAGCATGAGGGAGGGCTGCCCCACTTGTGTTCTGTGGGATTTTTTAAAGAGGCAATCTAATGGAGCTTATTGATCTGCACAAGGAGGCACCTTCTTTTTGTGTTTTATTCTTAAACAAATATGAAAACTGTATAACAACCAAGTGAACCACTTACTCTTTTATTTACCTATATACCCAGGTGTCAGTAGCAGGCTAGAGAGCGGCAGCTTTCATCATCTGAGCTACCCAGCAGGAGAAAATGTAGTATGCACCATAACAGTAATCCATTACATGAGGGAAATTAGCAAACTATCTGCGCTATCCATGAATAACTGCAGTGTGCATGGTAAATATTAACTATTGACTTGCAGTGGCAAAAATGCAAGCATTATGGAAGTGCTATGGATTTCCCTCAATCAATATTAGTGCAACAGAACCCTTGAAACTTGGTCCTAGATAAAAGAATATTCCATAACTTGCTTAATATTTTTTTTAAAATGTATGCCCCATCCAATCCATCAGAATGCCTTAGGTAAGTTTGGGTTACCTTTTCAAAGTGAATCCATTAGAAAAGCCAAAAAATTATAAAAGTACAAAACTACTCATAAAATATGAAAAGTGCAACAAATTAAAATTTTGAAAAACAGTAATATTAAAAGTATTGTGATAGTAATGTAACTTTTAAGTCAATATATAAACGTATATATAAAAGGGATACACTTTATATAACACAAGCATTTAAACTTCCATATGGTACTAGATAAATTACTTTAGAACTATGTAAAAGAGTAATTATATTTATCTATATATGGTCTGTATTTCATTTTGATGAATTGAACAATTGATATAAGTGGCTCAAACAATCCAAAATGGGTTCCAATAGATCAAGACAATAAATATGAAAAGTGCAAAATCCTGCAGAAAGCTGCTCGAAAATGTAATTGATTGAAATACAGTTGTCAAAATGTCCCCATATAAGACATAGGCTTATCATGCACAAATGCATTTGGAAAGCTTGTGATATTATCATTAGATTTTCAAATGGATTACAGTGCTTTGAAAACTCTGGAAAAACACAAAGCACTTCACATGGGAATTCTGATGGGCTGGAAATGACCCCTTAAAGGGACAGTAAAATCAAAATTAAACTTTCATGATTCAGGAGCATGAAATTGCGTTCACATTAACTTTCAAGTTGTAGTACAAATGTTACATCCGATGCGCATAAACAGCCGCCATAAACCCAAGATCGCTCACACAGAACTGTTAGCGTGTCACTCATAAACACAACGACCCTTTATATTTATAGTTTATTAGAAAGAAGACCTGAATTACTTTTATTTTTTATTTTATTTAGCTACAAACCTCAGAAACCAGTAACAATAACACTACTTGCACCCTCACAGTTTAATCATAACACAACTTCTAAAACTGACAGTGACTCTAATAGCTATGCTGAAGCATAGAGGTCCATAAATCTGACCTGTTAGTAAAAATGCTAATTAGGACACTGGTGCTGAGAAACACAAATTAAATTATGCAAAATATTCTGATAACAGGTATCACTTAAAGGAACAGACAACTCAAATGTTTTTATTGTTTAAAAAGATAGATAATCCCTTTATTACCTTTTTTTTTTTTTTTTTTTGCACCGAAAACACAGTTATATTAATATACTTTTTACCTCTGTGATTACCTTGTATCTAAACATCTTCTGAAGGCCCCCTGATCACATAGCATTGTATTTATTATCTACTGACATGCATTTAAGCCAATGAGTGCTGTGTTGTGCACAACCCATGGGCGTGAACACTTTCGGCTAGATTACGAGTTTTTGTCGGTAATGGTGTGCGGTGCTAACGAGCCTATTTTTCTCACCGCTCACTTAAGACAACGCTGGTATTACGAGTTTTCTGCAAGCCGGCGTTAGCTTCAGAAAAGTGAGCGTTGAGCAAAATTTAGCTCCACATCTCACCTCAATACCAGCGTTGCTTAAGTCAGCGGTGAGCTGGCTGAACGTGCTTGTGCACGATTTCCCCATAGGAAACAATGGGGCTGAGCTTGCTGAAAAAAAACCTAACACCTGCAAAAAAGCATCATTCAGCTCCTAACGCAGCCCCATTGTTTCCTATGGGGAAACAAAAGTTATGTCTACACCTAACACCCTAACATGAACCCCGAGTCTAAACACCCCTAATATTACACTTATTAACCCCTAATCTGCCGCCCCCGACATCATATTATTATGCCACTCCGGACACCGCCGCCATCTACATTATACTTATGAACCCCTAATCTGATGCCCCCAACATCGCGAACCCTACATTTTATTTATTAACCCCTAATCTGCCCCCCCAACGTCGCCGCAACTATATTAAATTTATTAACCCCTAATCTGCCGCCGCCAACGTCGCCACCACTATAATACATTTATTAACCCCTAAATCTAAGTCTAACCCTAACCCTAACACCCCCCTAACTTAAATATAATTTAAATACATCTAAATAAATTTACTATAATTAACTAAATTATTCCTATTTAAAACTACTTACCTGTAAAATAAACCCTAAGCTAGCTACAATATAACTAATAGTTACATTGGATGTCCTCTTCTGGCCAGATCGGAAGAAGACTTCTGCCCCTCTGGAGGTCCACTTGTGCCCGGCTGGGTGAAGACGGCTCAAGGTAGGGTGATCTTCAAGGGGGTAGTGTTAGGTTTTTTAAGGGGGGATTGGGTGGGTTTTAGAGTAGGGTTGGGAGTGTGGGTGGTGGGTTTTAATGTTGGGGGGTATTGTATTTTTTTTACAGGTAAAAGAGCTGATTACTTTGGGGCAATGCCCCGCAAAAGGCCCTTTTAAGGGCTATTTGTAATTTAGTGTAGGGTAGGGAATTTTATTATTTTGGGGGGCTTTTTTATTTTATTAGGGGGATTAGAGTATGTGTAATTAGCTTAAGAAAATTGTAATTATTTTTTTATTTTCTGTAATTTAGTGGGGGGGTTTTGTACTTTAGTTTATTTTATTTAATTGTACTTAACTGTAGTTAGTTTATGTAATTAATTTAATGATAGTGTAGTGTTAGGTATAATTGTAATTTAGCTTAGGATTTATTTTACAGGTAAATTTGTACTTATTTTAACTAGGTAGCTATTAAATAGTTAATAACTATTTAATAACTATTCTACCAAGTTAAAATAAATACAAAGTTGCCTGTAAAATAAATATAAATCCTAAGCTAGCTACAATGTAACTATTAGTTATATTGTATCTAGCTTTAAATAGGAATAATTTAGTTAATTATAGTAAATTTATTTAGATGTATTTAAATTATATTTAAGTTAGGGGGGTGTTAGGGTTACGGTTAGACTTAAGGTTTAGGGGTTAATAAATTTAATATAGTAGCGGCGACATTGGGGGCATCAGATTAGGGGTTAATAAATGTAGATAGGTGTCAGCGATGTTAGGGACGGCAAATTAGGGGTTAATAAAATTGAACTAGTGTTTGCGATGCGGGAGTGCGGCGGTTTAGGGGTTAATATATTTATTACAGTGGCGGCGATGTCCGGTCGGCAGATTTGGGGTTAAATCATTTAATTAAGTTTTTCCGATGTGGGGGGGCCTCGGTTTAGGGGTTAATAGGTAGTTTATGGGTGTTAGTGTACTTTTTAGCACTTTAGTTAAGAGTTGTATGTTACGGCGTTAGCCCATAAAACTCTTAACTACTGACTTTTAAATGCGGTAGGAGTCTGGACAGGAGAGGGTCTACCTCTCACTTTTTCAAGCAATCATAATACCGGCGTTAGGAAAATCCCATTAAAAAGATAGGATACGCAATTGACGTAAGGGGATTTGCGGAATGCGAAAATCACGGAAAAAAAGTTAGCGGTACACATGTACCTGTCAGACTCGTAATACCAGTGGGTGTTAAAAAGCAGCGTTGGGACCCCTCAACGCTGCTTTTTAAGGCTAACGCAAGACTCCTAATCTAGGCGTTTGTTATCTATATGGCTCACATGAACTAGCACTCCCCTGTTGTGAAAAGCTAATAAAAAAGCATGTGATAAGAGACTGTCTTTAGTGGCTTAAAAACAGGCAGACATTTAGAGGTTTGAAGGTTATAAAGTACATTAATATAACAACGTTGGTTGTGCAAAGCTGGCAAATGGGTAGTAAAGGCATTACCTATCTTGTTAAACAATAACAAAATAATTGTTGACTGTCCCTTTAATGTTTTCAGCTTTTACATGTATTCATAGTAACACAGTGCTATGCATTCTTTACATACACTTCCTATACAAGCTAATATACTGTAAATGTTATCAAGGTAAGTGATTTGATAGGACGGTATGTTATTTCATTATTGGAAAACAATTACATGAAGTTCAATGTATAGAACTAGACATACAGTACCATAACATATATGTGAAATATTCTACAGCAAAAATAACACATTATATACAACTGCTCTAGAGTGAACTGTGATTCACATATTCAATCAAGTACCCACAATTAAATAATAACAGTCTGGCCTGTAAGGGATACTCAAGAACTGGGGTTCAAACCTATTGCTTTAGAAAACCAGCCCTTCCAACATATTTGCAATAATGTATTTGCATACCTTCAATTCTTTCACACAGTTTATGTAATGCATGCATAGGACACGCCTCGCACAGCTTGACCTGAGTCTTGGCATTCTGCATAGCGGCAGCCGTGCTAAACGCTTGTTTGAAAGTCAACATCACCTCATCCACCTTAAAAGAAACACAAAGGGAAGAAATATTTCACTAAATATTTTTATCGTAAATCTGAAAAAAAGCTATAAATGATAAAGTCATTTAAATTGCTGAGGAACAATGTTTTTAACATTTAAACAAACCATAGTTGAATCAGTATCTTTATGTCACAAACAGTATGTAAATTCTTCCCAGAATTCTTTCATTCTTTCCAACACTGCTTTTTACCTCTATATTTTATTCCCTTCCTGAGCCAAGGAAGATCCTCTTTAGAAAGAGGAGAAGAAAAAAGATTGTTCCCAATGTGACAGATCAGCAATTAGATTTACCAAAAAGTCCTACATATGGTATCATTCCTAATCTGAAGCTATTTTAGGTCAAGTTTTCTTTTGTTATCTGTCACAACAAAATTCTACACAATGTGAGGACAAGGGTGGACAGAAAGACCCATCCTAGGTATAAGGAAGCATTGCAAGATCTTTCCCCGCAAATGGGGCTTGTGCAGAACCAAACATGGAATTATTAAAGTTTAGCTAAATTATGAAGTAAAGACGAGTAGTTCATCATAACCCAGATGTCAAAAGATGCCTTGAAAACTAAGCTATGGGTCCCTTAATTGGTTCAAAATAGTTAACTAGTCAATACTATATCTTTAGGAGCTAATAAAAGTAAAATCCTACAGGGTTATTACAACAATAGACCCAACCATGTAGGAGAACTTACTTATCATTCTTGGAAAAAAGCCACAAGCCTAAATGTCTTAAAAGTCAACTTCAAAGGAAGAGAAAGGATTATTGCCAAAGAATAATGCAGCACAACATACAAAGCCAAATACTAATTCCATGGAAGAATGAAATCATGGAAAACAGGACAAATTATTTTGTGCTTGGAAAAATAAAAATAAATATCTCATATATATAGGGAATATTTACTCAGATTTCACAAAGTGATATTTGGGTTGTGAGGTCTGGAATAAAACTCCTCTGTATACACCAAACAATTATTGTAATTATATGTTGGTGAAAAGGAGATTGGGCTACTTATGTTTCAGGGTCTAATAATTTACAAGCTACTAATTTCTAGAATGATCCAAAGCAAGGGCTCTGCACTGTTCATAAATCTTCAAAAGTAATAAACAAAAACAAACAAAAATAATCCCCCTCCCCTCTCCCCCCTTAGTGGAATATATTTTTTCTTCTTCTTAGCGCTATACAAATAGATACTAAAGGAGTTTAGAAGCCCCTTCAGGTTGAATGATGATAGGAACACTGACTACTATCATATGTTTTGTTCCCTTTAGTCGTCTTAGGGAATATATCACTTACACACCATAATTACACAAGGAGGGCTTTGATAAATACCTATAGGTAAAAGCAGAAAATATTAAATGGACAGCGTACAGTAAAATAGTTTTCGCCTTAATGTGTTTACAATTACTTGTTTTACCAGCAGCAGAGTATAAAATGTATGAGAAATGGTTCCATTAGGTTTATTTTTGTATCAACAATAGCTGATTTTGTTCTTTGAAACTACAACCCATTAAAATAGGTTGAGCTTACAGGGAAATCAGATCTCCTTATTTTATCACTTTCTATACACACATATACTTCCTACTCTTATCTCTGTTTATATACCAAAGTCCAATACTTAAAGACAACAGCTGAAAATTAACACTTTATTAATTATCTCTACTAACTCCTACTGTAAGGGTAATTTATTATACTGATTGTGTTTATATAGCTTTACTAAAGCCAATACTTAAGTATTAGAGGCCTATTTAACAAAGGTCTTACGAACCTTATCCAACAGTGCGGCTCAGGTCCGCAAGACCTCGCTGAATGCGGAGAGCAATACGCTCTCTGTATTCAGCATTGCACCAGCAGCTCACAAGAGCTGCTGGTGCAACACCGCCCCCTGCAGACTCGCGGCCAATTGGCCGCCAGCAGGGGGGTGTCAATCAACCCGATCGTACTCGATTGGGTTGAATTTTGGCGATTCCTGTCCGCCTGTTTAGAGCAGGCAGACTGGGTTATGGAGCAGCGGTCTTTAGACCGCTGCTTCATAACTGCTGTTTCTGGCGAGTCTGAAAACTCACCAGAAACATGGGCCCACAAGCTCCAATCGGAGCTTGATAAATGGGCCTCTTAGTATTAAATTTTTTAGTACAGGTGGTGATAATACAGGCAAAATCAGCTATTTTGAAGGCCAAAATAAAGGTAAAGGAGCTGTCAAAGTAATACATTCAAGCGGGTAAAAGCTTAGGGGATTATTGGGGACAAATTAAAGGGTATAACAATTTTCAGTACACTGTCCCTTTAATCTTCTGAATTAAGAATTACATTTTTACTCTGTTTACTATAGAAGTTAATTTACAAACAAATTACACAGTTGTAATAAAGCACTTAAGTGCAATGCAATCAGAATGAGATAATATGCAGAAAAATAATAGTTGCAATACTAATTTTTAATTACAGAACTGTTTGTCCTCCAAAGCGGACTACAACCAATAATGTAACATTCAGTCATCAGTGATTCATGAAGGCATGTTTTACTAAAGGAAGAGCACAATGTTATCTATATAGCACACATGAACTAGCACTGTCTAGCTGTGAAAAACTGCCAAAATGCCCTGAGATTAGAGGTCTTAGAAATTATCATATGAACCTACCTTTTAACAAAAAATACCAAGAGAACAAAGCACATTTGATGATAAAAGTAAATTGAAAAGTTGTTTAAAATTGCATGCCCTATCTGAATCATGAAAGTTTCATTTTGACTAGACTGTCCCTTTAAACTTTTATGATTCAGATGAACATGAAATATTAAACAACTTTCTATTGTACTTCTATTATTACATTTGCTTTGCTCTCTTTGTATTCTTTGTTTAAAAGTAGACTCAGGAGCAGCAATGCACCACTGGGAGCTAGCTGAGCACTTCTGGCGAGCCAGTGATAAGAGGCATATTTGTTTAACTACCAATCACCAACTAGGTCCCAGCATTGCATTGTTGCTCCTGAGTCTACCTAGGTATGCTATTCAATTAAGGATACCAAGAGAACAAAGTAAATGTGATAATAGTAGTAAATGGTAGTAAAATGGCATGCTCTGTTTGGTTCATAAAGGTTTACTTTTGACTTTATTTTCCCTTTAAGGTACAGAATCCACACTGTGTCTACCAGACATTTCATTAGACACTTTCACATAGACAAATATTTTAGACTTTGGTTTGAGTTAAATTAACATTATTCCTGCCTACTGGATCTGTAATTCAGTGAACTATACTAGGGACATTGTACACTAGATTTTTCTTTGCATAGATGTTTTGTAGATGATCCATTTATTCAGCCCATCTGGGAGGGTTTTTTGTAACAATGTATAGTTTTGCTTATTTTTTTTAATAATATTGTGCTGATTTTTAGACTCCTTACCGAGCCCCACAATGTCAGATGTATACAGACTTCAGATTGCTTCTGTTTGTATAATGGGTCTTTTCATATGTAGGGGAAGGGAGGAACAGGGGTCTGCTTACTTTAAGAAATATCCATTGGTATTAAATGTTCATAAATATCTGACATAATAGAAAGATGATCTCTCATGTTTCACATCAACTTCACATAACTGCTGTCACTAGGAATCAGCACTGAAATCAAGTCACCCAACACAGCAATTTTGCAAAAATCAACAAAATACAATCATGACTGCTATCTTATTCCAACAAAAATAAATCCATTCAGCCAAAGTGGCTGGTTACATGGACACACTGTTCTTCAAGTTACTGACAAAAAGGGGTTAACCCTTTAAGGACACAGCTTTCAGTTTGCTCAATTGTTTTATGATGGAAAAATGCCGTCATATGTCCTTAAGAGGTTAATCACATCTCAGTGTCTCTGGTAAGAAGGGGGTATTTGCTTTCTGCTCTTTGGCTGGCTAAGGGTTAAATTGCAGGTCATGATAATTATACATGGTGAGAGAGGAGATGGGTCATTTCATGATATTTTGTTGTCAATTTAAACTTCCATCTAATGACAACATTTACTATAGGTCAGATGTTGCACCACCTAAAAACCTGTATGTGACCAACTACATTTGTCTTAATATTCCATCATCATTTTACAGTTTTATTTACATCCAGAAGAGCAGACATACAGCGGCTTTTAAAGGGACAGTGTACTGTAACTTTGGTTTCCCGTTAATGTGTTTCCAATAACTTGTTATACCAATTGCAGAGTTTAAAATGTATGGGAAATTGTTTTGTATATGGAATAGCTGTTTTTGCTAGTTGAAAACACAATGTATTGAAATGGGCTGAGCTTGCAGCGAGAGTAGACTTCATTATCTTATCGCTTTATACACACAAATGTGTCCCTGTCTTTTCTCTGTCTGTATACCAAAACCCAAAACAATTAAAAATAAACAATTTAGTATTTTTCTATCCCCCACTGGGGTGTACATTCTTCTGCTAGCTATGTTTACACAGCTTTTCAATTGCCAATACTCAAGAATTGACATTTTCAGTATAGGTGGTGGATTCAACAGGAAAAAAAAGCTAAAATTACAAAATAAATGGAAAGAGCTATTTGCCAACAATTGAATACATTCCAACAGGTAGAATGGATTATTGGGAACTCACTAAAGGTGAAAACTGTCCCTTTAAGCCACAAGTTCCATATTTCAATACAAATTCATGGGACAACACCAACACTTATCAGTCTATTCACAGTGTGCACGAAGCATACAGGGTACCCCTTCCATTCATGCAAGGTTACTAGAACAGATGCACAACACCACTTTCAAAATATCCAAACAGGATTTCTTTATTAGGCCCGCTATATAGTTCCATAGACAGCGACGTTTTGAACTACACAGAGCTATATACAGTAATAAAGAAATTCTGTTTGGATATTTTGAAAGTGGTGTTGTGCATCTGTTATAAGGAGCTATTCTTTAAGCCACAAGAGGGGAACATGATAAATACCTTAAGGGACAGTCAAGTCTAAATTGAACTTTGTGGTTTAACGTGTAACTTTTTGGTTTAGATAGAGCAAAGAACTTTTAAAAAAACTTTCCAATTTAGTTCTATAATTATATTTGCTTTATTCTCTAGGTATTATTTGTTAAGGAGCAAATCTAGGTAGGCTCAAAGAACCTGCTGACTGTGCACTCTTTATGGCATAAGTGCTTGCAACAATGTTTGTATTAATGTTATATATTGTTGCAAAAACTGCTGCCATAGAGATCTAAAGACATGAGCACACTCCTGAGCCTACCTAGGTTTACTAGGGTACAAAGAAAAGAAAGCAAATTGAGAAGAGACGTAAAACCACTTTTTTCTTTTAAATTATGTCATATAATGTACATATGATTTTATCCTCCAGGTTTGCTTAATTAATATTTACCTCTTTTTTTCTATCTGAAGCCGCGAACAGTTCACACTTATTACACTTATGTCATCATTGATAAAGACATGGCTGAAACATATATGGTGGTTTTAACCAAATGCATTCAGAAGTCTACTGGGTTTAATCCGTTTGTAATAAAGCACTGACTTTTATATGGAGAACTGAAGTTTTCAAGGGTCTCTGACTTCAAACTGAAGAAATGGAGTGATGAAGTTTAACAGCGGCTTGTGAGTGTAGAACTTGACCATAAGTAATAACTTACCAACGCTTCAGTGGCGCACTGGAACACGTAGCACAAATACTGATTTATGCCAGGCTCCACACAATCACGGCAGATGAAACCAAAATGATCAGTATAATTAATACCCTGGGAAAATAAAAGAAACTATTAAATTCTTTAAAATTAATTACTATCAAGTTTCAAACAAATTACAATTTCTTATGCAAACATATTTGTTCCCCATAGGCAATTATCATCATGTTAGCAGGCACTTAAGAGTTTGTGACCCCGATAAGCAGCTTAAATATACTTAAAGGGCCATAATACCCAAATGTTTAAACACTTGAAAGTGATGCAGTATAGCTGTAAAAAGCTGACTAGAAAATATCACCTGAACATCTCTATGTAAAAAAGAAAGATATTTTACCTCAAAAGTTTCTCAGTAGCCACATCCCATTGTAAAGGACTTCTAAGCAACAAATCAGTATGTCTGTCCCGGGACAGCGGAAGGAGCGAACTTACGTGCACACTCATCTTATTTCCCTATTCAGTGTAAGGAAGTTTACAATTAAATCTCATGAGAGTTAAGTCAAATCTCATGAGATCATAGTAAAAGAGTTCATGACCTCAGCACTGTTGATGCTGATTGGCTGCTGTTCATTTCTTCATTTTTTTTTACCTGCAGCTGAGCAACAGCTGAGTATAAGTTTTTACACAGAACTTACTCTGCTGAGCTGAGGAGATTGTGAGGTGAGCTGAGGTTTACATAGAGATGCTCAGGTGATATTTCCTGTCAGCTTTTTACAGTTATACTGCATCAGTTTCAAGTGATTTGGCATATGAGTATTATGTCCCTTTAAAAGTGAATGTAACAGGTTTTCTTTGTAATGCGATTATCTACTAATAAAATGTTAGAATGCAGTGCATACTAGTTTACAGTTATGTAACCCATACTAAAGGCTCACAGTGTGACTGTAACAACTACCTACATGTACAGGTGCAAAGCTATTAGCAGTAAACTTCCCTATGTTATTATATGCAGCAGATTTACTAACATTCACCTGCATATCTAAATATGTTATAAATAGAGAGTTTGCCTCCCAGCTCAGGGCAGCAACCTGGGGTGCACTGAAAATGGTTATACACCAGTACATTAGAATGCACATTTACATATGATATCAACTTTATTCTGTGACATTTCTGGGTTTTATCCTGTCTTTATATATGTAATAAATATATATATATATATATATATATATATAATACCGTCCATACCACACAGGTTATACCCTCCAGAGGTCGTCTGCCTGGGTGCTATGATGCCTTAAATATTTCCTGTACAAATGACAGCACTCTCAGGTCTTTTTTCAAAATGAGATCAACAAAATTCTCTTTTTTAATGGAACGTTTTCGAGGAGCTTGTCCCCATCAGGGAGACACAGGTTGTTAAGATTTGATTAATTGGTTTGTTTGTATAAATATATGTTTTGTCACACTTGAATGTTATGCTGATGATGGGGATAAGCTCCTCGAAAACGTTCCATTAAAAAAGAGAATTTTGTTGATCTCATTTTGAAAAAAGACCTGAGAGTGCTGTCATTTGTACAGGAAATATATATATATATATATATATATATATATATATATATACACAGATATTTTATCAATAATACATTAAACCTGGACTGTTACCATTATTTTTTTATATTGTTTTGGTTTTTTATTGAAGATTTACAGAAGGTAATAAACATAACAAATACAACTTTAAGGCATACAAAGGTCACAATTGTAGCTTCAGCACAATATATACCTGACCATTTAGAATAGAATTCCCAGTTTTTAAATGTCCCTTGATTCAGGGTCTATTGTACTAAATATGACAGAAGCATGAGTCAAGTTCAACAAGATTTCTTCATAATTCCAACATAGCAAAACGGTATAATGTCTTTATCTACATTTAGCTCTGTACTTATCCCATAAAAAACACATAGCATGATAGTCATAAACACATTTCATTTGCACATAAGGGAACCCCTGGGAGTTCGAAGTAACGGGAAGGGGACTTGACCGTTGGAGGAATTAGGCCTTGGGTGTGATTGGTTGGTACCTGTAAGGGGGCGGGCTTAGCACGCGCTGTTACGCATTTAAGGAAAGAGCGGGAGAATCTGTCATCAGATTAGTTATCAAACCTTTCTGGAAAGTGCTTGTTAATTGGTAATTTGTGATGGCGCATTTTGATGCGATTTTTGACCAACTTAAGTTGGAAGCTGCCAAAATGGGCCCTACCTGGCTCGAAGATAAGTTACGTCCATTGTTTAGCCCGGTTATCGAACCCAGGGAGGATATCGTGGATGTTGCATCGAGACCTGTGAGGCGTTCAAGGCCCCCAGTTCGTTCGGATCCGGATCCGGAGGGGGGTAATAACGGTCGGAGAAAATCCAGCCCCAGTCCGGGGTTAAAGGCGGCTGTGAGGAAGAAGTCAAGTTCTAGTTCCGGAAGTCGGCAGGCCGGAGCGGAGGTTGCGGATAATGCGATGCTGTCCGGGAGCACTTGTTCCCTTCCGGAACAATTCGTAGAGCCTGTAATGAAGGGTGATTCTTTGCCTAAGGGTAAGATGGCCAATTTAGGCCAAAAAGTAGCATTTAAGGGAAAAAGGCAAGCTAGTAAAAGTGACGGCCCGCCGAGGCCTAGTTTGCCGTGTGGGGGTAAGGAGCAAGTGAGTATAGGTAGTTTAGGAAGTGCCTTAGTGAAAATGAAAGGTGAGGGTTTGAATGTGTCGGCGCTGACTGAACTACCTCAGGCGGTTTCAGAACAGTTACATAATGTTTCAAAAACGGCACAGATTTTAAGACCTTGTAGTAATATTGAGGAACAGGCTTATCGAGTGTTAGACGAGAGGGTGGAAGGGCCTGAAGTCAGTGAGAGTCAGCATGACACCGAGGTTGATAACGGTGTTGAAGAATTAGCTTTATATTTAGATTCTTCTGAGGAGGATTTTATTCCACCTTCTCCCAGTGTAGTTAACCCTATTCGCCAGTTTAAACCGTCAGTCAGGGTCCCGAGTGATTCGGTTTTAAAGGGTGAGTTAAGAAATTTGAGGGATAGGAATGTTGACGTAATTAAAAATGTACCTGTCTCTAATGATGTTTTTCTTTTAGAAGGGAATGAGACTGGGTCACGGCCTGAGAATTCTCCGGGTCTTTTAATGGTGGGAAATGACGGCCTAAGTGGGGATGCTTATGGTCTGCAGGAATCCTGGACGGAAAATATCAGGCTGGATATTGAGGACGGCATTCCGGGGGCGGAACGTTTTAATGCAAGGGGAGAAGAAACAAGGGTGAGTACGGCCAACAATCTTAATTTTGGTCTTCAGGGCATGATGGGTCAGAGTATTAATAATACGTTTCATAGCTCGGTTAACTCTGTTCAACGTCCAAACAGGTCTGGGATTGGGAGAATACAAGGTAGAGGTAGACAACGCAAGAGGTATGGGGATTTAAAGGGAGAAGGGTTTGAGGTTCCATCTGCTAAGAAGGGTAAGGGTGTTTTAGTGGATAGTAGGTTGGGTATGTCTACAGCTAGTAGGGGCATTGGAATTTGGGCACCTTCTGGGGGTTTGTCACATGTTTCTTTTTTGCAGGCGGAAAAAGGTCAGCAATTAATGGCTAATACGGATCCCAGGACTACTGGTTTCCAGAATATAGAGAAGGTTACGGCTGCATCTCAAGGGGTTCAGTCTGCAGCGACTCAGGATCCGAGTACAGGTAATGAGGGATCCGGGGTGGTGAATCTGAATGTGGGGGTTGATACAGTTGGTGTGCATGCTGATCCTTTATCTATAACTGTTGTAGCGGGTTTAAGGGACTTGTTAGCCAAATTAGAAGGAGCCAAAGTCCCGGGGGGGAGTTGCCAATTCATGGGTTCCCCCTGAATTGGCTCTCCAAAATGGGGTATTAGGGATTGTTGGTGAGGGAACAAAAGATGTAGGGTCGGTACCCCAATCTCAAATGGTCGGTTTATCCCAGCAAAAGGTGGCTAATGTCGATAATAAAGCGTCTGGGGGTCCCGAGCTGAAGATTGCTGACACGGCTTTGGCCAGGTCTTGTTTGTGTTCTATCGGGCCTTTGGGTATGCATTTGACGGTCGAGTTAAGGGAAAATATATACAAGAGAGAGTTTATTGAATTATTTTCCCTCCTTCCTCTCGATCAGTCTTTTCAGATACCTGAAGACTCAAAAAAGGATTCGGCCAAGAAGGAGGAGGAGGAAAGGAAAAGACGTTACAGAAAATTACCGAAAACATTTACTAACTGGTTCCAGGCTTTTGTTATTTATGCTAGTGTATTTGCTGTTAAGTTCCCTGATCAAGGCGCGGCCCTCTTTTGCTATTTAGATGAAATTGCCGCTGCTCAGAGAACATATGGTGGTATGGCTTGGTGGTTTTATGATGAACAATTTAGACAACGTTTGTCGGTTAAGCCTGAGATGAAATGGGACGATCGTGATATGGGTCTATGGTTAAAAGTGATGACCCCGTTAAGGTTTTCGCAGCCTTTTCGCGGGGGTGCCGGCGGGTCTCTTCAAAGCGGTTCGTCGGCAACAGTCAAAAAAGGTTTCTGTTTTGCTTTCAATGAAAAGTTCTGTAAATGGGGATCGTCCTGTAAATTCAGACACGAATGCTCAGGGTGTGGGGGATCCCACCCTTCCATTAAGTGTTTCAAAAAGAACAAATTGGGAGGAACCCAGGAGCTTCCTGAAAAAGGGATTAACTCCGGTGAGGCTAAGCGGGATGGAGCTGTGGCTCGTACTCTACGCTAAACAGAAGGGCTGTGGTGATAAGGCCTTGTTATTGCTACATGGTTTTGAGTTTGGTTTCAGAATCCCATCTTCAGGGGGTGTTGTTCATTACAGGGGTAACCTTAAATCTGCTAGAGAATGGCCTGAGGTTGTCAGGATTAAGCTTGAGAAGGAGGTTTCTTTGGGTCGAATGGCAGGTCCTTTTAAAATCTCTCCTATCCCCCATTTGCGTATTTCTCCTTTAGGAGTGGTTCCTAAGAAAGAGCCTGGTAAATTTCGTCTAATTCACCACATATCCTTTCCAAAAGGTGGATCTGTTAATGATGATATTCCGGATGAATTATCGTCTGTGTCTTATACATCATTTGACATGGCAGTTAATTTGGTTAGAGGGGCTGGTCAATTTGCTTTAATGGCTAAAGTGGATATTGAGGCGGCTTTTCGGTTACTTCCAGTTCATCCTTCTTCACATTATCTTTTGGGTTGTTGTTTTGAGGGTTTTTTCTACATCGACCTCTGCCTCCCGATGGGTTGTTCTATTTCTTGTTCTTTGTTTGAGTGTTTTAGTTCCTTTTTGGAATGGGTCGTTAAATTCAAGTCTGGAGTCTCGTCAGTAGTTCATTATTTGGATGATTTTCTTTTTGTTGGTCCCCCTGATTCGGACGTTTGTTTGAAGTTAAGGGATTGTTTTTATTCAATGGCATCTGATTTTGGGGTTCCTATTGCAATGGAAAAATCTGAGGGTCCAGTTACGGCCCTTAAATTTTTGGGTATTACAATCGACTCTGAAAGTATGGAATGTAGGCTACCTGTGGAAAAGATTGTGGATTTGTCAGAAATGATTCAGCAATTTTTGGCGGTCCGTAAGGTGACTTTGAGAAAAATGCAATCTTTGCTGGGAAAATTGAATTTTGCTTGCAGAATCATTCCTATTGGTAGAGTTTTTTCTAGAAGAATGTCATTGGCTACGTCTGGTGTTAGTAAGCCTCATCATTTTGTAAGGATTAAAAAAGGCCACAAGGATGATTTGAAAGTTTGGTTGGAATTCCTTAAAAACTTTAACGGTGTTGCAATATTTATGGAAGCTAGGATCTCTAATGTTGATTTGGATTTGATAACTGATGCAGCTGGGGGTGTTGGTTTCGGGGCTTATTTTCAGGGGCATTGGTGTGCAGAGGTGTGGCCTCAAGAGTGGGTCAATTTGGGTTTAACAAGGAACCTAGTTTTCCTTGAACTATTTCCGATTCTGGTGGCTCTGTTTGTGTGGGAAGTTGATTTGATGAATAAATCCATATTGTTCCATACGGATAATATGGGTGTTGTTTCTGCTATTAATTCTTTATCTGCATCATCATTACCAGTTTTGCGTTTATTAAGAGTACTAGTCCTGAAATGTTTAAGTATGAATGTATTTGTCAGGGCAAAACATATCCCTGGTAAGCTTAATTTGATAGCAGATTCTTTATCTCGTTCACAGTGGTCTCGCTTTCGAGAGTTGGCTCCTCAGGCGGATGTAGCTGGAGCGATGTTTCCTGTCCAACTTTGGAAGCTTGGGACGGAGGATTGGCTGAATTAATTAAAAAATCTTTGGCTCCAGGTACTTGGTCGTCCTATGTATCAGTTTGGAGGGAATGGGAAATGTGGTTATGTCAATCTGAAATTAAAGAAGGGTCTGATGTCACGGGTTGCTTATTGGAATGGATGTGGCATTGGGGAAATTTGGGTTTGTCACCATCTAATATGGAAAGAAGATTGGCGGCCCTTGCTTTTAGATTTCGTTTATTAGGTTTGTCTGATGTTACAAAAGTTTTTTGGGTACGTCAAGTTCTTAAAGGCTTGAAGAAAAAGGCAAAGGTTAGAGATAAGAGAAGGCCTATTACATTTTCTTTACTTAAAAAAATTTGGGTAGTATTAGCAGAGATTTGTGCATCAAGATTTGAAATAATATTGTTCAGAACGGCCTTTGTATTGGCCTTTTTTGGGGCATTTAGACTTTCGGAATTGGTAAGCCCTAGCAAAAAAGTTTCAGGAGGTTTACAAAAAGAAGATGTAATATGGAACGATAGCAGGGTAGAAATATTACTGAGAAGTAGTAAAACGGACATATATGGGAAAGGCAAGAACATAGTGCTGTTCCCTAGTGGTGGAGAGATATGTCCATGTCAGATAATGATGCTTTATGGGTCCATACGGCCTTTGCAGGATGGCCCTTTGTTGGTTCACTCAGATGGTTCTTTTTTATCACAGTATCAATTTAGAGCCATTTTAAAAGGTTCAATTGTTTTATTGGGTCTTAATCCTTTAGAGTTCGGATCTCACTCTTTCCGGATTGGAGCTGCTACTGAAGCTGCTATGTTAGGTCTCAGAGAGGATATAGTAAAAAAGATTGGTAGATGGGGTTCAAGTCGTTATAAATCCTATGTTAGGCCTGATTTAAGGTTATAAAAAAAAAAAAAAAAAACCCTTGAATAGAGCGTATGTTTTGGAATGTTTGCGCTGTAATCATCCTGAATACTTTCTTTATTTCTTTTATTTTAGGTGTGAGGATCGTATGGGTGATGGGGCATTCGTTTATATACTGGGCCAATGCTGAGGCCAGTAAGAAAATGGGCGGCCTTCAGCTCGGGTGTCCAGTTGATCAATGGGAGGTCAAATGGTTTGGGATTAGGGGCATGTGCTGGGAACTCTTGTTTCCGTTGTTTCTAGACTATGGCAGATTTTTTCCCCATCCTGATGTTTTGATAGTGCATTTGGGGGGAAATGATTTAGGTATGATTCCTCAAAAAGAATTAGTGAGAAGAATTAAAAGGGATCTGGGCAATATAAAGGAGCTTTATCCCGGAATAAAAATAGTCTGGTCACAGATTACTCCTAGGCTGGTTTGGAGATCAGCGAGGGATTACGATAGGCTAGAAAAGAGCCGCAAGAAAATTAACAAAATAGTTAGTTCTTTTGTTAAAAGGTTGGGGGGAAGTGTAGTTTTCCACCCAGATTTCGAAGTAGAAGGGGCTGAGGAATTTTACTTAAAAGATGGTGTTCATTTTAACCAATTTGGGCTGCAGCTATTTCTTTTTGATATAAAAGAAGCGTTGGGAAAAATGTTGGGTTTGGCGGGACTGGGCTGTTCGGTCAGTCCAGTCGGTGGCGGGGGTGCTAGTATGCAATATGGCCAAGTGATTTGGAGGATTTTAAGTAGTTGCCTCTCCATGGGGTGAGTGGGCAACTGGTTTTATAGGGGCAAGGGGTTCCCTATTAAAGTGTAGGTGTCCTTGGACGGACTCAACAGGGATATAGTTGAGTCCAGTTGTTGAATAACGGCCATCTTGTTTTGTGGGTTTGGGAACTAGCACCGCTGTGGGGAATTGACAGTTTTATTTGACAGTTTTGATTGGAATGTTATTTATGAACATCAGGTATGTTCTGTTAAAAAATGTTTGAAAATATTTATTACACAATATTTAACTTGTGATGTTAATAAAATGGCTGCGGCCAAATTTTATACAAAAGTTGTGTGTAACTCTTTATTTATAGTTATTATGTTAGCTTATAATGGTTATAAGGTTAAGGCCAGGGATTGACGACTTTAAAGGTCAGGGAACCCCTGGGAGTTCGAAGTAACGGGAAGGGGACTTGACCGTTGGAGGAATTAGGCCTTGGGTGTGATTGGTTGGTACCTGTAAGGGGGCGGGCTTAGCACGCGCTGTTACGCATTTAAGGAAAGAGCGGGAGAATCTGTCATCAGATTAGTTATCAAACCTTTCTGGAAAGTGCTCCCTCCCTCCCTAATTTTGTTTTCCTTCCTTGTTTCGTGTTCGTCGCAGCAAGGCGGGGGTGCTAGTTCCCAGACAAATATGGTATGCAATATGGCCAAGTGATTTGGAGGATTTTAAGTAGTTGCCTCTCCATGGGGTGAGTGGGCAACTGGTTTTATAGGGGCAAGGGGTTCCCTATTAAAGTGTAGGTGTCCTTGGACGGACTCAACAGGGATATAGTTGAGTCCAGTTGTTGAATAACGGCCATCTTGTTTTGTGGGTTTGGGAACTAGCACCGCTGTGGGGAATTGACAGTTTTATTTGACAGTTTTGATTGGAATGTTATTTATGAACATCAGGTATGTTCTGTTAAAAAATGTTTGAAAATATTTATTACACAATATTTAACTTGTGATGTTAATAAAATGGCTGCGGCCAAATTTTATACAAAAGTTGTGTGTAACTCTTTATTTATAGTTATTATGTTAGCTTATAATGGTTATAAGGTTAAGGCCAGGGATTGACGACTTTAAAGGTCATGACGTTCTCTAGCTGTAGTAGACAGGATACTCTTTCTTTCTCTCCATAAAGAGATTTGTGGTGAGGATATTTTTTTCACAATTTGCAGGTATTCATTCATTGTCTAGCACAATTAGTAATGAATGTTATCAATTGCACTCACAATTTACATTTAATCTAAGGGAAATGTATTGAACAGAAACAGTGTTGGGTTCATGGATAGTGTAAGTGATCAGACTTGTTCTATTTTAGTCCTCATATCAGACCAGTTGTTGCCATTAAACTATATTGTGGAATCACAGACACTTAGAGTATGACTGAAAAATTAATTAATTATGTGCTTTGTTACCATGCTTGGTTGTTCCTCTTTCATATTCTTGTTTTGTTTAAAGGGATATGAAATCCAAAAAAGGTTATTTTGTAATTCATACCATTTTAAAAAAAAGTTTCCAATTTAATTCTGTGTTGTAGAAATACCTAGGTAGGCATCTGGAGCTCTACATGAGAGGAAACAGTGCTGCCATCTAGTGCTCTTGCAAATGAATAACGTTCTTGCAAAACTGCTGCCATACAGTTCAACAGAAGATACCAAGAGAACAAAGAGTATTTGATCATAGAAGTAAATTAGAAAGTTGTTTAAAATGACATGTTCTCTCTGAATCATGAAAGAAAAATGTTGGGTTTCATATCCCTTTAAACAAGGGAAATATGGTGTTTTAAGTCATATAAAGTATTACATGTTTGTCATTTTTGTTTCTTTCATGTATCTGAAAAAGGATGTTATAAAAAGTGTTACAGTTTTTATTTGAAAAAAAAACAAAACAAGTTCCTGTTCATGCAAAAATATACATTACACATATAAGGGAAAATAAACAGTAGATAAATGCTAGATACCATGAAGCAAAGATTTGCATGAGAATAAAAAACAGGTGTATTTGTTAGAAATTATATTAGTTGTTGTATAAATGAAGAAATAAGCAGGATTATAAATAGATCTTGCTGGGCCCCAGGGCAAAGGATGTGGTGGGGACCCCCATTTCAACAGCACCCTTTCTGGCTTTTTGCAATCAGAAGCGGAGGGCACAGACCATAGGTAAAAAAAATGTGCTTCTCTACCAACGTGAGTCATCCTTCCCCCTTGCTTAGTCTATGCCAGAACTGATGTGCTGTCTTCCTGTACAAATATGCAAGCAGGTTTTATTGTACAGTAACACTGTGGAAGCCATCTTGAAAACCTGCCACCATATTGTAAAGGCAAATACATATATTTTCCTTGTGCTGTAAGCCTGGTTTTCAAGCAGGACAGATGATGCAGGTGGAGTGATGCCAAAACTGATTGCAGGGCTCAGATAGTGCCCCCCCAGAGGTTTGGGCCCAGTCTCAGTTGAGACCTCTGAGACTCATGTAGTTACCCCTGGGAATAAGTGTGATATTTTAGTCTCTTATAAAGTAATGTTGAAGCCATATTGTAACCTAGGCTTCCCTAGATTTAAAATACTGTTCTTATGATATGTTAGTGCTTGACAAACTTACTATAGTAACATTCTTGCAATGTCCCTTTAAAAAAATGTATCACCATATGCAAAATAATAGAATTGTTTTTGTTTACAGTCCCTTTTACTTACTAAAGCACATGTTCTTGACTGATACAGCTTTTTCTCTGAACTAAGATGAAAGTTATTCTA
The DNA here is from genome assembly GCF_027579735.1 of Bombina bombina. Classification (NCBI taxonomy): domain Eukaryota; kingdom Metazoa; phylum Chordata; class Amphibia; order Anura; family Bombinatoridae; genus Bombina; species Bombina bombina. The sequence continues at coordinate 898,937,624 of NC_069501.1, read as the reverse complement.
AGAAACCATTTATAGTGAGACAACAGCCTTTAAAGGGACATAATACTCATATGCTAAATCACTTGAAACTAATGCAGCATAACTGTAAAAAGCTGACAGGAAAATATCACTTGAGCATCTATATGTAAAAAAGGAAGATATTTTACCTCACAATTTCCTCAGCTCAGCAGAGTAAGGTCTGTGTAAAAAGTTATACTCAACTGCTGCTCAGCTGCAGGTAAAAAAAATGAACAGCAGCCAATCAGCACCAACAGTGCTGAGGTCATGAACTCTTTTACTGTGATCTCATGAAATTTGACTTAACTCTCATGAGATTTCATAGTAAACTTCCTTTAAACTGAATAGGGAAATAATATGAGAGTGCATGAGGCTCAACCCCTTAGCTGTCCCGGGACAGACATACTGATTTGCTGCTTAGAGGTTCTTTACAATGTGATGTGGCTACTGAGGAACTTTTGAGGTAAAATATATTTCTTTTTTACATAGAGATGTTCAGGTGATATTTTCTAGTCAGCTTTTTACAGCTATGCTGCATCCCTTTCAAGTGTTTCAACATTTGGGTATTATGGCCCTTTAACTACTTAGTGAATAATCTCAAAAGGATAATGTAGGAAATGTAGAGATTTGTCTCACTGAAGAATTTGTTTAGTTCTTAGCTAATCTAAGTAAGTGTATAATATACATTAGATTGAATATTTGTTTAGTTCTTAGCTAATCTAAGTAAGTGTATAATATGCATTAGATCGAATATAGTAATTTTAAAGCATCTATTATTAATATTCTTAATATTTCTTACCACTCAACAAAATCCTGAGAAGAAACACATGTACCTAATTTATTCATTTGCTTCTTATTCAGTTAAACCTCAGTTGCAAAGCTTTTAATTTAGCTTTTGTTTGGTAGAAAAGCGAAACCTACTTACAGTAAGCTTTTAATGCACTAAAGGAAATCCTTAATCCAGTCACCTTCACCTGCCGCAAATTCCTGTGTGCTTTAAATATTCACAAATTACTGTCATTTCTGACTACATCAGGGAAACTGACCTAACAGCGAAACAAAACACAGAATTGTGATCTAACACCCTGTGCTGTCTAGTAACTCTCATCTTCCAATATATTATTACATGAAACAGCACATCCCACTAATGAAGGGCTTTTCCATATGCTGATAATCCGGGGTAATGTCTATTGATTTGCACATAGTTATTGACTGTGCAACACTATACATTCTGCCCTACATACATAAAACTGTCAATCAGAGGGAAAATGATCAAGCACGCCACTGATATGTTTCTTCTGAAGATCTGAAATAGGATTAGATTTTATTACTGTAGTATTCCTATATATTTATTATTCTTTACATTTACTGAGCAAGAGAAGGTAACTGCAGGTCAAAGTAAAAGAAAACATATATAGAAAATATATGCATAGTAAAACAACTTTACAATATACTTTCATTATTTATTTTGCCCCTTTTCCATGTGATTTAGCTGTGAAAATTGTGGATTTTCTAAATATCAGAGCTGGAAATGTACCCTGTTGACTTATCCAGGCTAACACTGCTACATATCCCTAATTGGCTTTAACAGATAACAACTGCAAAACAATGAATTTTATATTAATGACAATGCCTAGTCTTGTCTGCAAACGCAAGCCCCAGACTGGATCCTCCAAATAAGGCAAGTGGCAGGTGATGTTTGGCTATTAACAAAAATTGCAGTAAATAAGTTAATTTGTTTTAAAAATATTTAGACTTGGCTGATATTATTCTATGGCAACAGAAATGTCTTATAATTACAAGGTGTTTACTGTCCCTTTAAGATTAAAGGGACATAAAACACATTTAGTTTAACACATGAATAATATATATCAGCAAATAAAAACTACCCTTGCAAAAGTTCTTCATGAAAAAATGCATATTTTAAAAGCATTTAACTGTCATTTTATTGCCAATATTTATATTGTTTTTGCAGTCTCTTTTATTTTTTATCCTTAGTTGAGGTCAATTATGGACAAGTATAAATAAGCTACTGCAGTGATCAAACAATTACAGTGTAGAACGTAGCAATGTCAAGCTTCTAAAGTATGCACTTCCAATTCTCACAGGAATTGGAAAATCCTCAATCTGTAGAATTAAAGTGCCAGTAAACCCACAAAATAATGTTATATAATTCTGCACATAGTGCAGAATTATATAACATCAGCTTAGCGCAAACTTTGTACCTTAAAAGATTAAAGTGAAAAAATGCTACAAAATTTACTTTCACAGTACGCCGCTCCTGGCTCTACTGAGCGGGTCTGTTTGTTTTCCCTAAGCCATCGGGCACGCTGTCTATTCACAGCCAGCCCGATCGCTCCATTAAACTCAATGTAACTAGCTCCTGCTACCAGACCAGAGCGGGAGCGAGTTACATTGAGTTTAATGGCGCAATCGGGCTGGCTTTGAATAGACAGCGTGCCCGATGCGCTTAGAGGAAACAAACAGACCTGCTCAGTAGAGCCAGGAGCGGCGTACTGTGAAAGTAAATTTCGTAGCTGATGTTATATAATTCTGAACTATGTGCAGAATTATATAACATTATTTTTTGGGTTTACTGGCACTTTAAATTACAGAAAAGAGGGTCAAAATAAATAATGAAAGCATATTACAAAGTTGTTTTTGTATGCATAACTAAACATTTTACATTACAATCTCAGTGTGTCCTGTCCCTTTATTACTAATCTTTTATTTAAGCTTTCTTTTTTTACTATTTATGCTTTAAACTAGATTTTCACTTTTTTCAGATTTTCATTGTATTCATTATAACATTATATCTTTGTTTTTAACTGGTTTTATAAACCTACTGTGTTTAATTTAAATGTGAGCCCATTACCAACTTGTTTTTATCCCCCTAAACTAGTCAATGAGGTAAATTTAACAACGCCGCCCCCCCTGCAGACTCGCGGCCAATGGGCCGCCAGCAGGGAGGTGTCAGTCAACCCGATCGTACTTGATCAGGTTGAATTGTGACAGGGTTATGGAGCAGCGGTCTTTAGACCATTCGGAGCTTGATATAGATAGGCCCCAATGTGTGTTACAATACATCATATATGTTGCTAATTATGTGACAGGCATTTATTATTTACAATGAAAACTACATATCCAATGTATAAAAAACATATGTGTTAGCTTATACACTTACTAAGTTCCATATGACTGTATACCAGCATTAAAGGGACAGTATACTGTAAAAATGTTTTTCCCTTAATGTATTTTCAATAACTTTTTCTACCAACTGCAGAGTATAACATTTATGAAAATTTGCTTTTTGAGGGTTATTTGTGTATATTTAATAGCTGATTTTGTGTTTTGAAGCCACACCCTAAATAAAATGGGTTGAGCTTGTAGGTAAATCAGATCTCATTACTTTGTCACATTGTGTACATATACCTGCTTCTTTATCTAATCTCTGTCCGTAAACCGAAGACCAATACTTGGAGAGAACAATGGAAAATGTAATGCACTCCAGCAGGTAAAGTGGATAATTGGGAACAAATTAAAGAGGATACATTTTTTGAATAAACTGTGCAACTTGTCTTGAGCCCTAAGGATGCTTAACAAATAACTGATAGTTGACAATGGGCAGCTAACAACGTACATGCCCCGTTACATTTTGTAAGACTTGGTAGCACATATCCTAACAGTCCCAACTGGGACTGAGAGGTGGGAGACTCGGGTGCGGGTGTTTTGTGGCTTGTACTAAAAAGGGTGGAGTCACAGGTGTATCTTGGGTGGGGTAGGACAAACTGTGGGTGGAGTCGTGCCAGGTCCTTGTTTTACTTTGGTAACAGAAGTTTTGTCCTGAAGAGAAAGCTGAGGGTTAAAAAGAGCAGAGCTGTAATAGGGGCTCTAAAAACAACTTTCCATTCATTAAACAATGCCCAGGCGCTTACAAATAAGAGGGAAATGTGAGCCATCATTTAAAATAAATTAAATAAGAGAGCTGATAGAGTCTCCAAAATTGCCCCTCCCCCATAGAAAAATCCCTGGTAGACAGTGGAAGTTGAGATGACCTGCATCCATACAGAGACGGAGGGGTTTAAAAATCCTTTGTAAACCGAATCTGTACAGAATATTCTAAATAATACTACTGGAGTAATTACAGAAAACCATGTTTTTCACTTTTTAATGGAATGCTCCCAACAAATGAAATAATTATTTAAAAGGGACATTGAACCCAATTTTCTCTCTCTTATGATTTAGATAGAACACACAGTTTTAAGGAACTTTCAAATTTACTTCTATTACCAACTTTCTTTCATTCTCTTGGTATTCTTTGTTGAAGGAGCAGCACTACTGGGAGCTAGCAGAACACAAAAACAAGATGCATGTATGTGAAGCCACCAATCAGCAGCTAGCTCCCTTAAGTGCTTTGCTGCACCTGATCCTACCTAGGTATGCTTTTCAGCAAAGTATAACAAGAGAATTAAATAAATTAGATAATAAAGTCAATTGGAAAGTTGTTTAAAATTGCATGCTCTGTTTGGATCATGAAAGTTTCATTTTTGCTTTACTGTCCCTTTATGTGACAATATAGAATCTATTGAAAACAGCTATTATTTAGCATAAATCCAATAAAGGTGCAACACATTGTTACATACCTGAGAACATGATGAGATATCTTTAAAGTTCTTTTCAAGAACAACAGTTTTGGTATCAGGACTAATGAGATTAATTTCAAACCTTCCAACCTTAAAAAGAAAAACAATAGAAACGTAGGTTAAACACAGAATGTCATTTGAAAACATAGTGGGTTTTTGTTTGTTGGTTTTTTTAAGCAAGGTACTGCCACGTTTCACCCCTGTATTATATAAAGAACTTCAATACATTGCATAAAAAGGTAGTGTAGACTTCTCCAGCACCTAAGGGGTTAACCCACATAATCAAATATTTTACATGATGCTACTATGTAAAGCAATAAGATTAGGACAATGACTGAATATGGGATAGGCTTATTTTACCCTCATTCTCTACACTCAGTGAATACAAAGTCACATTTATTTTTAACTCTAAACAATTAAAGGGATACTGAATGACATTTTGTTTCTTTCATGATTCTGTTAGATCATGCAATTTTTAGCAACTTTCTAATTTACTCCTATTATCAATTTTTCTTTGTTCTCTTGGTATCTTTATTTTAAAAAGCAGGAATGTAAGCATAGGATCCGGCCCATTTTTGGTTTAGCACCTGGGTAGCGCTTGCTGATTGGTGACTTAATGTATCCAGGGTGCTGAACCAAAAATGGGCTAGCTTGTAAACTTACGTTCCTGCTTTTTCAAAAAAAGATACAAAGAGAACAAAGAAAATTTGATAATAGGAGTAAATTAGAAAGTTGCTTAAAATTGCATACTCTATCTGAATCATGAAAGAAAAAAATTGGGTTCAGTATCCCTTTAATATTTTCTTGGAATTGACCATGTTTACTTATGGCAAGACTAGACCTCTGCTCTCTAATGCTCCTAAGTTTCAGGTAATGTTTGAGCTGAAATCAAACCAAACATGAGCAGAACTGCAAATAAGCAGAGAAAATGATGAATTTGGCATTTGCTCACCATTTATCATGTGTGACTATAAAAGTAGTTCCTGTCCAGTAAATAAAATACTACAGCAGTGGTATCATCCACAATTATAAGACGTGGAGAAGCAATGAGGGGGACTACTTAGATTAACAGATTAACATAAAGAGGCAGTAAACCAATTTTTTTTCTTTCATTATTTAGATTGAACATAAAATATTAAAACATTTCAACTTACTTAAATATTTTTGTTGTTGTTGAAGAGAACTATGTAGGTAATGTGCACAAGTCTGGGGAACTTTAAAGGGACAGTCTACACCAGAATTGTTATTGTTTTAAAAGAGAGATAATCCCCATTTTACCCATTCCCCAATTTTGCATAACCAACACAGTTATATTAATACACTTTTTACCTCTGTGGTAACCTTGTATCTAAGCATCTTCTGATAGCCCCCTGATCACATGACTTTTAATTTATTATCTATTGACTTGCATTTTAGCCAATTAGTGCTGTGTTGTGCTGACTCTTAAATAACTCTACGGGCATGAACACAATGTTATCTATACGGCCCACACAAACTAGCAGTCTCCTGTTGTGAAAAGCAAATACAAAAGCATGTGATTAAGAGGCTGTCTTTAGTGGCTTAGAAACAGGCAGAAATTTAGAGGTTTAAATGTTATAAAGTATATTAATATAACAATGTTGGTTGTGCAAAGGCATTATCTATCTTTTTAAACAATAAAAATTCTGGTGTAGACTGTCCCTTTAAGGTAGCAGTTTTGCAATAATGCTTTTTAGCACTAGATGGCAGCACATTGTTAAAAGCATTCTTGCAAAACTGCAACATATTGCTCTAGACACGTGCACACTGTTGAGCCTACCAACCTACTTTTCAACAAAGGATGCCAAAAAAAAACCAAAGTAAACCTGATAATAGAAGTAAATTGGAAAGTTTATTAAAATTATACACTATATGACCAATAAAATAAAGATCTGTTATGTAATATTGTAATATCAAATTTTAGTTATTAATAAAAGATATTTATGTAGGCACTTACCTAACTCTCTTAGTTTACCTAAAATAAATGATTTATTATTATCATAATTTATTTGTAGAGTGCCAAAAGATTCTGCAGCACTATAAGTATAGGTATAATATGCAAAGGTATAAGAGGCAAATAGGTAAAAGGCTCTGCTAAGAGTTACATTGTTGTAGATAACATTACATGAAGCTGATCTATAGGACATCTGTGCTTACATGATAAGGGGGTTCAGGGGGATGACAAAAGATGCAAGGAACTGAGGTAAGAAAAGGGTACATAATATCCATTCCTGAACAGTAGAGTATTTAAGGAGCTCTTAAAAGTTTGAAAACTATATATAATATTTATTTATAGAAATTGATTTATTTATTAAAACGTATTTATTTCGAGAGAGACACCTATGGCTATGGCTCCACTGCTACAGTGGCGGATCCAGAGCCTGGTCTCAGGAGGGGCACTTCCAGATTTTTTTGTGGGGGCGGACAGAAAATAATGAGTGCTTATAGAACAGACTATTTTATTTAACCTATCGTACCGCTCTAACCTTATTTAAAAACAGTCACATTTGTCTTTCCAAATTATGGATTTAAAAAATTAGAAACAGGTGACATTTAACCACATAGTTAGTGTCAGTTTCTATAGTTGAAGTGCTTTCTAGTACAGGCTGTGCTCCTGTTGACTTTTTTGGACTAGTACTGAAGAAGGAATCAATAGTCCTGCTATTCACCCTTTTCTGGCTCATTTTGCACTTTCTACAAATAAAGCACAAAAGAACACATCTTGTAAAATAATTGGTTTGCTAGGACATCATGCCCACATCCATTATGTTATATCATGATACTTAAATGCAACAGCACCTTGTTTAAAGTCTATGCAGGGCTGGGTGTGCAGGTGGCAGTCTGTGCAGGGCTGGGTGAGCAGGGGTAGCTGTCAGTTTATGCAGGGCTGGGTGAGCAGGGGCATGTGCATCTGACATCACAGAATGCTGTGGTATGAGAGGCGACTTCCAAGCCTTTGAAATATTAAAATATATTTTTTTTGAGCTTGGGACCGAGGTGGAATTACTGTAGGCACTATAACAACTGCAGTTGCAATAGTGAGTACAGTGTTAATTTAATATACCTGTTATCCATCTTTTTATAGCATATACACAAAACAAATAATATCTTGATTTGTTTCCAACCTGTAAATTATTAAAATAATCTTCAAATTGCAAGGTGATGTAGCAGTCTATGCAGGGCTGGGTGTACAGGGGGAGGTGGCAGTCTATGCATTGGGTAGCTGGTAGTCTGCAGGGGAAGGTGGCAGTCTATGCAGGGCTAGGTGAACAGCAAAGGTGGCAGTCTGTGCATAGGTGGCTGGCAGTCTGCAGGAGAGGTGAAAGTCTATGCAGCATGGTTGGGTGACCAGGAGATAGATCACTATAAGGGTGTCATTAAGCTTTCCCCTGCTGTGACCACTGCCCCATGGCCAGCTCAATCAATATATATAAAGAGAAAGAGAGATATTGTGGCTAATGTTTGGGGGTATAAAGTGAATAGTGGTGGGGTCTTTTTTTTATTTGGTTTATAGTCACAGACCCTGACCATGCAGGCATTTTAATAATAATTTTTATGTCCCAAAATTACACTACCTGGTCGCTGGTCCAGGAATCCAGGCTAGGGTTCAGGGGCTAGTCGTGGCTAGTAGCGCTGTGGCTTGGCTGTGGCTGTGCTCAGGACACACAGTCACAGTACTGTCTCCGGTCTCCGCAGCTCCTCCGACTCCGCATGCAGCTCCCCTCCCCCCACTAATATATACCGCGCTGAGTCTGAGCGCCGGCGTGTGACATCACCAGCGCTCAGCAGTGCCGCGATAGCTGACAGCCCGCACGTTACCCTGGTGGCGGCGCGGCGCCGGCGGAATAGGGAATAGGGAAGCCCTCTCTCACTATATTCTCGGGGGGGGCAATTGCCCCGTTGCCCCCCCCCCCTGGATCCGCCAATGCACTGCTATCAGTTCAACACTGGGCTCCAGCTTCATACCTTATTTGTTGAGAGTTTAGTGCCTGTGTCAATTAATCAATGTAAATCTCCAGCCAGAGCTCATATACTCATATGCACTAGCGATATAGATAGGTATCTTTAGCTTTGTCTCATATCTCTTCCCAGATAGATATATGATTTTATAAGTACAGAGAAAAATTGTAGAGTCAAAGCGCTAAACAGCAAAGATCACGGAGGCTGATAGTATAAAATATATAATCAATTTATTTGAGCAAACTGCTCCTAAAAAAATCACATAGGGTAAAAGTTATCACATAAATATATAAAAACACATAGATGCACAGGGTATTATATATCTAAAAAGTATATACAGATAGGGACGTCTCCCTTGAAATTGATATATATCAGCAGGATATATTAGAGCTGTTAAAAATGTATGCTTCAATTCATACACAAGATAAACCACAGCGTATTCCACCTTTATGTATATACAAAGTCTCGATTGCATCTATGTGTTTTTAGAAATTTATGTGATAACTTTCACCCTATGTGATTTTTTTTTAGAAACAGTTTGCTCAAATAAATTGATTATATATTTTATACTACTATCAGCCTCCAGGTATCTTTGCTGTTTAGCGCTTTGACTCTACCATTTTTCTTTGTACTCATATACTCATGACATGTGACATAGGATGCCCCAGAGAAGGCTACACTAAAAGGTACAGTTAGACAGATAGGAAGAGAACCACAAGAGAGCTGTGTCACAGATCCCGAAGGATTTGAGAAAAAAAGGTTGGTCAACAGTATCAAAGGCAGCAGACAGATCAAGGAGGATAAGCAGAGAAAAGAGGGCTTTGGATTTTTCTGTAAGTAGGTCATTGGTAACCTTAACAATTGCTGTCTCTGTGGAGTGAAGGGGGCAAAATCCAGATTGCAGTGGGCAAATGAGGGATTATATTGTAAGGAAATGGGATAGACGTGCATATACTAGCTTTTTAAGAAGCTTTGAGGCAAGAGGGAGTAGGGAAATAGAGCGGTAGTTGCATGGGGAGGTTGGATTGAGAGTTTTTTTGAGGTGTGACCAGTGCGTGTTTAAGAGATAAGGGAAATATACCAGTGCTTAGGGAGAGGTTAAAGATGTGTGTGAGTATAGGGGTAAGGGTAGAAGAGAGGGCGGGGAGTAGCTGTGAGGGGATGGGGTCAAGGGGACAGGTAGTGAGGCGAGAGGACAGTATAAGGGCAAAAACTTCTTCCTCTGTAACAGGGGCAAAATAGCTAATTTTATGGCTATGTGGGTTTTGGATGATAGCAAGCTTTTGAGGGGGTGGGAGACAGGTAGTATGTTTTCATTTCTGATGGAGTCGATTTTTCTTGTTGAAGTAGCTGGCAAAATCTTGAGCTGAGAGAGAAGTTGTAGTAGGAGGTGGGGGTGGGCGGAGAAGAGTATTGAACGTGAAGAACAGACGTTTTGGGTTTGAAGAAAGAGTAGAGATCAGAGTAGAGAAGTAGTGTTGCTTATATGGATTAAGGTCAGGATAGTAACAGTTCAAAATGAATTTGTAGTGAAGAAAGTCACCTGAACTCCGAGATTTTCGCCAGTGTCGCTCCGCAGTACGGGAGCATGCCAGGGCTGAGGATGAGTGTATGATTTCCGAGCTATGGTAGGTGGGGCCAGCTTGTCAAGGACCGATGTAAGGGTAGAGTTATAGTGGCAGATAGATTCATTAGGGCAGGAAAAGGAGGGGATGGAAGAAAAGAGAGGTTCGAGGAGACATGGGGGGCGGTATATGACTGCAACACGTATACAGAGGGGAGAGAATAAGCGAATCATGTGGGTTTCAAATTAAGAAAATGTAAGGGAAGAGAAGGGCTGTATTTATTGAAAGGTGCAACAAGAGCACAGTAAAATACCAACACCACCTCCTTGTCTATTATCAGACATAGGAGTGTGGCTGAAGTGGAGACCCCCATATGACAGTGTGGCAGAGGAAGCTGTGTCTGAAGGAGAAAGCCAGGTTTCTGTGAGAGCATAGCTACTCACTAGTAGGACAAGTAAAACATTTGTTTTTTTAACATTGAGTGGACTATACATTTTCTCTTCTGATTAGTAAACTGATGTAATAACTGTTCATGTGTATGTATGTGTAAATATTTCATAGGCAAGGAAGATGCACTTCACCGTTATTACAAGAGTCTGTTAAAAGGCAATGTAGGTGTAGTGATCAATAGTAAACAAGGCTTGGTTAATCTTTTATTTAGACTTAGATGTACTTTGTAGCCTAGTGTCACTGTTTGCCAATTCCAACGCTTAAAGGGACAGTGTACTCCAGAATTTGTATTGTTTAAAAAGATAGATAATCCCTTTATTACCCATTCTCCAGTTTTGCCCAACCAACACTGTTATATTAATAAATGTTTTACCTCTGTGATTACCTTGTATCTAAGCCTCTGCAGACTGCCCCCTTATTTCCGTTCTTTTGACAGACTTGCATCTTAGTCAATCAGTGCCCTCTCAGAAGTCATTTTATGGGTGTAAGCACAATGTTATCTATAGGGCACACATGAGCTTACAATCTCTAGCTGTGAAAAACTGTCAAATGCATTCAGATAAGAGGTGGTTTTCAAGGGCTTAGAGTAGAAATACTTCCGGTGGGTGTGGCTACATGAGCGGACGTGTTGAGGAATGCCCGCGGTGAACCTTCCAAGCTCCCAAGTTTCAGGATTGCTTTCTCTAGGTGGGGTGCTAATACCGCCGAGATGCAAAGCCAGTGAATACAGCCGTGGCAAAATACCCAGGTCGGAGTTGTGAGCGGGTAGTAAAGGGCTCACTACTGAAATAAACATCTACAGCTGGGACTCCCTCAGAGGCGAAGAGGTTGAGAGACGACAGGGCTGCACTTGGGCGCAACAAGCCGCAGGAACACGCACACAAGCTCCCTGTAACAACAGACGCCGGGCCTGTTCCGGTCAGGGGCTGTGTGAATCCACCGTTAAGTAAAGGAAGCAAGTGAAAGCAGCAGGGCAGGATCGCTGCTGAAGGGGACACAGGCAGAACAGAGGTTGGGACTGATCGCTTAAAAGAAGCTAAAATAAGTAGAAGCGGTTATAAACTACACATTTGTTCTGAACCTAAGAGGGTCATTCGTTTCCCCTTGATTATACACTGGAGCTAGTATGCTGTAACTGGGTGAAAAATTCTAATCAAAGAGGATTGCCTGCTAGAGGTAGGACCCAGGTCACAGCAGATAACATACATTTACAGCGCTATCTGAGGACGGAAGAGATGCCACTTATCCCCACATATACAGCAGCAGTGATTTCAATAAAGATTTAAAAGTACTGTAATTTCGCTGCAGTATATTAGCCCCTATAGAACTAAGAATAAAGTAGAGAGGGTCAAGGAAGGGTCTCGCTAGGTACTAGCAAGGACTGTAAATAAAATGCAAGTAAGGAAACAAAAAAGAAATTAACTTTTGCACCGTCACTGGAGGGGATTAGAGTATGGGCATATACAAATATTGAACAGTCCTGCGTCCTACAGTACCAGTTTAAGAAACCAAAGAAGGGGGAAAGGCAGCCCTTGAAGGAATACACTGGGTGTTACTGTTAAACTTATGGATTATATGGTCTAATTGCATTGGTTGTTTTCTGTATATATCTGTATTAGAATGAATGGGTGTCTCCTAAAAATCTTTGAAAGAACGTTGGTTAGGTTATTTAAGGGTGTGAACCATTTTGGTATGGTCTAGGAAATATTGTTCAGATAAAAGTTAAACAAACTGAATATATAAGCTTGGGATAGATCAAATAATATCCTGCTAGGAAACTAGGGCATGGGTTTGTTTAGATAAAAATTCATCACAGAGGGGTACACACGATATTAGACATGGGGGGGGATTCTCACATTTTATATACTATATATAGTTAAGTATATGTCCAAAAGTAAGTTTAGATCCCCCAATATGACTTCAAGAAGTAAAAATCATGATAAAGAAGTTAATAAATCTACACTAGAGGTTTTTGAAGGATCAACAGAACACTTATCACAAGGCACAAATAATGAGGAATTAGACAATTAAACACACTTTTCTCACCAAAATTTGACCTAATACAAAATAGTATAGCTGAACTGTCAAATGAAGTTAAATTTTTTGCAAACAGAATTACACACGCAGAACAAAGGGTGTCAGACTTGGAGGATAGAGAGGTACAAAGAGACCAATTAACCCAAAGTATGTCAGAACAGATAGAAGCTATGAAAGCCAAACTTGAAGATCTTGAAAACCATAATAGACGGAACAATATTAGATTAGTAGGCCTAACGGAAGGGATCGTAGAAAAAGAGTTGAAAGATTTTGTAGAGAAGGAGCTCCTGAAATTACTGAAAAATGATGCAACAGAATCCACAACAGACAGTAGTGGAAAGAATCCATAGAATAGGCCCAGAATGAAGAGCAACAAATGGGGATTGTATTAATAGAGTGGTTATTATGAAAATGTTAAATTTTCAGGACAAAATCAGAATAATCAATGCATACAGGCAAACAAATAATGAATTAATTTATAAAGCTAAAAAAAACTCCTAATATTTAATGACTACTCAGCAGAAACCTCCAACAAAAGGCTTTGTATGGCACCACTATGTACTAAACTTATTCAAGCAGGCTGGAAAGCCAGACTTTTAAACCCAGCTAAAATTAATATTCAAACTAAAGATGGTAATAAACTGCTTATAGATGAAGCAGAAGCCAAAGCCTTTCTTGAGAATAAACATGGAAGCAGTGTGCAGTAAAGCTAGAGATAACGTAAGCCAAGGCTGGTGGGTAAAAGTTTTTATTAGGTCCTTATTCACAGACCAACTTAATTTACAAAGTGAAGAGGGTAAGAAAATGTCTACAGATAAAGAAGCCACTTGGAGTAAAGTTACTAGGGAGCTAGTAGGTAATAAATATGGCGTTAGGGGAATGCAGGAAGAGTTTGTAAAATTAACCAGTCTCTTGATTTTTTTTATTTACTGCTATTTTTTATGCGTATGTTTTTTAATGATATGGGGCTTTGCTGCCCCTCTCCTCAGGTAATAGAGAGGGAAAGGATATGGGGGGGGGGTCAGAGATGTCCCACAGTGTTACATGTTTTTTAAGCAAATAAAATAAATGTCTGTGAAAATTATATCATGGAATATAGGTGGGATTACTTCACCTATTAAAAGGAAATCTATATTAAAATATGCAAAAAAGTTGGGGGCTCAGATACTATTGCTACAAAAATATGAGATTACTTACTAATATATACAGACAAGTACCTAATAATAGGTGGAGACTTTATCCTAACCCCAAATATAATCTTAGACAGGAAGAGAGTCGGGGGGGACAGGACATAATTAAAACAGAACTGAACAAAAACACATGGGCAAAAAAGAAAAGAGAAAGCACAATTCCTAAAAAAATTTAAAAAGATTTAAGAGTGTAGATATACAGTATGGAGAATACTGAACCCAGATGCTGGTGAATATTCTTGTCTTTCCAGGTCTAGTCATTCCCTTTCTAGAATAGATTTTTGTCTGATCTCGGAGCAAATGATTAATCAAGTATATGAGGCTAAAATTGACCAAATCCCAATATCAGATCATGTACCTATCTCTACTGCATTAAAGGGACACTGAACCTCTTTCTAATTTACTCCTATTATCAATTTTTCTTCGTTCTCTTGCTTTCTTTATTTGAAAAAGAAGGCATCTAAGCTTTTTTTGGTTCAGAACCATGGAAAGCACTTGTTTATTGGTAGGTGAATCTACCCACCAATCAGCAAGAACAACACAGTGTGTTCACCAAAAATGGGCCGGCATCTAAACTTACATTCTTGCATTTCAAATAAAGATACCAATATAATTAAAAGAATTTGATAATAGGAGAAAATTAGAAAGTTGCTTAAAAATGCATGCTTTATCTGAATCATGATAGAAAAAAATTGGGTTCAGTGTCCCTTTAAATACTCCCCCCCCCCCCCCAAAAAAAAAAAAAAAAAAAAAACGGGCTCATTCTTCTTCCCTAAATATTTTAGAGTATGACAGATTTAATAATAATTACTTAAATAAAACAGATATCTACTGGAGCACAGCTAAAGCGGTATTGAGGGGGGATATTTCTGCGTTTGTATTTGGGATGAGGAAAAAAAATCAACTGAAACAGCAAGTAACTAAAGCCTTGATTAATGCATATGCTAGATTGGTGGGGAATAGAAACAGGCTTAATTGGGAGAAATATATTCTTGCGAAACAAAATAGGGATAATTTTTTTACACAAAATGAAATTACGGAAAATATGAAATCATGCTCTAAATTCTATAGATTTGGAAACAGAGCTGGTCGGTTTCTGTCACAATTAGTTAAGAATAAAAAAAAACACACTCGTCCCCAAAAAAGTTGGGGATAAAATAATAACTGATCTTAAACAGATACAAAAAACATTCCAGGATTATTTAGCAAAATTATACTCACCGCTCCTGGTAGACGAGATCAAAAAGGACCGATTTTGGGAAATAATGAATGTCCCAAAAATAGATTTAAATCAGTTAAATAGTCTCAATGAGCCTATTTCAGAGGAAAAAGTAATTCAAACAATTAAGAAATTATCTAACAACAAGGCAGCTGGTCCCAAAGGACTACCTTCAGAATTTTACAAATTATTGATAAAAGAAATCACGCCCACATTAACAATTCTTTTGAATATATTTTGGACGGGACAACTTGCTCCTGCAGAAGATTTTAATAAATCAACAATAATTTTTATCCCAAAACCAGGGAAAGACCCACAGCGAATCATATAGACCAATATCATTATTGAATATTGACTACAAAATAATGACAAGTATTATAGCAAAAAGACTACATACATCCTTGGAAGGATTAGTCCATCAGGACCAAACTGGCTTTATGAAAGGGCGTTCATCTAATGTCAATTTGAGCAAATTATATTTAACAATTGCGGACGCCTGGTATAATAAAAAATGTAATAAGGAAAACAGTAAAGATGATTTATCGGTAATAGCACTAGACGCACATAAAGCTTTTGAGGCCCATTTATCAAGCTCCGTATGGAGCTTGAAGGGCCATGTTTTTGGCGAGCCTTCAGACTTGCCAGAAATACCATTTATGAAGCAGCGGTCTAAAGACCGCTGCTCCATAACATGTCCGCCTACTCTGTGGAGGTGGACAGAGATCACGTTAAATCAACCCGATCGAACACGATCGGGTTGATTGACACCCCCTGCTAGCGGCCGATTGGCAGCGAATCTGCAGTGGGCGGTGTTGCACCAGCAGCTCACAAGAGCTGCTGGTGCAATGCTGAATGCGGAGAGCATATAGCATATTTAGCGCTGGTCAGATCATGTCGGACAGACATTTGTTAAATAGGCCCCATAGACTCAATTATATGGGACCATATATTCACCACACTAACTAAATTTGGCTTTTCGGGTAATTGTTATAATATGATAGAACGACTATATAGGAAATCTCAGGCAATGTTAGTTATAAATAAACATAAAACAAGCCGTTTTCCATTATTGAGAGGAACGCAGCAAGGGTGTCCTCTTTCTCCTTTAATTTTTAATTTAGCCCTAGAACCATTATTGATAGCATTAAGACTAAATATCCCAGGAATAAGAATCCAGGGTAAAGAGATTAAATTAGCAGTATATGCAGACAACCTGTTGATTTTTACGAAACAATCAACAGTAAATTTTAAACGCATCTGTCAAATTGTGGAAATGTATGGAACCTTCTCTGGTTATAAAATTAACACAAATAAGTCAGAAGTTTAATGGATTCATAGAAAACTAGATTCAGATACGCAAACCTTTAAAGAAGTCTATTTAGGGCTTAAATTCTCGGCAGATCCAAACTAAATATACTCTTTAAATATAAGAGAAGCTGTCAGGAAATTTTCGGAAACACTTAAACATTGGGAAACTCTCCCTCTTTCACTGTATGGTAAAATAAACTTATTGAAAATGATAGTATTACCATGTCTTTCAAAATATCCTACTGCTAATTAAAAAAAAACGAAATAAAGAAGATCAACGTATCCATTAAAAGGTATTTATGGGGGAATAAGAAAGTAAGATTAAGCCATGAGAAACTAATGCTTCAAAGAAAATATATGGGTCTGGCCTTACCAAATGTCCCTCTATATAATTTAGTGGCAATAGGGAAGATTGCTCTGGATTGGTTACTGGAGATAGGACATTTTACTATACCAGAGCTTGAACCCACATTAGTTAAACCCCTATATTGGAGAAATATTGTCCATCTGGAAATTAAGGATCTCCCGATTTATATTAAGAAAATAGATTTATTGAAGGACCCAATAATAGCATGGCATAGAATTTGCAAAAAATTAAACTTCAAATTTGCAGTGTCACAGTTTCTAGCTATTAAGGGAAACCAGGATTACCAATTGGGATATTTATCTAATGTAGGTTCGGTATGGAAAGATGTCGGGTTAGTGAACATTTTGGAGTTATCCAAAAACAATTTTATCTTAAACAGGAACAATATTATGCATATTTAGAAGTAAGAGATTATTGCATGAAATGTATTAGATTACATGGGAAAATATGGGATTACCCCCCACTTGTACCAGTTCTGAATGCATATAAGAATGGCAATTTCTCTATCTCCTTAATATATAACATTATAAATAATATAAATTATGAGAGTATATTAGAGAAGACTGTAGTAAAGTGGAGAGATATGCAATTTCCCAACTTGTTAGTGCAGACAGTCCTACAGAGCATAAAAAAGGTAGAGGAAGCTTCTCTCTCAATGACAATGCGTGAACAACACGCTAAAATAATTTGGATGACATATATTACGCCAGAGAATGGGCGTAAATGGGGGAATAGGCAAAAGGAATATAAGTGCGAAAAATGTAGCATGGGGAAAGCACTGTTTATGGACTTGCCTGAAGCTACAAAAATTTTGGAGAATGGTATTTTATTGGGCTAATAAATTGTGTAATGCTCAACTGCTCCCCCAAGCAGAACAAGTTATTTTTTTACACTTTAATAGAAATGAAATCTCTCAGTGTAGAACCTTTATTAATATGCTAATTTTATTAAGCAGAAACCTGATTCTAAAAGGATGGAAAAATATACGGGCACCTCCCCTTAAATAATGAAAAAATGTGGTACAGAAGTAATTCTTAATAGAGCAAAACGATATAAGGTATAACTTGGAGAACAATGTTGAAAGGTTCTTCGAAAAATGGAAATATTGTATTAGAAGATTAGAGAGGGACACACAAAAGGAACTAATTGCAAGGTATGAAAATACCCAGTATATAATAGAGAGCAGGTTGAGAAACGAATGGCTCTGATGGGATCTAGTAGGAGGAGAGGGGCAGCAAGCAGGAACAATGTATACTTCAGGTTGAAGTTGATATTTCACTTTATTTTCTGTGACATTATGAATATATCCCTGCCTTGTGGGAAGTATGAAAGCCCATAAGTACTTTAAGCTGATTTTTTTTTATGCTACTCGCTCATAAATAAAAAATTGTGAGGCTACTTTTTTTGGCATATGCGGATACGTACAATACAGGTAATGGGATATTATGTCATACTTTATAATGTACAAGCTTCTGTATATATTTGAATGTTGATGCATATGCAAGGTTATAATTTTTACCTGTATTGTTACTAATAATTTTTACCTCAATAAAAAAAGGGCTTAGAAATTAGAATATGAGCCTACCTAGGTTTAGTTTTCAACTAAGAATAACAAGAGAATAATTTGATGATAAAAGTAAATTGGAAAGTTTTTTAAAATTACATGCACTATCTAAATCATGAAAGTTTAATTTTGACTAGACTGTCCCTTTAAGTACCCTGAGAATTAGGATATGTTTTTTTATTATTTTGAAATAGTATTGGATGATTAAAGGGACATGAAACCCAAAACATTTATTTTGTGATTCAGATAGCACATACAATTTTAAACAACTTTCCAAATCGGTTCTATTATCTAATTTGCTTTATTCTCTTGATATTGTTTGTTGAAGGAGTAGTAATGCACTACTCAGAGCTTGCTGAAAGCCAATGAAAAGAGATGTATATGTGCAGCCACCAATCATCAGCTTCTGAGTCTACCTAGGTCTCCTTTTCAACAAAGGATACAAATAGAATAAAACAAATTAGATAATAGAAATAAACTAGAAAGTTATTTACAATTGCATGCTCTTTCTGAATCGTTAAAGACAAAAGAAAATGTATGCTTACCTGATAAATGTATTTCTTTTTTGACATGATAAGTCCACGGATCATCTAATTACTACCGGGGAATATCCCTCCTGCCCAGCAGGAGGCGGCAAAGAGCACTACAGCAAAGTTGTTAAATATCACCTACCTTCCCTCCCACTCCTGTCATTCGACCGAAGTAAAGGAGAGAAAGGAAGTAACAAGGTGCAGAGGTGTCTGAAGTTTATAACAAACTAACAACCTGTCTATATAGAACAGGGCGGGCGGTGGACTCATCGTGTCAAAAAAGAAATACATTTATCAGGTAAGCATAAATTTTCTTTTCTTTTTAATGACACGATGAGTCCACGGATCATCTAATTACTACTGGGAATCAATACCCAAGCTAGAGTACACATATGATAAGGGAGGGACAAGACAGGGAACCTAAACGGAAGGCACCACTGCTTGAAGAACCTTTCTCCCAAAAGCGGCCTCAGCAGAGGCAAAGGTGTCAAATTTATAAAACTTTGAAAAAGTGTGAAGAGAGGACCAAGTTGCAGCCTTGCAAATCTGTTCCACAGAAGCTTCATTTTTTAATGCCCATGAGGAAGCAACAGCCCTCGTGGAATGAGCCATAATTCTCTCTGGAGGCTGCTGTCCAGCAGACTCATAGGCAAAACGTATGATACTTTTCAGCCAAAAAGAAAGAAAAGTAGCCGTGGCTTTCTGTCCCTTACGTTTTCTGAGAAAACCACAAATAAGGCAGAAGACTGACGAAAATCCTTAGTTGCCTGTAGGTAAAATTTTAGCGCACGTACCACATCTAAATTGTGCAGAAGCCGTTCCTTCTCAGAAGGATTAGGACACAAGGAAGGAACAACAATCTCCTGATTAATTTTCCGGTCAGAAACTACTTTTGTATGTAAAACTACCTTATCCAAATGAAAAATAAGGTAAGGAGACTCATACTGCAATGCCCAGAGCTCTGACACTCTACGAGCAGATGAAATAGCAACAAGAAACAAAACTTTCCAAGATAACAACCTAATATCTAAGGAATGCATAGGCTCAAACGGAGCCCCTTGAAGAACTTTAAGAACTAAATTAAGACTCCATGAAGGAGTAACTGGTTTGAACACAGGCTTGATCCTGACCAAGGGCTGAGTACGTCCGCCAGACGCTTATGTAACAAACTAGATAAGGCAGATATTTGACCCTTTAGGGAACTTGTCAATAATCCTTTCTCCAAACCCTCTTGGAGAAATGAGAAAATTCTAGGAATCCTAACTCTACTCCAAGAGTAGCCCTTGGATTCACACCAATAGAGATATTTACGGCATATCTTGTAGTAAATCCTTCTAGTTACAGGTTTACGAGCCTGAATCATGGTCTCTATGACCAATTCTGAAAAGCCCTGATTGGATAAAATTAAGCGTTCAATCTCCAAGCAGTCAGCTTCAGAGAAACTAGATTTGGGTGAAGGAAGGGCCCTTGAATTAGAAGGTCCTTCCTCAACGGAAGTCTCCAAGGTTGAAGAGACGACATGTCCACCAGATCTGCATACCAAATCCTGCGAGGCCAAGCCGGTGCAATGAGGATCACCGACGCCCTCTCCTGCTTGATTCGAGCAATGACCCGAGGAAGAAGAGCAAACGGAGGAAATAGGTATGCTAGACTGAAGGTTTAAGATACCACCAGGGCGTCTATCAGTACCGCCTGAGGGTCCCTGGACCTCGATCCGTGCCTCCGAAGCTTGGCATTCTGTCGAGATGCAATGAGATCCAATTCTGGCTGACCCCATTTGAGAATCAGGCTGGAAAACACTACCGGATGGAGTTCCCACTCTCCCGGATGAAAGGTCTGCCTGCTCAGGAAGTCCGCCTCCCAGTTGTCCACTCCTGGGATGTGGATCGCCGACAGACAGCAAGAGTGCGTTTCCGCCCACTGAATTATTTTGGTTACCTCTGTCATTGCTAAGGAACTCCTCGTTCCTTCCTGATGATTGATGTAAGCCACTGAAGTTATGTTGTCCGACTGGAACCTGATAAACTGGGCGGAGGCTAACTGGGGCCAGGCCAGAAGAGCATTGAAGATCGCTCTCAGCTCCAGAACGTTTATAGGCAGAACAGACTCTGACTGAGTCCAAACTCCCTGAGCCTTTAGGGATCCCCAGACTGCTACCCATCCTATAAGGCTGGCGTCTGTTGTCACAATCACCCAAGAGGGTCTGGGAAAGCAGGTTCCCTGGGAGAGATGATCCTGAGACAGCCAACATCGAAGAGAATCCTTTGTCTTCTGCTCTAGTAGTATTCATGGAGACAAATCTACATAATCTCCGTTCCATTGACTGAGCATGTTTAACTGCAGAGGTCTGAGTTGGAAACGAGCGAACGGGATGATGTCCATTGCCGCCACAATCAGCCCGATTACCTCCATGCACTGAGCCACTGAAGGCCGAGGATCGGACTGAAGTGCTAGGCAAGAATCGAAAATCTTTGATTTCCTGACTTCTGTCAGAAAAATCTTCATTAATAGGGAATCTATTATGGTTCCCAAGAAAGTTACCCTTGTATTTGTAATTAAGGAGCTCTTTTCCAAATTGACCTTCCATCCGTGAGATTGCAGGAAAGATAACAACATTTCCGTGTGAGACCTTGCTTGTTGAAAGGATGGTGCCTGGACCAGGATGTCGTCCACATAGGGCGCCACTGCAATGCCCCGTAATCGGAGCACTGCCAACAGAGATCGCAGAACCTTTGAGAAAATTCTGGGAGCTGTGGCAAGGCCGAAAGGAAGAGCCACAAATTGGAAGTGTTTGTCTAGAAAGGCAAACCTTAGAAACCTGTGATGATCCCTGTGGATGGGAACATGCAGGTACACATCCTTTAAATCCACCGTTGTCATAAATTGACCCTCTTGGACCAAAGGAAGAATGGAACAAATAGTTTCCATCTTGAAGGACGGTACTCTGAGATATTTGTTTAGACTCTTGAGATCTAAAATCGGTCTGAAGGTTCCCTCTTTTTTGGGAACCATGAACAAATTTGAATAAAATCCCAGACCCTGTTCCTGCATCGGAACAGGAACTATCACTCCCAGGTCGAAGAGGTCTCTTACACAGTGTAAGAACGCCTTTCTTTTTGTCTGGTCTACAGATAATCTTGAAAGCAGAAACCTGCATCTGGGAGGACAACTTTTGAACTCTAGTTTGTATCCCTGGGACACTATGTCCACTGCCCAGGGATCCTGAACATCTTGAACCCAAGCCTGAGCGAAGAAGGAAAGCCTGCCCCCTACAAGATCATGTCCCAGATCGGGGGCAGGCCCTTCATGCTGTCTTTGATTCAATAGTAGGCTTCTTGGATTGTTTTCCCTTATTCCAAGACTGATTGGGTCTCCAGGAAGGTTTAGACTGATCTTGCTTGGAAGAGGAAGCGGAAGAATTTCCCTTGAAATTTCGAAAGGAACGAAAATGACGTCCCTTTTGCTTGTTTCTCTTATCCTGAGGGAGAAGATAAACCTTCCCTCCCGTAATATCAGAGATTATTTCTGTTAATCCCGGTCCAAACAAAGTCTTTCCCTTGTAAGGAATCGCCAAAAGTTTAGACTTAGATGACACATCCACAGACCAAGGTTTTAACCATAAGGCTCTGCGGGCTAGAACAGCAAAACCTGATATTTTTGTTCCTAGTTTGATAACCTGTAGTGAAGCATCAGTAATAAAGGAATTAGCTAACTTAAAGGGACAGTCAAGTCCAAAAAAAACCTCTCATTTTTCAAATAGGGCATGTAATTACTTTTATCAACAATTTTGCTTTGTTCTCTTGGTATTCTAGTTGAAAGCAAACCTAGGAAGGCTCATATGATAATTTTTAAGTCCTTGAAGGATGCCTCTTTTTTATTATCTTTTCACAGCAGGGGAGAGCTAGTACATGTCAGCCAAACAGATAAAATTGTAATCCGTGGCTAGTGGCAGACACTGCACTAATTGGCTAAAATGCAAGTCAATAGTTAATAACTAAAAGTCATGTGATTAGGGGAGGTCAGAAGATGCTTAGATACCAGTTAGTCACAGAAGTAAAACGTGTATTAATATAACTGTGTTAGTTATGCAAAACTGGGGAATGCAGGTTGCCATTTTAACCCCTGGTGTACATACATCTTCTTGAGTAACCCATCTAATTTTTTTATCCATAGGATCCTTAAAGGCACAACTATCCTCTATGGGTATAGTAGTTCTCTTAGCCAGAGTGGAAACTGCCCCTTCCACCTTGGGTACTGTTTGCCAAGACTCCCTGATAGAATCCGCTATGGGAAACATCTTTTTAAATATAGGAGATGGGGAAAAAGGGATACCCGGTCTCTCCCATTCCTTAGAAATGATCTCAGTAGCTCTATCTGGCACAGGAAAAACCTCCCCCGAGGAAGGTACATCAAAATATTTGTTTAGCTTACTGGATTTCTTAGGATTGACTACGACCATGGTGTCGCTGTCGTCTAAGGTAGCTAAAACCTCTTGAGTAACAGACGGAGGTGTTCTAGCTTAAACCTGAAAGATACAACTTCAGTATCAGGAAGAGGAATTACACTGTCAGTAGGATCTGAAGGTGACATTTCAGATTCTAAGGTATCCTCCTCCTCAGGCTTCTGGGAGGGGGCATTCGAAATAGCAACAACTGCGTCAGAAACCTCGCTTTACTGAATGTCTGATTTTCCTCTTACGCTTACCCTGCAACATTAGAAAAGCAGACAACGCATCAGAAACTGCAGAAGACATGAGAGAAGCGATGTCTTGTAAAGTAACTCCAGAAGAAGTTATAGAGGAAGTGCAGGGCACTGCATGTGAAGGCGGAAAAATTTGGGATGCTTGAGGAGAAAGCTGTGGCATAAATTAAACATTGTCATTAGATTCCTGAACAGCATCCTCCTTGTAAAATGTCGGTTCAGAAAAAAGTCTATCCCTATAGTTTAAAGTCCTCTCAATACATGAGGAACAGAAAGGGATTGGTGGTTCCACATTGGCATCAAAACACAAAGAACAAGTGGCATTTTGCAGAGCCTCTTGGTCCATTCTGACTCACAATAAGACAATTTATGAATAGAAAACTTAAGTTTTTTGATAAAAAGTCAAAACATAAAAAACTTTAATTTTTAAATGGTAACTTTTTTACTCCCTTTTTTTATTTCTTAAAGGGACACTCAATCAAAATTATACTTTCATTAGTCAGATAGAGCATGCCATTTTAAACAACTTTCCAATTTACTTCCATTAACAAAATGTGCACAGACTTTTTATATTTAAACTTTTTTGAGTCACCAGCTCCTACTGAGCATGTGCAAGAATAAGTGTGTATGCATTTGTGAATGGCTGATGGCTGTCACATGGTACGTGTATGCATTTGTGATTGGTTGATGGCTGTCACATGGTACAGGGGGAGTGGAAAAAGACATAATTTTTAAAATTGTTAGAAAAAAATCTACTATTTATTTGAAGTTCAGACTAAGTGCTATTGCATTGTCTTGTTATCTTGCATTTGTTGATTATGCAAATCTACTGTGTTGACTGGTCCTTTAAGTGCAGAGAGGACAGAAGTTTTAAAAAAAAAGATCACCTCTACACCTCAGCAGTACTTTGCTGAGGTGCCTACCTGTTAGTTGCAACCAACCCCCTCTGAGCAGGAGTTTTTTCCTCACTAACAAAAACAGAACTTATCAGCAGCTGTTGAGAGTCGGTCTCCGGTCCTAAATATGCATATAAATGCCAGAAAATGCGTAATAGGAAAAGGAGCTAAAGCACTTCACCCTCCGTTAACAGGAAATACACTAGAAAAAGGCGCGCAAAGCAAATTGCGCCTCCTGAAGTACCGCCAATCGTGGGCGTGCCAATAAGTTATCTCCGGTCGGTATGATAGTTATGAAACCGCCGGGAAATGTGAAACCACCAAAGGAAATTTCTTGCCCCAGTGCCTGCGACTATGCTGTCCATAGTATCCCCCATTACATAGGAGAATCTATGTCTAATAAATAAAGTGCCCATACCAATGAGGCTATGCTATTGTCCCATCCTGTGAAATAAAGTGCCCAACCTTTTCTGAGTTTCCATTAACCCAGGAATAAAAGTCAGCACTTACCTCATATTCTGCCCGACAGCAAGGCAACTCCCAGGTTTGAGAGGTCCTCTCCCTCACATGGACCTGTGAAATAAAGGAAAGGACTGAGTAATATCCCTCAGTTTTTCAGAAGTAGGGCAGCATCAGTATATGGGAGGTGCAGTGAGAATTATGTCCCACAAATTCCCATTGCTCTAAAGCCACCACTGCTCTACTGAAGAGACCGATATGGACTACAGCTACACCCTAGGACAAAGCAGCACAATCTTGCACTACTTTAAAAATAATAAACTCTTGATTGAAGGATCTTAACACCTAACTTTACGATTTCCTTGCTCTAACGTAGGCAACTGGGGTGGGAGGGAAGGGAGGTGATATTTAACAGCTTTGGTGTGGTGCTCTTTGCCGCCTCCTGCTGGGCAGGAGTGATATTCTCCATTAGTAATTAGATGATCCATGGACTTATCGTGTCACTAAAAAGAAAAAATTGGGTTTAGTGTCCCTTTAAGATCGAACATTTCAAGTTACTTCTGCTATCAAATTTAGTTAATCCTCTTGGTATCCTTTATTGAAAAGCATAAATAAGAAGGCAATGGAGAATCAAAGCGCTACAGGGAGCTTGCTGGGGATTGGAGGGTGAACACATGCCTCTTGTCACTGGCTCATTGGAAGTGTTAATTTATCTCCTAGGAGTGTATTAATGCTTTGGGGCTAAAGTTATAGAGACATTAAAGACCTCAATAGTTTTACATAAAATGTTTAGTTATGCATAATGAAGCTGCTTTGCAATATATTTTCATTGTTTATTTTGCCTCCTTTTCATGTAATTTAACTCTGAAAATTGAGCAATTTCTAATTCTCAGAACATGAAATGTACCCTGTGATTTTCAAGGCTAACCTTGTTATACATATGTCCCTAAATTAACTTTATCAGATAACAACTGCAAAACAATGCATTCTATACTAACTTTATGATCAGGGCTATACGTGTTGTTTGTGGAATAAAGCCCAGATTGGCTCTTCCCAACAAGGCAAATGGTTGGTAGAGTTTGGTTATTAAAAAAAAAAAATTACAGTAAAGGATGTTTTTATTTAATTTAAAAATGTTAAGACTTGAATGATATGTTATTCTATAGCAACACAACAGAAATGTCTTGTAATTACAAGGTGTTCGCTGTGCCTTTAACTTAGTGTTTAACCTCAGCATAGTTATGTGAAAGCAATCACGCATTAACCAAAAGTGCTAGCATATTAGATCATTTTCTTTTTGCATTTGTATGTCCCTTTAAATTATTTTTTTTTAATTTAGTTTGCAAAAAAAATAACCTGATATGTTAATGTAAAAACGTTTATGTTTTGACCTTAATGTCCTTTCAGGATGTACAAATGTGCTGAAAAGTGATTTGTCTTAGACAGGGTGTGAGAAAAGTGTGATATAGTCACTTGAGTCATTCATGTTTTAAAGCACAGAAACTAGATAGGCCCTCATAAGCACTGGAAGAGAACGTCCTTCAAACTCAGCACAGAAAGTGGAATGGGTTATAACTTGCCAGATGACACTTTTTTTTATTCTACCATGTATAATAGTTGCAAAACTACATATATTTAAGTCTATTAACACAAAATGTTACGTAAAAATAAATAGAACTTTTTTTGTCTTTTGTATGGGATAAAATACATTTTGCTTGACCTTAGAAGAATTAGTCATTGGAAATGTATAGTGACATACTTAAAATGAAAATAAAACCCCTGATAATTTACTAAAGCATAAGAAGCATTAGAGGGGAATCAGAAGTATCTGAATGATATGTGAATGATCATTAGCTTCTCAATCTGTCTCCCCATTCCAGCCTCTAACCAGAAATGAAAAGAGGGCTGTGGATCAAGAGTGGAGTGCGGTGTCAAGGCTGTATTACAGATTAGCTCCCTCTGCTTGTGAGAAAGTGTGTTAATTTTCTAGATATAATTTTTCATATAATTTGATATTATCTAATAGTGAACTTCACTTTAGGAAAAGCATTTTATTTTTAAATGTATATATGTACTAAATGTAAAATGATGTGATATTACCCAAGAAGCTCTCTGTTCTGAACAACTAAAAAGCCTCTATCCATAACACCCATTCACTATAGAGCTCAAAAATACATATATGTTTCTTTGGAAACTTAATTAGAGGCTGAAATAGATCATCACCATGGTATAGTGTTTTTAATCTTCAGATATCACTTGTGGTTATTTACCTTAGCTAGGGGTTTATTTATGTTCTAGTATTCACTCCGTTTGCTGTGGTTTTTTACTGAATAATTTTATAAATGTTTGGTAGCACTTGAATATTTGTTATATACACTGTCTGTTATTGTATAAGTAAGTAATTGTTCAGTATTAGAGATTAGTTTCTTTATCACAGTCTTAAACTAATTATACTGTCATAGAAATGCATGCTTGCCTGTTCTCTAGTTTTGAAAAATATCTACATAGAATATTTGCTCTTAATAGAAGTAGATTTATTTTTTTATTTTTTTACCACCGAGGTTGATCCATTCATAAGATGATACACAAAATGGTATGGTGAAGTCAAGAACGTGTAGGTGTCTTGAGCACTATATGACAGCGGTTTTAACAGCCTTACTTATAACAATGTTATTCCTACAGTGTTCACATGCACACTCATGAGCCTACTTCAGTATGTGTTCATGGAAAGGGGCAACGTTTCAACCAAGAAGATAAAGTGAAGAGGTACATTTGATAATAGAGTTGGAAATATTTTTTTAAAAAATTGTTCTGTCCCAATAATAAAAGTTTATTTTTTATTTCAATGGCACTCCGGTCAAAATAAACTTTTATGATTCAGAAAGACCATGCAGTTTTAAGACACTTTCCAATTAGCTTCCATTATGAAATTTTATATGGACACTTTCTGGGGAACAAGATCCTACTGAGCATGTGCACAATCTCACAGGTTATACGTATACTAGTCTGTGATTGGATGATATAGGGGGCCGGAAAATGAGAGAGAAAAATTGAAATTCGGAGTAGGTGTTAAATCATTGTCTTTTTATTATGCACTTGTAAATTATGCAATTCTACTGCATTTAGTGGTCCTTTAAAAAGAAAAAAAAAACATATTACCACTGCTAATTAGATTTCACTCTTAATATACCAGTACATTTTTAAAAAAAGTGCCAATTTAAGTATTCAGGAACAAATCCTGTATAGTTTTATCATTACACTACGACTAGCATTCCTACTGTTAATAGAGTAGCTTTATCTTTTGTTTCTTACAAAATGTATTACTAGATGACCATTAAAGAAAGAAATGTACCTGAAAGAGCATTGTTCGGTTCTTTTCAGAGTCGGAGGGTTGTACAAAGCTAGGTGCACTTGCGTGCCTCCTTCGTGGCTGTATTTTACCTTCATGTGCCCTCTTCTGAATGGTAACACTGCTGCACCGAGCTCTAAATTCTTGCTGATCCTCAAAGCCAGAGTCTTCTAAAATGCTTTCAGGAAACGATACTCGACAACTGCTTAGATTACTTTGGCTACCAACAGTAAATATCCCTGAACTGCCTCTAGAGGGAGCAACTGCATCATTGTCGTCATCTTGCTCCTGTAGTTGGTCATCAGATGGAGAAATTGGAACATCCACCTCAACCAAGGTGACTTCTGTACTGCAATCCAAACTGCGCTGTTGACTCAACAGCTTCAAGCGTTGCCGTTCGTGTTGGCTAAATTTCTCAATACAGTCATCAATAAGTGTTAATGGAGGTTTTTTATGGGCTATTACAACCTTTCCACAGTATAACACTTCATATTTTTGTGAGTTATAAAAGGCATCTTCATTGTCTCTGCTGGACTTGGAATCTTCTTTCAGGGCAACTTTGGAAACTTGTCGAATGCTACTGATGACATCCGAAACCTGAAATGAAAAAGTGAATAAGTACCATCATTTTAATGCTTAAGATCTAAATTCATGTGAGATTTTGAAATATACTTACATAACAAGCATAAAAACATTTATATTTTGTAATTTATTAGGTTCTAAAAATAATGTTTAATATTTATTTATAGTTAAATTATTAAAAAAACAACAACAAAGATGAGAAGAATACATAAACCCTGCTGTTGTAGGCCAAAATTGGAACCAACATGATGTATTTTAGTTTTGAATAGAGGCATTTTTGTAATAAACATGTTTTAGCAAAAATGCTTCTAATAAAATCTATAGCTGTTTCAAAAGTGTATATAAGTATGCACCGTGCACCAGCATTTTAAACACAACACTTTCCCAGATAGCCTAAGGTGATTGTACCATCTTGTAATGACTCAATTTGTTAATTGCTAACATGATACAAGCCCCACTGGTGCTCTAAGCAGCTGTAGTATTTAAAATGCTGGTGCACTGAGAATATCTAGTTATGCTTCACATATGTTAACACTAAAACAGTGATACATTTTGCTAAAAGCATTTTTGCCAACACATGTATATTGCAAATATGTTTCTATACAAAGATGAAATTAATCTATGTGCATTTACATTTTGACCACAATGTCCCTTTTAGGATTAATGTGAAAATGAAAAGGTCTCTATTATGAAATTGCAACCACAAGTTAAGAAGCAGCTGTGATTGACAACCCCTGTTCTTGTGTGATTAATCCTAACTTCCACCAGCCATGTATGCATCACTAGAGACAAGCCAGGTTCTCTACGTGTGAAACTTGTCCTCCCATTGCTTCTTGATTGGAGGCCACAATTGTGGATGAGTCATGAGTCTTGTTAGACGTCACTGACACAATAGATTTCCACTTGCTGCATTGATAAGCTGGTATAGCTCATACAAGCCAGTTTCAAAGTAAATTACAGTGAGGACAAAAAATAACATCTAATTAAACTGTGCATAGGGGTGGCAACGAGTTAAATGCTGTAGGTTAATGTTTAAATTTATATTTAACACCGTAAAGATAACACTAAGGTAATAATGGTTAAAATGTTAACTGCTACATTAAAGGCTAAAATAATATTGTTTATAAAAACCTTCAGGACAAAACTATGTTCCTCTAGGATTTGAATATAAAAAGGGAAATAGACAGGCTAAATGCATTGGGTTTTAGCATCAAACAGTGGGTCATTCCAAAAGATATCAATGTTTTCGTCCATGGAGAATTATTCTCACTAAACAGGTGATACAATGCATCTGTCAGGCAAGTGAGTACCAAAAGTATTCTACCAAAAGTATTTTGTAAATTGGTTGTCATTCAATAGTAAAAAAGTGAAATGTAATTTAAAAAAAAAAAAAACAGTTCACATTATCCTGTGTAGTCACAATCACTCAAAATAACAGCCACGTGAGCACTTGTCATCACACATAAGCTGCACTATTAGGGAGAAAAAACACACAAAGACATCCACAGGCAGTCAGCACCCACACGCACAGTCAGACAAAGCACCCCAGACATCCACAATCACAGAATAACAGCACCCACAGGCATCATCAAGAGGAGTTATTTTTCCAGCAAGACAGTAAGAGGCAGAGCTGGCCCTGCATCATGCCCAAAGGCTGGTGACTGTGTGGGGCTAAGGCAACCAGGCCCTGGCCCACCAGGCAAATGCCCTGTATGCCCAATAACCTATAGACATAAAATGGAACTTGCTTGAAAAGGATACAGTCATTTCAAAACGATTTGGGTTATTTTTAAGAGAATTAAAAAGTATGTGTAAATTGTGACAGCCATATATTTTCCAAACGAGATAAGAGATAGCTAATTATCTTATATTTTAATGTTACTATATAGCAACTAGTAAAGAAGTATGCTTGGTTAAAGAAATATGACACCCAAAAATGTTCTTTTGTGATTTAGTATTTTTTTTTCCTTGTTATGAGTTCACCTTAAAAAAATTGTATTTCTGTAGTTATACACATTCCCATCACCACTGAAAAAGATTGGGGACTGTATTCTGAGATGTGGATGGTTGTGGATTCAAGTAAATTTAATAACCTGCTAGATTTTATTTCGAAGTAAGTCTTCCAGATATGTATTGAAAAGTATATGCTCTCAAAATTGATCAAATATCAATACGCATATGTGTATCCTTATGTTTATTTATAGCACACACCATTAATTACCCCCTTTTATGCCAGTAACGCATGCTCCAATAATTACCCCCTTTTATGCCAGTAATGCATGCTCCATTAATTACCCCCTTTTATGCCAGTAACGCATGCACCATTAATTACCACCTTTTATGCCAATAACTCACACACCATTAATTACCCCCTTTTATGCCAGTAACGCATGCACCATTAATTACCCCCTTTTATGCCGGTAACGCATGCACCAGTAATTATGGTTGCCAGTTGTGCTCCATAAAAATACTGGATGATCTATAGGTGGGGTAACACAGTATCCCCCCAAAATCTCAACCTTAGTTCTCCACCCTTGATCCCACTATGTATATTTTTACACAACTGAGCAGTCATTGCATCCCATTGGTTGCCACCAACACATTGTATGCAGTAGTGATTTGACCCTTATGACTGCCAGGAGCACACACACAGCAATGATTTAACACACCCCCTTTAACACACATAACAGAAAGATCACAGTGTTACTTTTTAGTCCATATTTGTAATACATAAAGGCATAAGAGGCCCTTTAAATTTAGCTGATACTTAGGGGACTTGAAAAATACTGGACATTTTAATGTCCAGTATTTTTGTACATATTTTACTGAACAGCATGCTAAAATGCTGGACTGTCCAGTTAAAGACAACCCTACCAGTAATTAGCCCTTGGCCCCTCAGTAAAACAGAACATTAATTAAGCCCTTGGCTGTCACTAACATACAAACCAGTAATTACACTCTACATGGCAATAACACACAAAAACAAGTTATTAAACAATTTGATGCCAGGGCTACACAGATCATTTATTATCCATTTGAATGTTAGCAACTCTTAAAGGCATCTAATTACCTCCCTGCAGAGCTGCCAGTTGTTCTGGAATTTACAGGATTATCCAAACCTGACTCGATCAAACCCAATCCTAAAATTCTTAAACATCTCCCATAAACGCCCATTCGGAGCCCCACTCTGTACTATTCAGATGTCACTTGCATTTCACTCTCCCACCCTGGCTGCCAAGAACTGAGTTTTAATTAAATGTTTGGAAATATTTCATTGGATGTCAGTAACATAGTAACAATTATTATCTTCTTGGATGGCAGTTATTGACAGAGACCTTAAATTAACCGCTTAATGCCAGTAGAATTAACCAGTAACAAACACTAAATAAGCCCCGTGGTCATTGTTCCTCTTGCACCTTGCTCTCTGATGATGTTTCAACTGTACTCTTGGTAACTGTGTTGGCACTGTAACTTAGAATGGAAAGGGAGTATAGTGCTTCCCTGATAACCACACTGAAGTCAGTGAATGAGCTATCTAAGCCTGCATATGTTTGTCTTTTGTGATTGGCTAACTAGATGTGTTCAGCTAGCTGCCAGTAGTACGCTGTTCCTTCCGCAAAGGATAAAAAAGAGAATAAGGCATATTTGATAATAAATGTAAATTTGAAAGTTGTTTAAAATTGTTCTATCCAAATAATGAATTCAATTTTTGAGGTTTCCTGTCCCCATAATGATGTAATGCAAACAAATTTAAGACCTGTCAAAAAGCTTTAAAAGGACCAAAAACATTATCCTATTAAGCAGACCATTAAAACTTTCTTCAACAGAAGTGCAAACAGGATACATACTAGAACGTAAACTAATTTCATGTTACAAAATTAAAATTTTATATAGGGCACAGGGAGACAAAATGCTTTTTAGGGTAATAATAATTCACGGAATGAACAGAGGTTTACAGAGTTCATATTTTTTTTTCTCACAAGCTCATACATTGTACTGTTAGCTAACGAACAGAAGCCAAGATCTTGTGTAACAATGTCCTGTTTCATACCATAATGTTTTACCAGATATTTATTCAGTAGATTGCAAACATAAGTATGGCCTACAAGCTACAGGAAAAAATCTTTATTCCCATATTAATTCCCATTTTTTTAAAAAACATATGTCAAGTATTGTCACTGCAAAAATCAGCACAAATAAAAAAAAAAAAGTAAGCAAACAATTATTTACATAGGAATAAAGACTGCGTTTTGTATAGATATTTGCTTCCTTCACTTTTATATAACAATAAAATAATGAATTAAATTTATAGAATTATACAAACGGCCTGCGCACAAAAGGTACTTATAGGATAAATAAAATAGAGAATGAAAATGCATTAAACAAATTGATCAATACTTAACAAGCAGAGCCTTTACAGAGATGAAATAGTCTGCAGCCAAACTGTGTTTTAGCAGATAAATATTAGCAGTGTGCTCAGCTATAGACAGAACCTCTTTATGTTTTCTGATCCGCCACTTCAGCTTGAGTCTTTCAAACTGTGCTCTCATTGTTTCACATCAAACTTAAAAAAAATATATAAACTTAAATAAATAAAATACCAATACAGTACTGGACCCGTTTGCTTTTTGAAGAAATATTATTAGCTCATTATTCTCTTTAAAGGGACAGTATACACTCATTTTCATATAACTGCATGTAATAGACACTACTATAAAGAATAAGATGCACAGATACTGATATAAAAATTCAGTATAAAACCGTTTAAAAACGTACTTAGAAGCTTTAAGTTTAGCTCTGTTGAAAAGGCAGTTGGAAAGCCCACTGCAAGTGGGAAATAAGACACTCCCCCTTCTTTTGCATATGAAAAGACCCTTTACACAAACAGGAGCAAGCTGGAGAAGGTAGCTGACGGTATTCAAATAAAACTTTGGGGCTTGGTTAGGAGTCTGAAAATCAGAGCAATGTTATTTAAAAATAAGCAAAATTATACATTTTTAAAAAAAACAAACTTTATGGGCTTTATAAATAGATCATCTACAAAACATTTATGCAAAGAAAAAATGAGTGTATAATGGCCCTTTAAGGCTCCATCCTACCTGCCTACAGTCAGTTCTGTTTAAAGAGCCTTATCAAGCTCAAGATGAATTCTTTTGAATACATTCCCTACATATCTGACTGTTCCCTTCATATATGGAACCATTCAGCGTAGGGGAAAAATAACAAATGTTTTCTTTTTTAAAACAGTTTCAATTTAAAAAGAAAAGAGAACAATATTTATAATGACATGCTTACTTCTAAAATTTTTCAAAAAGAAAATTCAGCTAAAACATATAAAATATTAATGAGAACACTTTAAACATTTGTTTTTGCATAGATAACATAAAGAAAAATAATTAAAAACTGGTATTAATGTGTGTGTATGTGTGCTTCAAATCCCTAGGGATGTTATATATAGGGATGACATATGAACAGGGCCTTTATTTCTATATGTATTTTTTTATTATCTACATTGACATAGACCTTAAATTGTGCTTATTTCACTTTCTCCCATGAAGGCTTGGGTTAATACTTTTAGGCAATTTATGTGAGCTTGTGAGGTAATACACAGCGCCAAAGTTAAAACCACACAGGCTCCTCCTATAAGCAAGATCTCTCAACCAGATCTTAGGTGAAATAAAAAAAAATGAGGTATGCATAGCTAAAAAAAAAAGGCTAAAAAGTGTTGTAGATATGAAAGATTTATTCTCACAAAAGACACCAATATATAATTGGCTAAAACTACTAAAAATTACTGAAAATTAGTAATAAAATATGACCTTCTTGTTGTTAATAACAACTTTATCTGACATATGGAAATGATTATATAAAATGCACAAAAACATAATTTATGTAAGAACTTACCTGATAAATTAATTTCTTTCATATTAGCAAAAGTCTATGAGCTAGTGACGTATGGGATATACATTCCTACCAGGAGGGGCAAAGTTTCCCAAACCTCAAAATGCCTATAAATACACCCCTCACCACACCCACAAATCAGTTTAACGAATAGCCAAGAAGTGGGGTGATAAGAAAAAAGTGCGAAAGCATAAAAAATAAGGAATTGGAATAATTGTGCTTTATACAAAAAAATCATAACCACCACAAAAAAGGGTGGGCCTCTCTTGCTAATATGAAAGAAATGAATTTATCAGGTAAGTTCTTACATAAATTATGTTTTCTTTCATGTAATTAGCAAGAGTCCATGAGCTAGTGACGTATGGGATAATGAATACCCAAGATGTGGATCTTCCACGCAAGAGTCACTAGAGAGCGAGGGATAAAATAAAGACAGCCAATTCCGCTGAAAAATAATCCACACCCCAAACAAAGTTTAAATCATATAATGAAAAAAACTGAAATTATAAGCAGAAAAATCAAACTGAAACAGCTGCCTGAAGTACCTTTCTACCAAAGACTGCTTCAGAAGAAGAAAACACATCAAAATGGTTGAATTTAGTAAAAGTATGCAAAGAAGACCAAGTTGCTGCTTTGCAAATCTGATCAACCGAAGCTTCATTCCTAAATGCCCAGGAAGTAGAGACTGACCTAGTCGAATGAGCTGTAATCCTTTGAGGCGGAGTTCTACCCGACTCAACATAAGCATGATGAATCAAAGACTTTAACCAAGATGCCAAAGAAATGGCAGAGGCCTTCTGACCTTTCCTAGAACCAGAAAAGATAACAAATAGACTAGAAGTCTTTCGGAAATCTTTAGTAGCTTCAACATAATATTTCAAAGCTCTAACTACATCCAAAGAATGCAACAATCTTTCCTTAGAGTTCTTAGGATAGGACACAATGAAGGAACCACAATTTCTCTACTAATGTTGTTAGAATTCACAACCTTAGGTAAAAATTTAAATGAAGTTCGCAAAACCGCCTTATCCTGATGAAAAATCAGAAAAGGAGACTCACAAGAAAGAGCAGAAAATTCAGAAACTCTTCTAGCAGAAGAGATGGCCAAAAGAAACAAAACTTTCCAAGAAAGTAATTTAATATCCAGCGAATGCATAGGTTCAAACGGAGGAGCTTGAAGAGCCCCCAGAACCAAATTCAAACTCCAAGGAGGAGAAATTGACTTAATGACAGGTTTTATACGAACCAAAGCCTGTACAAAACAATGAATATCAGGAAGATTAGCAATCTTTCTGTGAAAAAGAACAGAAAGAGCAGAGATTTGTCCTTTCAAAGAACTTGCAGACAAACCTTTATCCAAACCATCCTGAAGAAACTGTAAAATTCTAGGAATTCTAAAAGAATGCCAAGAAAAATGATGAGAAGAACACCAAGAAATGTAAGTCTTCCAGACTCGATAATATATCTTCCTAGACACAGATTTACGAGCCTGTAACATAGTATCAATTACAGAGTCAGAGAAACCTCTATGACTGAGAATCAAGCGTTCAATCTCCATACCTTCAAATTTAAGGATTTGAGATCCTGATGGAAAAAAGGACCTTGCGATAGAAGGTCTGGTCTCAACGGAAGAGTCCACGGTTGGCAAGCAGCCATCCGAACAAGATCCGCATACCAAAACCTGTGAGGCCATGCTGGAGCCACCAGCAGAACAAACGAACGCTCCTTTAGAATCTTGGAAATCACTCTTGGAAGAAGAACTAGAGGCGGAAAGATATAGGCAGGATGATACTTCCAAGGAAGTGACAATGCATCCACTGCTTCCGCCTGAGGATCCCTGGATCTGGACAGATACCTGGGAAGCTTCTTGTTTAGATGAGAAGCCATCAGATCTATTTCTGGAAGTCCCCAGATTTGAACAATCTGAAGAAATACTTCTGGGTGAAGAGACAATTCGCCCGGATGTAGTGTTTGGCGACTGAGATAATCCGCTTCCCAATTGTCTATACCTGGGATGTGAACTGCAGAAATTAGACAGGAGCTGGATTCCGCCCATACAAGTATTCGAGATACTTCTTTCATAGCCAGAGGACTGTGAGTCCCTCCTTGATGATTGACATATGCCACGGTTGTGACATTGTCCGTCTGAAAACAAATGACATATGCCACGACTGAAGAGCTCTGAAAATCGCACGGAGTTCCAAAATGTTGATTGGTAATTTCGCCTCCTGAGATTCCCAAACCCCCTGCGCTGTCAGAGACCCCCATACAGCTCCCCAACCTGTCAGACTTGCATCCGTTGAGATCACAGTCCAGGTCGTAAGAACAAAAGAAGCCCCCTGAACTAAACGATGGTGGTCTGTCCACCACGTCAGAGAGTGTCGTACATTCGGTTTTAAAGATATTAATTGTGATATCTTTGTATAATCCCTGCACCACTGGTTCAGCATACAGAGCTGAAGAGGTCGCATGTGAAAACGAGCAAAGGGGATCGCGTCCGATGCAGCAGTCATAAGACCTAGAATTTCCATGCATAAGGCTACCGAAGGGAATGATTGAGACTGAAGGTTTTGACAAGCTGAAACCAATTTCAGACGTCTCTTGTCCGTCAATGACAGAGTCATGGACACTGAATCTATCTGGAAACCTAAAAAGGTTACCCTTGTCTGAGGAATCAATGAACTCTTTGGTAAATTGATCCTCCAACCATGTTCTCGAAGAAACGATACAAGTCGATTCGTATGAGATTCTGCTAAATGTGAAGACTGAGCAAGTACCAAGATATCGTCCAAATAAGGAAATACCACAATACCCTGTTCTCCGATTACAGATAGTAGGGCACTGAGAACCTTTGTAAAAATCCTTGGAGCTGTTGCTAGGCCAAACGGCAGAGCCACAAACTGGTAATGCTTGTCTAGAAAAGAGAATCTCAGAAACTGATAGTGATCTGGATGAATCGGAATATGCAGATATGCATCTTGTAAATCTATTGTGGACATATAATGCCCTTGCTGAACAAAAGGCAGAATAGTCCTTATAGTTACCATTTTGAATGTTGGTTTTCTTACATAACGATTCAATATTTTTAAATCCAGAACTGGTCTGAAGGAATTCTCCTTCTTTGGTACAATGAATAGATTTTAGTAAAACCCCAGACCCTGTTCCAGAACTGGAACTGGCACAATTACTCCAGCCAACTCTAGATCTGAAACACATTTCAGAAATGCTTGAGCCTTCACTGGATTTATTGGAACACGAGAAAGAAAATTTTTTCTTGCAGGAGGCCTTATCTTGAAGCCTATTCTGTACCCTTGTGAAACAATGTTCTGAATCCAAAGCTTGTGAATCGAATTGATCCAAATTTCTTTGAAAAATCGTAATCTGCCCCCTAACAGCTGGGCTGGAATGAGGGCCGCACCTTCATGTGGACTTGGGAGCTGGCTTTGGCTTTCTAAAAGGCTTGGATTTATTCCAGACTGGAGATGGTTTCCAAACTGATACCGTTCCTGTAGGGGAAGGATCAGGCTTTTGTTCCTTATTGTGATGAAAGGAACGAAAACGATTAGCAGCCCTATATTTCCCTTTAGATTTTTTATCCTGTGATAAAAAAAATCCTTTCCCCCCAGTAACAGTTGAAATAATAGAATCCAACTGTGAACCAAACAATGTATTACCTTGGAAAGAAAGGGAAAGCAAAGTTGACTTAGAAGACATATCAGCATTGCAAGTTTTAAGCCATAAAGCTCTTCTAGCTAAAATAGCTAAAGACATATACCTGACATCAACCCTAATGATATCAAATATGGCATCACAAATAAAGTTATTAGCATGTTGAAGAAGATTAACAATGCTATGAGTATTATGATCTGTTACTTGTTGTGCTAAAGCCTCCAACCAGAAAGTTGAAGCTGCAGCAACATCCGCCAAAGATATAGCAGGCCTAAGAAGATTACCTGAACATAAGTAAGCTTTTCTTAGAAAGGATTTAATTTTCCTATCTAAAGGATCCTTAAAGGAAGTACTATCTGCCGTAGGAATAGTAGTACGTTTAGCAAGAGTAGAGATAGCCCCATCAACCTTAGGGATTTTGTCCCAAAACTCTAATCTGTCAGATGGCACAGGATATCATTTCTTAAACCCGTTAGAAGGAGTAAATGAATTACCCAGATTATTCCATTCCCTGGAAATTACTTCAGAAATAGCATCAGGGATGGGAAAAACCTCTGGAATAACTACAGGAAGTTTAAAAACCGTATTTAAACGTTTAGATTTAGTATCAAGAGGACCAGATTCCTCTATTTCTAAAGCAATTAAGACTTCTTTAAGTAAAGAACGAATAAATTCCATTTTGAATAAATATGAAGATTTATCAGTATCAATCTCTGAAACAGAATCCTCTGAACCAGAAAAATCATTATCAAAAACAGAATCAGAATGATGATGTTCATTTAAAAATTCATCTGGAAAATGAGAAGTTTTAAAAGACCTTTTACGTTTACTGGAAGGAGGAATAACAGACATAGCCTTCCTAATAGATTTAGAAACAAAATCTCTTATGTTAACAGGAACACCCTGAGAATTAGATGTTGATGGAACAGCAACAGGTAATGGAACATTACTAAAGGAAATATTATCTGCATTAGCAAGTTTGTCATGACATTCATCACAAACAACAGCCGGAGGAACAGTTACCACAAGTTTACAACAAATACACTTAACTTTGGTAGATCCAGCATCAGGCAGCGATTTTCCAGAAGTAGCTTCTGATTCAGGGTCAATCTGAGACATCTTGCAACATGTAACAGAAAAAAACAACATATAAAGCAAAATTGATCAAATTCCTTAAATGACAGTTTCAGGAATGGGAAAAAATGCCAATGAACAAGCTTCTAGCAACCAGAAGCAAATAAACAAAGAGACTTAAATAATGTGGAGACAAAAATGACGCCCATATTTTTTAGCGCCAAAAATGACGCCACATCCGGTGATGCCAACATTTTTGACGCAAAAACGTCAAAAAAATGACGCAACTTCCGGCGACAAGTATGACGCCGGAAATGACAAAGAAAATTTTTTGCGCCAGAAAAAGTCTGCGCCAAGAATGACGCAATAAAATGAAGCATTTTCAGCCCCCGCGAGCCTAACAGCCCACAGGAAAAAAAGTAAAATTTTAAGGTAAGAAAAAATGTTTATTCATATGCATTATCCCAAATAATGAAACTGACTGTCTGAAATAAGGAATATCGAACATCCTGAATCAAGGCAAATAAATGTTTAAACACATATTTAGAACTTTATATAAAAGTGCCCAACCATAGCTTAGAGTGTCACAAAAATAAGACTTACTTACCCCCGGACACTCATCTACATGTAGTAGAAAGCCAAACAAGCACTGAAACGAGAATCAGTAGAGGTAATGGTATATATAAGAGTATATTGTCGATCTGAAAAGGGAGGTAAGAGATGAATCTCTACGACCGATAACAGAGAACCTATGAAATAGACCCCGTAGAAGGAGATCATTGAATTCAAATAGGCAATACTCTCTTCACATCCCTCTGACATTCACTGCACACTGAGAGGAAAACCGGGCTCCAGCCTGCTGCAAAGCGCATATCAACGAAGAATCTAGCACAAACTTACTTCACCACCTCTACGGGAGGCAAAGTTTGTAAAACTGATTTGTGGGTGTGGTGAGGGGTGTATTTATAGGCATTTTGAGGTTTGGGAAACTTTGCCCCTCCTGGTAGGAATGTATATCCCATACGTCACTAGCTCATGGACTCTTGCTAATTACATGAAAGAAAGGTACGTTTCCGTATCTAAAATTAATCATACAACAATAAACAGTTGAAATATATTTGCAATTGCAATATACAAACAAAGTTCTATAAACAATATGGTGTGCAAAAAAGTGTGTAAAAAAAAAAAGAGAGAAAGAGAGAATTAGTGGTGTTTATCTGCGCAATGCGTTATTTCAAAAGTTGCTGGATCTAGCTATTAGGACCAGTGCTTGCAAGCACTGTTTCGACAAAGTCCTGAATAGCTCTAATATAGATCAAAGCAGCCTTTGCTAAAGTGTAAATAAATTCCGGGAAAAACGTATAATCCCTCTGACTTGTAACTGAAAAGTCATTTGAACACTTAACACAGCGTAACAGCAACAGTTCGCATTTAATGCTACAAACTTCAGCAGGTATGCACTCACCACTTCGATCCTCTAGTGTAAATCAGCTGGTCTGGTGTAGCCGGTATCCCTATTCCTCTGTCTCACGATCACAGCGTCTTTGCATAGGCGGTAGTCCGTTTCCTCATGCAAGCTGCTGATGGCGTACCACGTGACGAGGGATCAGCCAATCATGTAGCAGACCAGGTCTTTCCTCGATGACAATACAAATGGGCGTATCAATCACGCCAAAACAATGAGCGTATGTAGCGCTTCTTAGCAGAAAAGAAATACACCAGTTGAATGCCGGATCCGGTAATCAGTGTACAAAACACAGTATTGATGAAGTGATGAAGTGATCATCCAGTATAGTATTGGCAAATGTTAGAAGTCCCAGGTCTGTTGGTGGGAGTGCATAGCGCGTAAAGAGCATTAGAATAAGGCAAGTTAGGAGAAGTAGTCCAAATATGGCAAATAGTGTGCTTCGTGAATATAGGAGTGGAATCCCCACATTCCACTATAAATGTAAAAAAATATTTCCAAGTCGAAGCAGCAGATAAAAAAACATATCCTTTATTCCTTTAAAAACATGTGCAAAGGACATGACGCCGTGTCCCTGTACTCCTCCATCCCTCACACCCAGGGTCTGCAAGCTGTGAGTTTTTTCTTGGACTTACTCACTGATCTTTCAGCTAATTCTAAAAATCTGATTGTAAGAATTGTGAAGTTTCTATTAGAACACAATTTCTTTATGTTTCAGGGGTGCTACTACCTCCAGAGACGTGGCACTGCTATGGGGGCTAAATTTGCCCCCTCCTATGCCAACCTATATATGGGTTGGTGGGAGCGGGGCCACATCTATGGAGGTAGTACCACCCCATCTGAGCACATAGTGAAATATGTCAGGTTCATTGATGACCTACTGATAGTGTGGTCATCCGACTCTGAAACTGCTAAGGAGTTTGTTACCACCCTAAATAACAATAGGGTAGGATTACAATTCACCTATGATTGGCAAAAAAAGAACATTAATTTTCTTGACATCTCACTTATAGGAAATCCAGAAGGAGGAACCATTATCTCTGCTCTCTACGGTAAGCCTATTTCGGGCAACAGTCTCCTACATGCCCGCAGTTGCCATCCGAAACACGTGTTCAAAGGAATTGCTAAAAGTCAATTCCTGCGGGCAAAGAGAAATTGCACACATGAGGATGCCTTTCGGATGGAAAGCAGAGATTTAAAAATGAGAATGCAAAAAATGGGTTATCCCACTAGAGTCATAGACAAAGCATTTTTTGAAGTTAAGGACATCAATAGGGCAAGTGCATTAGAAAAATCAACACGTAACTCCACAAATTCAAAACAGAGTCTTAAATTTATCACTTCATACTCCTCTCAATTCAAAACAGAGTCTTAAATTTATCACTTCATACTCCTCTCAATACGATGAAGTCTGCAAAATCATTAATAAGAATTTACCAATACTAAGGGGGGACAAGGATCTAAGGGACATAATTGAACAGGGCTGTATGTTTGTCCCAAAAAGAAATGTGACCCTAGGTAACATCTTAGCCCCAAGTATGTTAAGGAGTGATAAACATTCAGGGTCATCATGGTTGAGACATAATGGCACATTTAAATGTGGCAAAAAAGTTTGTACCTCTTGTGACCACATAAATATTTCACAAACATTCAAGTCCCATGTAACGGGAGAAGAATTTAACACCAAAGGCTGTGTCAACTGTAAAAGTACATTTGTAATTTACATAATTGACTACACTATCTGTAAAAAACAATATACAGGTAGAACTACCAGAAAAGTAGGTAAACGCATAAGAGAACATCTTTCTTACATTTCCAATAAACGTACTTGTTCAGCACTTTCTACCCACTTTATTGATTTTCACCATCAGGACGTCAGGTCCTTTAAATGGCAAGCCATAGAACAGATAACTACACCACCTAGGGGCGGTGATAAGCTATCTATACTATGTAAACAAGAAACATACTGGATTTTTAAAACTAAATGTTTAATACCATATGGTTACAACTCTGAATATGACATCATAAATTACTGGCAGAAATAATCGTATTAGGAGTATAGACATATATGAGATCCCTCTTTTTAGTCAAGTGAATATATGGGCCCCTTTTTTTTAGTAGGTCTATGTGTTCAGACTTCACTGATCCATAAGATTATATTGGTTAAACACATAGATAAAACAATATATACCGCATAGTTTAGTAACACACACTTTATCTTAATGTACGTTTCGATAGTGTTTTTGGTTATCTATCTACAAGGTTATTGTTAATCTGTTTAATTACTATAGGCCCGTTTAAATGTACACTTGCTCTTCCTTGCTTCCTTGTTCATGTTTACCTTTACTGTGCTTGCCACTTCTCTATACACTAAGAGGCAGTTAGAAATCATCTCTTCCTCTATTAACAATGAGAGTGGTTAAACAATATTAAAGAGATTTCGTTTTTTGGTTTTACCATATATATTGATCAAAACATGAATGCTTGGGTTGTAAACAACATGTTTGTATATCTCCTTTTAAGTTTTAAGTATTGATTTAAACAACTTATTTAATTTAAAAGCCTTATTGCTTCAAATATTCTAACTTATATTGTTCTCTGTGAAATTGTACTTATTCTCTAGATTGTACTCTATATATTTGTTTCTTCATTCTTTATTGTCTGCAACTTTTGTATTTATGTACCTATGTACACATTACATTGCTCATTTCCCAATCTGTGTTTAAAGGGAAATATGGTATGTAAGGGGTTAAGGTGATCAGCAATACACAAAATGTTTTTAACCAATGAATATGGATTGTTCAGCATAAAAGGGAGCACCCCCTAACAGGTGCTATTCTATGATTACGGTCAATATGACCGAAACCGGTCAGAGTTTTTTTGCTTGAACCCTATCCATGTTGCTGTATGTCCATAGCACATATTTTTAAAGGAATAAAGGATATGTTGTTTTTTTATCTGCTGCTTCGACTTGGAAATATTTTTTTACAAAAAAGTGTGTGTTTCAACGAGTGTCCAATAATAAAAATATATATCCTTCTTGTGATGAAAAAGTCTGATTTCCAAAAATTGTGTCCAAAATTATGGTGTACACAAAAAACTATTTTCCAAAAATTCCAACTGAGTGGAAAATGTGAAGAAATATATGAAAGGATATATTAAAAATATAGGCAAAGGTAAAACATATAATATATATATATATATATATATATATAAGGTTTATCCAAATTCCTCTGTTAGGATATGTAGAATCTTCAAAACAATGTGTTAGAAATCCTCAATGAAGTGTAAGTTGATGTCCCTAAAAAAAAAAAATTACATGGTGCAATATTGCTAAAGATCCTGTGCGAATATAGGTATTATGCTTACCGATCAAAGAAGAAACTGGGCCGTTAAAAAGTTTGAAGCGAATATGCGTTTCAACCTTTAACAAGGCCTTTTTCAAGACTAATAAAGGCTTTAAGTGAGGCGTTCTTAAAAAGGACAGGCTGTCTAATCAGTGGGCTGAAGTTTTTACGCCAAAAAAAAAATATTCTCTAAGGTGCAA
The DNA here is from genome assembly GCF_027579735.1 of Bombina bombina. Taxonomy (NCBI): domain Eukaryota; kingdom Metazoa; phylum Chordata; class Amphibia; order Anura; family Bombinatoridae; genus Bombina; species Bombina bombina. Next base: position 898,893,133 of record NC_069501.1, on the reverse strand, counting down.
TGTCATATCCGGTCGCGGTGATTGACGCTTATGACAACTTCCGGTATGGGTTTACTTTCTGTTTCAAATTCGTGTTAATGAATAAGCTATATCCTAGATCAAAAATATTGTGTCCATCCTTATTTAACTCGCATTAGGTAGTTTGGGGTTTTATGCTTTTTTAGAAATCGACAATTTAGCTAAAAATTATTCCCTAAGGAGTTATAAAAAGTATTTATATATATATATATATATATATATATACATACACACATACATACATACAGTATATATATATATATATATATATATATATATATATATATATATATATATATATTAAAAGAGAGAGAGAGAGAGAATATGTAAAAATGTAAAAAATATATATATGTTTGGGTGTGGCTAAAAATGTATATCCAAAACAATAACAAAACAACAGAGAGGGTTGGCGCACATCTAAATACTAGAATCCACATGTTTATAACATTTACAAGCAAAATTATATTTATGCTGCAAGACTTAAAGTCTATATATCTTTAAATAAAGTTGGGATCTGAGACTAAGATCCCAACTTTATTTAAAGATATATAGACTTTAAGTCTTGCAGCATAAATATAATTTTGCTTGTAAATGTTATAAACATGTGGATTCTAGTATTTAGATGTGCGCCAACCCTCTCTGTTGTTTTGTTATTGTTTTGGTCTTTTTGGCAGCACTCCCACAATATGTGTGCTAGTATTTTAAAAACTTAAAAATGTTTTTTTGTGGTGTGCTTAACCAACTCCCCCTTGTGTTTGCTTCTATAATAGGGAGTTGACCAAATCCCTTTGGTTAATGCACACCACCCAGCCCAGGAGCCCAGGTGTATTCCATATAATGTGATCTTGATATATATATATATACTAAGCTAGGGAGTTTCATTCTGTGCAGTCATGATTTGAGGCATAGCACTGCAATGTTGGAATTCTGTATTTAATATTAGAATCGAATGACTCAGCCCAGCAAAGGTAAACTGACTAGTATAATGTGACTATGGTATATATATACATATAAAGCTAGGGAGTTTCATTCTGTGCAGTCATGATTTGAGGCATAGCACTGCAATGTTGGAATTCTGTATTTAATATTAGAATCGAATGACTCAGCCCAGCAAAGCTAAACAGACTAGTGTTAGGACCAGTCTGATTTTGGGACACCTTGTAAGTGGTAGACTGGCTTAGCAGAATATGGCCATATTGTGTGACTAAGATCCCAACTTTATTTAAAGATATATAGACTTTAACTCTTGCAGCATAAATATAATTTTGCTTGCAAATGTTATAAACATGTGGATTCTAGTATTTAGATGTGCGCCAACCCTCTCTGTTGTTTTGTTAAAAATGTATATCACCACGCTCAGGTTCTAAATGATCAAAAAGAATAATGTTAAAAAACAATATTAATAATAGGATTACATACAGCCATGTCATTCTTCTGACTATTAGATTATTAGATCACATTAGAAATGGTCTGACAAAATTAATATATATATATATATATATATATATATATATATATATATATTTTGTTATACAAGGGATAGGGTGCACACAGATAGAATAAGGGGTAAAGCGTATTGTGCTGGCAATCCTAAATGTATATAACCAAATTAGTTAGAAAAGAGCTCTAACAATTCCAAAAGAGCTAAAGCGGATTCCTGGCCGCACCAAAACACCCCTACAGTATACTAAGAAATGACATCCTAACCAGGTGTGCTGAACATATACATTTTAATAAAAACATAGCCCAAAAAGGTACATGCTGAGAATGGTGGCAACAACAAGATTACAACACACAAACAAATTGCAAGCGTAGTGCACTACTGATATCTGTGAGCTAGCATATGCAAGATTAGTGTCGACTCATGAGAAAGTCCATCCCCAATACCGGGCACTTGAGTGTTAAGAACACGCTCCGGTTGTAGTTTAGACAGAATACCGTCCTTGATATCTCATAGGTGTGTATTTGATCCGGTACCGGATTAGAGGATATAATATGAGAGTCCAAGAGTGGTACTTTCGCCATTGAAAACTTAATCCCATGTGCAATTGACAAATCAAACTTCAAACTTTCAGAGTGCAAGACTTATTACTGCATGGCTTACCTTCGCTCTCTTCACACACTCTACGGTATTACCTGACAGGATCTCATCCGTGATGTGTGGCTTACAGCGATGTATTCCGCCTATGCAGCTCTTCACTTGCTCAGTTGTGTAAACTTGATATCGCCAGATTCACAGCATATCCACCATGCTGGCGTCCTCCACACTGTGTCTTGTTCAAAACATTACGCGTTTCGTCCCTCCCCCTTTCCGGGCTGAACTCAGGGCTTCATCAGATGTGTCTGATTAGACACCACAGCAAACTTTATAACACTTGTGCAGATACAAAGTTACACCTCCTTCATGTGTTTTAAAGGGGAATGTATAGTGCATGTAAATTACGGTGGCTACAATTAAGTTCCATAGATACATTTAATATACGACTAAACTAAACAATATGGCATATTGCAATTTCCAAAATTTTTGGAAGCTGCTTATTACATAATGATCATGTACAGCATTAGACTTTAGCTTTAATTCTACACTGAGAAACACTTATGTGAACATCTCAAAATGCTCACTTCTAAGCACACATATATTTTTTCCATATATATTTATTAACAGTGTATTGTTTAGTAAGGAATATTTATAGAAAACAAGAAAATTCAATTTTTTCATTCAGACCAAGGGGAGAGAGGGTGTTAAGTCTGTACATCCAGCGTGACTCATGCTGGAGCAATATTTGGTCAATATTGCCTCCTCTCCTCTTTGGTTTGATATGTTCAATACCCAGTACTCTAAGGAGAGAGAAATCAGAATTATGCATTTTTTGGAAGTGTCTGGCCACTGGACTGTCTGACTCCTTATCCTTAATGCTATCTCTGTGTTCCCTCACCCTTTCTTTTAATTCTCGTGTCGTTTTCCCAATATAAAATTTGGGACACGAACAGTGTAACATATAAATGACATTTGTGGTGTTGCAGACTATTCTTTCATTAATGTGGTAAGACCTTTCAGAATATTCAGTGCTAAACTTTGAGGCTTTAACAATGTACTTGCAGTACACACATCTGCCACAAGGTTCGCAGCCCTTCCTAGTTTGTGCCTGTGTTAGCCAATTTTTTGGGGTATCTCTTTGGAACTCACTATGGACCAGTTTGTCCTTAATACTGGGTGCTCTTTTGGCTGTGAGCAGTGGGTACTCAGAAATATATTTGGCAACTGAACTGTCATTTAATAAAATGTGCCAATGTTTGTTAAGGATATTGCGCAATTTATTCCAATGGGAATTATATTTTGTTATTAGACGAATTTTAGTCTCTTCCTTAGGCTTTTCAGTTGTACTATATAATAATTCATTTCTGGGTTTCTGCCTAGCCCTGAGCCATCCTTTCCTTACTTGATTTTTAGAGTAACCTCTCTGAAGGAACCTCTGAGCCATCTCACCGGCCTGCCTTTCAAAATCTGGTTCAGTGGAACAGCATCTCTTGAGCCTCAAGAACTGTCCCACTGGAATACCATTTTTCAAGGCTTCCGGGTGATGACTAGAGTCAAACAACAGATTATTAGTTGCTGTTTCTTTTCGAAACACTTTACTTTTTAATAACCCATCTTCAATGGTAAGTTTGAGATCCAAAAAGGTAGTTTCCTTATTACTTATTTGGTGAGTTAAGAACAAATTCCTGTTGTTTTTGTTCAGAATCTCAACAAATTTATTGGCCGAAGCTTCATCCCCTTTCCACAAAACCAGGATGTCATCCACATAGCGCAGCCATAGGGCGACGTGAGCCTCCACCCATATATCTAATTCCTGGAAGACATCAACTGCCTCCCAGACACCTAGATGGAGACAGGCATAGGTGGGGGCGCACGCCGCACCCATGGCTGTGCCCCTTAACTGTCTAAAAAATTTGCCATCAAACATAAATATGTTATTAGTTAACACAAATTCCAACAATTTGAGTACTAAGGTAGTGTTGTCACTGTACTCTTCTCCACGTAGTTTGAGGAAATATTCTGCTGCTTCCAGGCCTACTTTATGTGGGATAGAAGAGTACAGTGACTCCACATCAAGAGTGAGCAGAAGCATATCTGGTTCCATTTTAATCTTATCCAATTTCCTTAAAACGTCCCCCGTGTCTTGCACATAGGAGGATAGTTCAGTTAGGAAGGGACGTAGAAAGAAATCTACATATCTACTTATCCCCTCTGTGGGTCCCCCAATCCCCGACACTATGGGACGCCCCGGTGGGTGTGTAATGCTTTTGTGCACTTTGGGGATGCAGTAAAAAGTAGGTGCTACTGGGTGAGTCGGATTTAGAAATTCAAATTCTTTTTTAGTTAATAACCCTGACTCTTTTGCTTGTCTCAGAATGATGAATAGATCATCACAAGATTTTTCATAGATTTGTCTAGTGACAGCCTCATATTGTTCTTTTACACCTAGCTGTCTCAAGACTTCTTTCACATAGTCAGCCTGGTTAAGGATGACAATATTGCCACCCTTATCGGATGGTTTAATCTGAATTTCTTTTTTACTCATCAAATCTTTTAGAGCTCTTCTCTCTTTTTTGCTTAAATTATCGCTCACTACACCTGATATTCCTATATCACCTACTTCTCTTTCCACACATTTAACAAAAGTATGGACACTAGGGGATAAGGATAGTTGGGGCATAAATTTGGACGTAGGTTCAAAGTTTGATTTTTTGGGGTAGGTGATGCCCATGTCGGTCTCCTCCTGTTCTTCTAATAAGGATACTAGATTTGCAACTGCTTCTGCATCCTCACTCTCAACAGGGCTACAACTCTGGGATCTATTACCCCAAAGTCTTTTCAATAATATTTTCCTTGCAAAAAGGTTTAAATCTTTCACGAATTCAAATTTATCTAGACCATTAGAGGGACAGAATGATAATCCTTTCTTTAAAAGGTCAATATGTGTCATATTTAAACTAACTGAAGAGAGATTAATTACTGACATTTCCTCTTCAATATTTGTTAGTTTGTGTTTTCCCAGAACTGACTCTCTTTCCTCTGATTCCTGGTTGTCATACGGTACTGGGGGTTGCTCCTGTATCTCCCTCCTCTGCTCCTTTGTCTCTGCCTGCTGGAATAGGCTCGACCACCTCCCCCTCTTTCGTCTGCCTCCTCTCCGGGTCCTACCCCTAAAGGGATCCTCCCCTGTAATGCAGTTCTTATGTTTTGGGGGGCATTATCTAGTTCATTCTCAGAGTTGTCTGTGCCTGAGTCATACGCATATCTGGTACTATTGTTATTTCTGTATATATATATATGGTTCCTTTTTTAAAATCATCCTGGTCCCTGACCATTTTGCGCCTTTTTCTAAACTTAATTTCACCTTGCAATCGTTCTAAGGTTTTTTGAGCCTCTTTATTAAGTTTGTCAAAAGCTGGGTCATTGGCATAGAGATTTACCTGTTCATAAATTTTGTTTGTCTCAATTTTACTTTCCTCCAATCTTTTTTCATCCTCATCAATCATTAATTGCATCAACTCTAAGGTACATTGTGTTAATATTGCATTCCATTTTTGGATAAAGTCAGTATTTGCTTCTACTCCTCTTAAATTTATTCCTGGGTCTAGTCTGATCCTCAGACCTCTGGGGATCAATTCTTCTTTAACATACCTTTGTAAGCTAGCTAGCTCCCATTTAATTTTAAGTTCCTTAATTGCTTTTTTCTTATATTCCTTAAATGCTGAAAATACATCGTTACTTTTTTCTTCAATGTTGGTTTCGTCGATATTGATGGAGGGTTTAAACGCTTCATCAATATCACTAACCCATTTTTCCTCAGTTAATTTAAATGCCATTTTGTTAGTATTCAGTTGCTTATATATGTTCAAAACCCGTTAAAAAGATGTCAAATCACAAAACTGCTGTGTAATAATGAAATCTGATGCTCACCTAAAGAAATAAGGTCTATTGCAACTTATATGTTACTTATTGTTATACAAGGGATAGGGTGCACACAGATAGAATAAGGGGTAAAGCGTATTGTGCTGGCAATCCTAAATGTATATAACCAAATTAGTTAGAAAAGAGCTCTAACAATTCCAAAAGAGCTAAAGCGGATTCCTGGCCGCACCAAAACACCCCTACAGTATACTAAGAAATGACATCCTAACCAGGTGTGCTGAACATATACATTTTAATAAAAACATAACCCAAAAAGGTACATGCTGAGAATAGTGGCAACAACAAGATTACAACACACAAACAAATTGCAAGCGTAGTGCACTACTGATATCTGTGAGCTAGCATATGCAAGATTAGTGTCGACTCATGAGAAAGTCCATCCCTAATACCGGGCACTTGAGTGTTAAGAACACGCTCCGGTTGTAGTTTAGACAGAATACCGTCCTTGATATCTCATAGGTGTGTATTTGATCCGGTACCGGATTAGAGGATATAATATGAGAGTCCAAGAGTGGTACTTTCGCCGTTGAAAACTTAATCCCATGTGCAATTGACAAATCAAACTTCAAACTTTCAGAGTGCAAGACTTATTACTGCATGGCTTACCTTCGCTCTCTTCACACACTCTACGGTATTACCTGACAGGATCTCATCCGTGGTGTGGCTTACAGCGATGTATTCCGCCTATGCAGCTCTTCACTTGCTCAGTTGTGTAAACTTGATATCGCCAGATTCACAGCATATCCACCATGCTGGCGTCCTCCACACTGTGTCTTGTTCAAAACATTACGCGTTTCGCCCCTCCCCCTTTCCGGGCTGAACTCAGGGCTTCATCAGATGTGTCTGATTAGACACCACAGCAAACTTTATAACACTTGTGCAGATACAAAGTTACACCTCCTTCATGTGTTTTAAAGGGGAATGTATAGTGCATGTAAATTACGGTGGCTACAATTAAGTTCCATAGATACATTTAATATACGACTAAACTAAACAATATGGCATATTGCAATTTCCAAAATTTTTGGAAGCTGCTTATTACATAATGATCATGTACAGCATTAGACTTTAGCTTTAATTCTACACTGAGAAACACTTATGTGAACTTATGTGAACATCTTTAAACCTACGTCCAAATTTATGCCCCAACTATCCTTATCCCCTAGTGTCCATACTTTTGTTAAATGTGTGGAAAGAGAAGTAGGTGATATAGGAATATCAGGTGTAGTGAGCGATAATTTAAGCAAAAAAGAGAGAAGAGCTCTAAAAGATTTGATGAGTAAAAAAGAAATTCAGATTAAACCATCCGATAAGGGTGGCAATATTGTCATCCTTAACCAGGCTGACTATGTGAAAGAAGTCTTGAGACAGCTAGGTGTAAAAGAACAATATGAGGCTGTCACTAGACAAATCTATGAAAAATCTTGTGATGATCTATTCATCATTCTGAGACAAGCAAAAGAGTCAGGGTTATTAACTAAAAAAGAATTTGAATTTCTAAATCCGACTCACCCAGTAGCACCTACTTTTTACTGCATCCCCAAAGTGCACAAAAGCATTACACACCCACCGGGACGTCCCATAGTGTCGGGGATTGGGGGACCCACAGAGGGGATAAGTAGATATGTAGATTTCTTTCTACGTCCCTTCCTAACTGAACTATCCTCCTATGTGCAAGACACGGGGGACGTTTTAAGGAAATTGGATAAGATTAAAATGGAACCAGATATGCTTCTGCTCACTCTTGATGCGGAGTCACTGTACTCTTCTATCCCACATAAAGTAGGCCTGGAAGCAGCAGAATATTTCCTCAAACTACGTGGAGAAGAGTACAGTGACAACACTACCTTAGTACTCAAATTGTTGGAATTTGTGTTAACTAATAACATATTTATGTTTGATGGCAAATTTTTTAGACAGTTAAGGGGCACAGCCATGGGTGCGGCGTGCGCCCCCACCTATGCCTGTCTCCATCTAGGTGTCTGGGAGGCAGTTGATGTCTTCCAGGAATTAGATATATGGGTGGAGGCTCACGTCGCCCTATGGCTGCGCTATGTGGATGACATCCTGGTTTTGTGGAAAGGGGATGAAGCTTCGGCCAATAAATTTGTTGAGATTCTGAACAAAAACCAACAGGAATTTGTTCTTAACTCACCAAATAAGTAATAAGGAAACTACCTTTTGGATCTCAAACTTACCATTGAAGATGGGTTATTAAAAAGTAAAGTGTTTCGAAAAGAAACAGCAACTAATAATCTGTTGTTTGGCTCTAGTCATCACCCGGAAGCCTTGAAAAATGGTATTCCAGTGGGACAGTTCTTGAGGCTCAAGAGATGCTGTTCCACTGAACCAGATTTTGAAAGGCAGGCCGGTGAGATGGCTCAGAGGTTCCTTCAGAGAGGTTACTCTAAAAATCAAGTAAGGAAAGGATGGCTCAGGGCTAGGCAGAAACCCAGAAATGAATTATTATATAGTACAACTGAAAAGCCTAAGGAAGAGACTAAAATTCGTCTAATAACAAAATATAATTCCCATTGGAATAAATTGCGCAATATCCTTAACAAACATTGGCACATTTTATTAAATGACAGTTCAGTTGCCAAATATATTTCTGAGTACCCACTGCTCACAGCCAAAAGAGCACCCAGTATTAAGGACAAACTGGTCCATAGTGAGTTCCAAAGAGATACCCCAAAAAATTGGCTAACACAGGCACAAACTAGGAAGGGCTGCGAACCTTGTGGCAGATGTGTGTACTGCAAGTACATTGTTAAAGCCTCAAAGTTTAGCACTGAATATTCTGAAAGGTCTTACCACATTAATGAAAGAATAGTCTGCAACACCACAAATGTCATTTATATGTTACACTGTTCGTGTCCCAAATTTTATATTGGGAAAACGACACAAGAATTAAAAGAAAGGGTGAGGGAACACAGAGATAGCATTAAGGATAAGGAGTCAGACAGTCCAGTGGCCAGACACTTCCAAAAAATGCATAATTCTGATTTCTCTCTGCTTAGAGTACTGGGTATTGAACATATCAAACCAAAGAGGAGAGGAGGCAATATTGACCAAATATTGCTCCAGCATGAGTCACGCTGGATGTACAGACTTAACACCCTCTCTCCCCTTGGTCTGAATGAAAAAATTTAATTTTCTTGTTTTCTATAAATATTCCTTACTAAACAATACACTGTTAATAAATATATATGGAAAAAATATATGTGTGCTTAGAAGTGAGCATTTTGAGATGTTCACATAAGTGTTTCTCAGTGTAGAATTAAAGCTAAAGTCTAATGCTGTACATGATCATTATGTAATAAGCAGCTTCCAAAAATTTTGGAAATTGCAATATGCCATATTGTTTAGTTTAGTCGTATATTAAATGTATCTATGGAACTTAATTGTAGCCACCGTAATTTACATGCACTATACATTCCCCTTTAAAACACATGAAGGAGGTGTAACTTTGTATCTGCACAAGTGTTATAAAGTTTGCTGTGGTGTCTAATCAGACACATCTGATGAAGCCCTGAGTTCAGCCCGGAAAGGGGGAGGGGCGAAACGCGTAATGTTTTGAACAAGACACAGTGTGGAGGACGCCAGCATGGTGGATATGCTGTGAATCTGGCGATATCAAGTTTACACAACTGAGCAAGTGAAGAGCTGCATAGGCGGAATACATCGCTGTAAGCCACACCATGGATGAGATCCTGTCAGGTAATACCGTAGAGTGTGTGAAGAGAGCGAAGGTAAGCCATGCAGTAATAAGTCTTGCACTCTGAAAGTTTGAAGTTTGATTTGTCAATTGCACATGGGATTAAGTTTTCAACGGCGAAAGTACCACTCTTGGACTCTCATATTATATCCTCTAATCTGGTACCGGATCAAATACACACCTATGAGATATCAAGGACGGTATTCTGTCTAAACTACAACCGGAGCGTGTTCTTAACACTCAAGTGCCCGGTATTAGGGATGGACTTTCTCATGAGTCGACACTAATCTTGCATATGCTAGCTCACAGATATCAGTAGTGCACTACGCTTGCAATTTGTTTGTGTGTTGTAATCTTGTTGTTGCCACCATTCTCAGCATGTACCTTTTTGGGCTATGTTTTTATTAAAATGTATATGTTCAGCACACCTGGTTAGGATGTCATTTCTTAGTATACTGTAGGGGTGTTTTGGTGCGGCCAGGAATACGCTTTAGCTCTTTTGGAATTGTTAGAGCTCTTTTCTAACTAATTTGGTTATATATATATATATATATATATATATATATATATATATATATATATATATATATATATATATATATATATATATATATATATATAAAGGCTGAGTATAATGGGAACAATATTGTTGAAAGGAAATCGCCAACAGTATTAAAAGTATGGATTATTAACACAATTCCATAATGTGATAGTGGTAGCACCCATTACGAAATATAGGTTAGGAATGAATAAAGGATGGAATAAAAATGCAAATGCAATAGAAATAAAGTTATTGCATTGTAACCATTATAGTGGTAGTGGTGTCAACAATAAACATATCAGATTGACAACCATAAATGTATGGCTTGTCATAATGTCAATAATGGTAGCACCCATTACGATATATACTGTGACCAGGTCCAGAGAGAATGTACACTGGATATCGATTTCGAACCTTATGGTATATTTATCCGATTTTATATATGAGCCATACAAATATAGCATTTGTCGAGAATCTAAATAGGGATTATGGATTTTAAATTTTAAAATTTTAATATGTGTGATATATGAGTGTGATTTCCAAATCCTTTTCAGGTGGAATATAAGACATATTTTTTATTTAATCTTTTATTGAGGGTCTTTTTGCACATTACAATATATGACCAGTTACAATAAAAATAAACGTAAATATCAACTTCAGAATTAACAATATAAAAATTTTAACTAGTACACTAGTTGTATAAATTAGAATACTCTCAGCAGTAACAAATAATCGAATGACAGTAATAAGGTCTTATAGACATAGATGAAACCTAATTTTTCTGGTAAATAATAGCATTGAGGTAACTACTGCTCTGGCCACTCTTGGACCAGGTGACTCAAAAAGATGATGGTACTTGGTAGTTATGTAAAGGCCACTCTTGGACCATTTATTTAATATAACATTAAATACAAATACCTTTGAACTTTTAAATAACAAAGTTTTTGTAGAACATTACAAAAGATATATTGGAATAAAACTGGATATTAAAAATCTGGTAAATTGTATTATTAAACATAGAATGAAAAACTAGACTTAATGAGTAAGCTAATAGGTTGTAGAGGACACTCTTAGAACTTAAGTTAGTATATAGCCTGACAATGATTTTTCCATGGAAAGTACAGAAACCCAGTTTAGTACTTTTATTCACAGGAACATATGAGATCCTAGATAGGAGCACTGTGTGTGTAGGCAAGCTCCTGTGGCCAAGAAGAGAGGTATAAATGGTTAGTCACCTCAGGGAGATAACATAGTGAGTCTTCTATTACTAAATAATGAAATATCAGTGGATAGTTAAGTAAGTTCCAAAAATGTGTATCTCTATTGACAAACAGACGTGACATTAGAGCCATGTAATGCAGTTTTAAAGAGAAGTAGCTTAAAAAGTAAGCTTGTCTGCATATTATAGTGATCACATAGCATGCCGTCTCGGCCTCAGACAGCACAATGTCCTTCTAAGATACAATGGCAAAGGTCAACAGATTACTATCTAAATCTAAGATGGGGCTCCAAATGTTAGGGATCTAGCTGAGGTATCACTTTATTTATCTGTTAGATGCGACGTTATATAAGGGAACTTACATGAATCCATTGTGCTTTAATATTTAGATGTCTTAAGTTTGCTTCTACACTCTTGCTGGAAATTAGTCGGTTATAAGACATAGCTCCCTAAATGTTGAGCTAGTCTGTAGATATGTAGCTGCAGAGGTAATTTTAGTGGGAGCGCACATTGATCACTGAAGTTTCAACTAACATCATCACTAGTGGGCTGAGTATGCTAAGAGGTCCCGTACCCTTCAATTTGTAACTAGGTCTAAAATAACAATCTACTGCTTCAATTATCTATGTGATATGTGTGTGATGATAGCTAAAAAATGAAATCTGTGTTTCTCAATGTTACAAGACAGTAAACAAACAAGATAAATCTACAAGAGTGCTTAACATTGGGTTAGGCTAAATATAAAAATAACTACAATGGATAGTCATAGCGTACTTGGTATCCATAGTCCCCAATATTCAAGTTCTGAAGTAGTCACCAAGGCATAGTAGTTCAGCTATGAGAGTCATTATTAATTAAGTAATTATGTGACTGTATCCGTGTTTCCCACTTGAAGTTGCAAGGCAATATACAGCATAATAAATCCAGTAACAAGAAGAGTTAACATTGAACTAAACTGCATGCGGAAAAAACTACAAACGAGAGCCATAGCGTAATTGAAGCCTATAATCCCTAGTATTCAAGCCGGTAGGCTGTCATCAAGGCATAATAGTTCAGCTATGAGAGGCATAATTTTAGCAATAACATGGCTTAAAACAATAAGTCAGTACATGGGATCAGTGTAGACTATCATGCGTGTGTGAGCAAGATCTCTTACGGTATGTTCCTGGCTAGTTTAGCCAACTCCTGCTTTAGCTTCTCTGTTAGCATTTTGATGCTCAGCTCGTCTCCACCATACAGGCAAAGAGAACTGATTTCTGGTAAATAGATATCAAAGATAAGCATTACCAGACCTCTGGAATCCGAAGATTCTCCATGCAACTAGGATAGTAGTACGATTAGTAGGGACTGTTTGTGTGGGACATCTATCTTCCTTAATGAGGTGCGGGTCTGCAAACATGTAGTACCTCCGCATTGTCAATCTGAAGGGTAAAAGTCTTCGATGTGATGCCGATGCGGTCAGGGGCTCATCACGGTCTATCAGCCACCCTTTACACTGAGGAATCAGTTGGGCCGGCTTGTTGCACAATTTATCTGTCGTTGGTGGGGAGTTACTCTGTGCTATATCATCAGGGCCAACTTCACAGCTTGCGACAGGGATGATGAGCTCCTGAGGTGGAGTTAGGGATGACCTCACCTGTAGATTAGGTAGTGAGTTTGTGGAGAAACATTCAGCAATTAGTTTATGTAGACGTTGAAAGTGGCCGTCAAGTAGCTTAAGCACTGCTTTCTCTAACGCCTGCTCTTCCATGTTGTGTACCAGGCAGTGTGTAGAGAATGGTAGGGGCGGTGTGTTGCGTAGTTGGGTCAAGAGTCCTCTTCAGGGTGTAAAGTCCATATATTACTCACTCAAATGGAAAATACAAATAGTTATCCAATTACAGGATTCCGTAACCCCGGTAATGGGGGGGAGGGGGGGTAAATATGCGGCAGCCCCAGATCTGCGTCCCAGAAGACTCAGTGTGTATGTTTATCCTACTGCGTAGTCGCAATAGCTTGCAAGATCGCTTCCAGGCCTGCGGGAAGGTTTATCATGCAGCTGTCTCAGAGAACATAGGAGAAAACATAGTCAAATCATCTGCTCTCAGAGTATATCAAAACTCAAGCAATATAAAAGTTCAGATTGTCAAAGTAGTGAAATATTTTGTAAATTTGCTATGGACAATCTGCAAAAAAATTCTTGAACTCAGAGAGCTTCACTAAGACACATCTTGCCGCTTTGAGAGTAGGCTCCACCCCTCAGACATGTATTTTTAATAAGCAGGATGTTAGTGTTCACAGACTCGGTCTAGAGCGGTGTCTATAATAATAAATGGAATATCTCCATATTGCTAGGGATCGTATTGGTCAACATAAATCAAATATCAGAAATACAGGGACAAAAGATCTACCATTACCGGCACATTTCTTACAAATGGGTCACCAGGTGAACCAATTGTGCTTTATGGTGTTAGATCAAGTTAAGAGAAAGCCTAGAGGGGGTTATAGACAGAGGGACCTCCTTTACAAAGAGGCTAAATGGATATGGAAACTGGACACATTATACCCCAAAGGCATGAATAGGGAATTTGACCTAAATGCAATTTTGTAAATTCACTATTTATATAGTATAGGTATACACAGATATTATACTAAGTTTAAAGGTTAATGATATCCTCATATAAGGGTGTGATATATACAATGTGGCTGTGCTATTTTGCTTCATTCCAGATTGTTTTTAATCTTGGCCCTCTGGGACACATTAAAAGGGGAAGTATAGGGTTAATATGTTGTTTAAAACAAAAATTCATGTGAGATTGTTTGTATCCCCGCCTATCATGTGTTTTCCCATTGGTCCTTGTTTTATTAGTACTGCTATATATTGTCTGTATGTGCACTATGTTTTTAGCTTGACAAAGGGGCAGGTTCCCCCGAAATGGTGCTGTACACCTAATAAAGGTTATTTTTCACTTCTCCACACCTGAGAGTGAAACATTTCTTTTGGATATTTGTATACTTGGAGCAAGGGGTTTTGCGCAGACTTTGTTGCACCCACCTCGTTATCTGTTGGATATTTATATGTATAAGGTGTGCTGGTCCTACAACTTTGCTAACTATCTCCGTATTGCTGTTAAGACCTTTAGGAAATTCGTGTCCACCCCACAACCGGTGAGAAATTCACCATTAATCATTTTCTTCACATCAGACCTATATTATTTCCAACTACAACACCATCACTACCACTTATCTTCATTGCTAAATCCAACTCACTCTTGTGACCACTATACCGCATACACAAATATATTATTTTATTAACAATTATCATACAATATACATAGTGAAGTATGTTTTTAGTCTCATTCAGAATCCAATAACATCTATCTAATATTCATTACCATGTTTGCTTCTTGCAACAAGTCATGTTGCTATGCAATAACAATTGTTCAACAAATTGGTACTATGATAGTTTTCTGCTTTTATTTCTTACTATAACTTTGGCATGTCTTTGGTATATCGAGACCAACATCACACAATTTGTTATTACTTCCGATTAGCTCTTTTAGATAAGTACAAACCTAGTATACATAAGGTCATGGGTTTGAGCCCAACCTGGAAATTTATTGAATCTCAAATTATTTTCAAGATAGATAAAGCGCTGTTCTCTTTTTTGGGGATTGTTTTTTATGTTATTGTCCAATTATACTATTCATGTAACAAATCATGATGCCTCTCTATAATAATTGTTCAACAAATTGGTACCCGTATAATTTTCGGTATCTATTTCATACTATAACTTTGGCATGTTTCTGGTATATCTAGAACAACATTACCTAATTTGTCATTACATTTGGTTAGCTCTTTTAGATAAACACAAACCTAGCACACATAGGGTCAAGAGTTCGAGCCCAACCTAGAACTTTATTGAAGCCTAAAATATTTTGAAGACAAAAAAAGCGCTGTTCTCTTTTTTTGAATGGTTTTTATGCCATTTCCTAACTACCCTATTTGTGAAATGATCACTTACTGAGCATATTAGTTAGGGTGATGCATTTTCAGTAACATTATTACAGGTCACATCACTAGTGCAAACATGCTTTTAAATAGTTACTTGCAAAAAATTTCTATACATTTTTTTTTAAGACATGTATATCATTTCCGAAAAATGCTCAATATGACACTTTTATTACTTTGTTTTTAATAATATATTTTTTAATGTACAATTGTTTGGAGATGACCTCCAGATTAGATTCCGGGTCATTACCAGGTATAAATAGTCACCTGTGAAACACCTATGTATATGCCTGAGGAAACGGTCCTTCACGGACTGAGAAACGCGTAGCAAATAAAATATTCTGTTTTTATACAGACCCGGTTTCTTTGCTATTTTATATTGATGTCCTATTGATTTTATATTTGGTTGGATATCGAACACTTTTCCTTATTTGGACAATCACCATTTCATTTGGGATTAAATCTGATTGTACGAACACGATCATCTGGAGAAAGTATCCACAGTTGTTTGCACCTCTCCACTGGTATTACGGCCTCTCAAACGATCCACAGCTGACGTAAGCCACACCTGTCTTCATCAATCCATAGGTTCCCCGGGTGAGACCTCCAGCGAACTGACTGCTGGTTTTGAATGTCAGCCTGCCTGCACGCACCTTGTTGATTTAAGGTGCCACTCCACTTGTGAGTATATTTCTTATACTTTATTTCTCAGCTGATGTAAACTGATTCACACTATGTTGGCGCCCGTTGTTGCTTTTATAACCTTTAGGAAATGTACAATCCAAATTGAAAACCCATTTGGATTCTGTTCTCAATAGTGGTTTCTCAAAATCTCCCTCTCTCTAATTCTTTAAGGGTTTACACAGACCCATATATTTTAAACTTTTGCTGCTACTTTTGTGGATTTCCTTAAAGTGTCTATATAGGGAAATGTCCTCTTTTTTTCCATTTAATTTGGAGTTGGTGTTCACGAATTCTATCCCTGAGCTTACTTGATGTTTGCCCTATGTATTGAAGCCCACATCCACACTCAATCAGGTATATTACCCCTTTGTCTTGGCAACGCATTAATTTCTTTTATATGGCATAATTCCTTAGTTACCCATGATTGAAATGTGTGTGATTTTCTTGCCATGTTTACATGCTTTACATGTATGACATGGGAAGAAACCTTTGAGTTATTTGACAAATTGAGCTTTTTGTATCATTTGATGTTTCTTTGGTACAGTGGGGGCAATGATGGTTTTCAGGTTTCTTGTATTTTGATAGATAAATTTGGGAATTGTGTTTAGTTTGTCGCAATAATGTGGTCTTCTTTTAGGAAATGACAGAGTTTTTTTTATTATTCTATCTACTAAGAATCTGTTCTCACTATATTCCGTTATGAATAGCACTTCTATTGTTGTGTTGTCATTTGAGTTTTTCTCTTTATGTGTTAGTAATGACTCTCTGTTCAAACCTTCAACTTCCTGTATGAAATTGTTGTTGTTATTCTTCTCGTATCCTCTTTCTATAAACCTCTCTTTGAGAATCTGGGATTGCTCTCTCCATTTATATAAGTTCGAGCAGTTCTTCTGGATTCTCATAAGTTGACCCTTTGGGATTTTGGACTTCCATTTATGATGGTGGCAGCTTGTTTGGTGTATGTAGTTGCTGCAGTCTACTTCTTAAAAATATGTGGAAGTTGTGACTTTCCCTTTGAGTATATTTATAGCTAGGTCTAAAAAGTGGATACTAGTGTGACTAAATTCATATGTGAAAGTGAGGTTCATTATGTTATTGTTCATCACGTTAATAGTATGTTGTAAATCTTCAATTGATCCTTTCCATACTATCAGAATGTTGTCTATATATCTTTTATAGAGGACCAGGTCTGCGCTAGGTGGGCATGAGTCCAAGAAGGTCTGTTCCCATTTGCCCATATTAAGGTTGGCATAGCTAGGCACAAACCTGGTCCCCATAACTGTTCTACATATTTGGTTATAAAATTTACCATTGTTGTGTAATAGCTGTGTGTCAAGATATATAGTATACTCTCCAAAATAAATTCTCTCTGTTCTGGACACATATCGTTGTCTTTTTCTAGAAAATATTTCACTGATTCAATTCCTAGATCATGGGGAATGCTAGTGTACAATGCGGCAACATCCCATGTAGCTAAGATGGAATTATCTTCCAATTCTAGGCCATGCAATATTTTCAGAACTTCAGTTGAGTCTCTCAGATATGATGGGAGATTCTTCTGTCGATAAAAAATGTAATCTGTCTGAATATATCGACATAAATTTACAGAAATACGTGAAGAATCTCCCATCATATCTGAGAGATAGGACGTTACACCTTAGAGAATATTTGTTTTTGGCACAAAGAAAATTAAGCCCACTGCTTGGACAGTCTGTCCTTTTTAAGAACGCCTCACTTAAAGCCGTTATTTGTCTTGAAAAAGCCCTTGTTAAAGGCCGAAATGCGTAGACGCTTCAAACTTTTTAACAGCTCAGGTTCTTCTTTGATCGGTAAGCATAAAACCTATATTCGCTCAGGATCTTTAGCAATATTGCCCCATCTACTTTTATTTTTTATAGTTGCATCGACTCACACTACATTGAGGATTTCTAACACATTGTTTTGAAGATTCCACATATCCCAACAGAGGAATTTGGATAAGCCTTATATATATATATTTTTTACCTTTGCATATATTTTCAATATATCCTTTCATATATTTCTCATATATTTCTTCACACTCTACACTCAGTTGGAATTCTTTTTAAATTGAATTTTGTAGGTGTACACCATAATTTTGGACACTATTTTTTTTGGACACTTTTTTTGGAAATCAGACTTTTTCATCACAAGAAGGATATATATTTTTATTATTGGACGTTCGTTGAAAGCACTTTTTTGCACACTATATTGTTTATAGAACTTTATTGTTTATATATTGCAATTGCACATATATTTCAACTTCTTATTGTTGTATGCTTCATTTTAGATACAGAAACTTACCTTTTGTGCATTTTATATAATCATTTCCATATGTCAGATAAAGTTGTTATTAACAACAGGAAGGTAATATTTTATAAATAATATTCAGTAATTTTTAGTAGCTTAAGGCAATTATATATTGGCATCTTTTGAGAGAATAAATATTTTATATATACAACACTTTAGCTTTTTTTAGCTTTTTGTTTTTATCATTTCTAGCGCTCCTCATACCGCATTTTTTTGTTCTTGTGTTTATTTTTCCCTCCCTCTCTAACCTAAGCTTAATATGGTGTCATGTGCTTTTAAAATGTAGATTATCAGATTTGTGTCAACAATCATGATTAGAAAATCATTCTTTGCAATAGTAACTAAGTTGAATCAGTGTTAAACCTTGTTAAAGGAACAGTGTACACCAATTTTCATATAACTGCATGTAATAGTCACCACTATAAAGAATAATAAAGAATAATATGCACAGATACGGATCTAAAAACCTTTTTAAAAACTTACTTAGAAGCTCCCAGTTTAGCATTTTTAAATAGGTTGACTGGAACACCCAGTAAAAGCAGACACTCCCCCCTCCCTCCTTCATCTGCATATGAAAAGACTCTTTACACAAACAGGAACAAGCTGGAGTAGGCATACATCAGCATACTTCAGAAAGTTTAGGGGCTTGGTAAGGAATCTGAAAATCAGCAAAAAGTTATTTAAAAATAAGCAAAACTATACATTTAAAAAAAAAAAACTATCTGCTATATAAATGGATCATTTACAAAACATTTAGGCAAAGAAAAATCTAGTGTATAATGTCCTTTTAAAAACAGTTTGTTTGTGCTGTATCTGAATATTAGTTTGTGATTGGTTATTAGGGATCCTTTTGTTCTGGGGGGACAGGGAAATCAGTTAAAAGAATAAACATAAAACAGGAAAACAAACAGTGAACGCAGCTGGCCAGTCACCCGATAAACCGGAAGTCAGTCCAGATACCAAACCGCGAAGCAAAGCGGTATGGAAAGGAGTCCCAAACAAACAGAGCAACTACATGCACGGAGAGCCGTAGCCGGAGAGCAAGGGATCAGATTGCCATAGGAAAGAAAGTAGAAAAAAATCGGCAGGCTTCTCAATCCAGAACTTATGATAAAACTGAAAATTTATTAGACAATGTTAAAAAGGTACACATCAGACATGGCAGTAAAAACAGAGCAGGTAATCTTACATGTTTTGTGCCCCCTACAGGCGCTTACTCATAGATGAGGGACTCTGTGAGAAACCTCATCTATTTATGCAGTGAGAGTCATAGATTTAACTATTGCCTTGCCTCACAGTCATAAGGAGAAAAAAAGTTAAAAACAGACTGCAATGTGAATTAGATACACGGGTAGAATCCCAAAAGGCAAGATGAATAATTAAATAGATGAGAGCAAGCTGCGCACAAGACTAGATGTACAGACATTTCATACAATATGATAGAGGTTTTAGATAGAGAGCAAATACACTTAATGATAGACATTATAAGATAATTTTTATGCCAGATAATATAACTCCTTATATTAAATGTTTAGATAGAAGTCAAGCTGATACTACAATAGTAAATATATAAATAATAAATATATACAAACTAAATACAGCAAAAACTAAGAGAAACAAAACAAAAACAAATTTCAACTATATATAATCACATATGAAAACCTGTAAATGAAGATAGAGTATGATATCAATAAGTAAAGAGAATATATTTTCTATTCAATCAAAACATGAATAGTGATGTCAATATGTCAATATAAAGTGAGCAATTCTACAGTTAGTAAATGGAACAAATACCTGATTTGATAATAAAGAACTAAATTCGTTAATATTAATTATCAATAAAATAATCTATATCGCATTCTCTATTCATGCATTGGGGGGCAAGGGTCTTTAATTTATCCAATAAAGTTCCTTCTTCTCTAAGATTTTGGCCCTATTTCCTCCTCTGATTGGCACTACAGCCATATCTATAATTTGAACAGAAAGACTGGCTATATAAGTTAGATGATGATTATTAAAATGATTAGCAACTGCAGAATCTTTATTAAAGTTTTTAACATCTCTTAAGTGTTCACTGTATCTGGTCCTAAGCATTCTGGTCGTTTTACCAACATATTGACAATTACAAAGTTTACATATTAAAAGATAGACTACAAATTGAGAACCACAATTTGCATAAAAACTTATGTCATAAATGTCACTTGTGGTATGACTACAGAATTGGTGTCCTGTTCTGACATTGGGGCATGTATAGCAAATTTAAATGTGCCCACTTTTTTAAGCCATGTTCCTCTATTTTTTTGGGAGCTACATGTAATCTGACTAGGTGATAAAATTTGTGACAGGGTCCTAGATTTCTTAGAAACGAATTTACAGTGGCTGGTATAGGGGTACAAGGTCTCATCTGCCTTCAAAATATGCAGATGCTTCTTTAGAATCCCTACAATTTCATCGTATTGTTGGCTGTATTCTGTAGAAAAAACTACTGAATCTGCAAAATCATTATTGTTGTGTGTCCTCTTACGACTGGATGCTGCTTTGTTTTCTCTTATAGATACCTGACAAGAATATTATGTTTATATCCTCGTTTTACAAGTCTATCCCTAAGTTCACTTGCTGGTTGATCATAAATAAAATCACTCTTGGTGTTTCTTCTAACTCTAAGAAATTGGGACTTCTGGATAGACTTGATAAGATGAGCAGCGTGATGTGAAGAACCATGTAAAATTGTGTTGCCCGCTGTGGGTTTACAATATGTTTTGGTAACTATATGCATATTCTCAATGCTGATATTAAGATCAAGATAGTTGACCTGCTCCTCACTGAAAGCCCCCATAAATGAAAGTCCCAACTCATTATGATTGCAGTGTGACAGAAATTCATCAAAATCTGAGTCAGCTACAGGGTATCTCACAATTAGAAGCAGGTCATCTCTGTAACGAACTAATAACTCAATCTTATTCTGCCATGGATTCATAGGAGTATAGATATAGGTCAATTCCCACCATGCAACATATATATTTGCGAAGGAGGGCGCAAATCTTGCGCCCATGGCGGTGCCGCAAATTTGGAGGAAAAATTCCTCATTGAATGGAAAATAATTGTGCGACAATAAAAAATTTAAGACACTACAGATATACTCAATATGTTCCATGGGATATTGTGATTCTTTTTTAAGAAAAAATGCAACAGCTTGAATGCCTAATGATGGAATGGGGAATATCTATATCTATTTAATTATTCATCTTGCCTTTTGGGATTCTACCCGTGTATCTAATTCACATTGCAGTCTGTTTTTAACCTTTTTTTCTCCTTATGACTGTGAGGCAAGGCAATAGTTAAATCTATGACTCTCACTGCATAAATAGATGAGGTTTCTCACAGAGTCCCTCATCTATGAGTAAGCGCCTGTAGGGGGCACGAAACATGTAAGATTACCTGCTCTGTTTTTACTGCCATGTCTGATGTGTACCTTTTTAACGTTGTCTAATAAATTTTCAGTTTTATCATAAGTTCTGGATTGAGAAGCCTGCCGATTTTTTCTACTTTAATAAACATAAAACAATATGCTCATTTGACAAAATAAAGCTGCAGTTTTCATTGCAAAATGATTCTTATATAAGAAGGTTCATAATCATGTAGTTTAAAATGTGTGTTTAATGTCCCTTTAAAAATACCAGCTGGGTGCCAAACCTATTGCCAGTAAAAAAAAAAAAAAGAGTACCACCCCCCACACACAAACACACAACACTCAAGCATTTCAGCTTTTACAGCAAGATTTTAGTAGTAATTTTGTAAACCTTAAGAGAAATTATATAAGACTACTAAACAAGAAATTAAGAAACTATGAGTCACAACATTCAGAATCAAGGTCCTGCTAGGTAGGGATCCATTTCATGGCCATATTGTTTCCGAGAAGAGGAGAATTTGGGAGGGAGAAAACATAATTTATGCTTACCTGATAAATTTATTTCTCTTGTAGTGTATCCAGTCCACGGATCATCCATTACTTATGGGATATTCTCCTTCCCAACAGGAAGTTGCAAGAGGATCACCCACAGCAGAGCTGCTATATAGCTCCTCCCCTCACTGCCATATCCAGTCATTCGACCGAAACACGACGAGAAAGGAGAAACCATAGGGTGCACTGGTGACTGTAATTTAATTAAAATTTAGACCTGCCTTAAAAGGACAGGGCGGGCCGTGGACTGGATACACTACAAGAGAAATAAATTTATCAGGTAAGCATAAATTATGTTTTCTCTTGTTAAGTGTATCCAGTCCACGGATCATCCATTACTTATGGGATACCAATACCAAAGCTAAAGTACACGGATGATGGGAGGGACAAGGCAGGATTAAACGGAAGGAACCACTGCCTGAAGAACCTTTCTCCCAAAAACAACCTCCGAAGAAGCAAAAGTATCAAATTTGTAAAATTTTGAAAAGGTGTGAAGCGAAGACCAAGTCGCAGCCTTGCAAATCTGTTCAACAGAGGCCTCATTTTTAAAGGCCCAGGTGGAAGCCACAGCTCTAGCAGAATGAGCTGTAATCCTTTCAGGGGGCTGCTGTCCAGTAGTCTCATAGGCTAAACAAATTATGCTCCGAAGCCAAAAGGAAAGAGAGGTTGCTAAAGCTTTTTGACCTCTCCTCTGTCCAGAGTAAACGACAAACAGGGAAGATGTTTGGCGAAAATCTTTAGTAGCTTGTAAGTAAAACTTCAAGGCACGGACTACGTCCAGATTATGTAAGAGACGTTCCTTCTTTGAAGAAGGATTAGGACACAATGATGGAACAACAATCTCTTGATTGATATTCTTGTTAGAAACCACCTTAGGTAAAAACCCAGGTTTGGTACGCAGAACTACCTTATCTGCATGAAAAATCAGATAAGGAGAATCACATTGTAAGGCAGATAGCTCAGAGACTCTTCGAGCCGAGGAAATAGCCATCAAAAACAGAACTTTCCAAGATAAAAGTGTAATATCAATGGAATGAAGGGGTTCAAACGGAACTCCCTGAAGAACTTTAAGAACCAAGTTTAAGCTCCACGGGGGAGCAACAGTTTTAAACACAGGCTTAATTCTAACCAAAGCCTGACAAAATGCCTGGACGTCTGGAACCTCTGCCAGACGCTTGTGCAAAAGAATAGACAGAGCAGAAATCTGTCCTTTTAAAGAACTAGCTGATAATCCTTTGTCCAAACCGTCTTGGAGAAAGGACAATATCCTAGGAATCCTAACCTTACTCCATGAGTAATTCTTGGATTCACACCAATAAAGATATTTACGCCATATCTTATGGTAGATTTTCCTGGTGACAGTCTTTCGTGCTTGTATTAAGGTATCAATGACTGACTTGATAGGATCAAGCGTTCAATCTCCATGCAGTCAGTCTCAGAGAAATTAGATTTGGATGATTGAAAGGACCTTGTATTAGAAGGTCCTGCCTCAGAGGCAGAGACCATGGTGGAAAGGATGACATGTCCACTAGGTCTGCATACCAGGTCCTGCGTGGCCACGCAGGCGCTATCAGAATCACCAATGCTCTCTCCTGCTTGATTTTGGCAATCAGTCGAGGGAGCAGAGGAAACGGTGGAAACACATAAGCCAGGTTGAAGAACCAAGGAGCTGCTAGAGCATCTATCAGCGTCGCTCCCGGGTCCCTGGACCTGGATCCGTAACAAGGAAGCTTGGCGTTCTGGCGAGACGCCATGAGATCCAGTTCTGGTTTGCCCCAACGATGGATCAGTTGAGCAAACACCTCCGGATGGAGTTCCCACTCCCCCGGATGAAAAGTCTGACGACTTAGAAAATCCGCCTCCCAGTTCTCTACGCCTGGGATGTGGATCGCTGACAGATGGCAAGAGTGAGACTCTGCCCAGCGAATTATCTTTGAGACTTCTAACATCGCTAGGGAACTCCTGGTTCCCCCTTGATGGTTGATGTAAGCCACAGTCGTGATGTTGTCCGACTGTAATCTGATGAACCTCAGGGTTGCTAACTGAGGCCAAGCTAGAAGAGCATTGAATATTGCTCTTAACTCCAGAATATTTATTGGGAAGAGTTTCTCCTCCTGAGTCCACGATCCCTGAGCCTTCAGGGAGTTCCAGACTGCGCCCCAACCTAGAAGGCTGGCATCTGTTGTTACAATCGTCGAATCTGGCCTGCGAAAGGTCGTACCCTTGGACAGATGGACCCGAGATAGCCACCAGAGAAGAGAATCTCTGGTCTCTTGATCCAGATTTAGTAGAGGGGACAAATCTGAGTAATCCCCATTCCACTGACTTAGCATGCACAATTGCAGCGGTCTGAGATGCAGGCACTATGTCCATTGCCGCTACCATTAAGCCGATTACTTCCATGCACTGAGCCACTGACGGACGTGGAATGGAATGAAGGACACGGCAAGCATTTAGAAGTTTTGATAACCTGGACTCCGTCAGGTAAATTTTCATCTCTACAAAATCTATAAGAGTCCCTAGGAAGGTGACTCTTGTGAGTGGGGATAGAGAACTCTTTTCCACGTTCACTTTCCACCCATGCGACCTCAGAAATGCCAGAACTATCTCTGTATGAGACTTGGCAATTTGAAAGCTTGACGCCTGTATCAGGATGTCATCTAGATACGGAGCCACCGCTATGACTCGCGGTCTTAGAACCGCCAGAAGTGAGCCCAGAACCTTTGTAAAGATTCTCGGGGCTGTAGCCAACCCGAAGGGAAGAGCTACAAATTGGTAATGCCTGTCTAGAAAGGCAAACCTTAGGAACCGATGATGATCTTTGTGAATCGGTATGTGAAGGTAGGCATCCTTTAAGTCCACTGTGGTCATGTACTGACCCTCTTGGATCATGGGTAGGATGGTCCGAATAGTTTCCATTTTGAATGATGGAACTCTGAGGAATTTGTTTAAGATCTTTAGATCCAAGATTGGTCTGAAGGTTCCCTCTTTCATGGGAACCACAAACAGATTTGAATAAAACCCCTGTCCCTGTTCCGTCCACGGAACTGGATGGATCACTCCCATTACTAGGAGGTCTTGCACACAGCTTAGGAAAGCCTCTTCCTTTATCTGGTTTGCTGATAACCTTGAAAGATGAAATCTCCCTTTTGGAGGAGAAGCTTTGAAGTCCAGAAGATATCCCTGAGATATGATCTCCAACGCCCAGGGATCCTGAACATCTCTTGCCCACGCCTGGGCGAAGAGAGAAAGTCTGCCCCCCACTAGATCCGTTTCCGGATAGGGGGCCGTTCCTTCATGCTGTCTTGGGGTCAGCAGCAGGTTTTCTGGCCTGCTTGCCCTTGTTCCAGGACTGGTTAGGTTTCCAGGCCTGTCTGGAATGAGCAACAGTTCCCTCTTGTTTTGAAGCGGAGGAAGTTGATGCTGCTCCTGCCTTGAAATTTCGAAAGGCACGAAAATTAGACTGTTTAGCCTTTGATTTGGCCCTGTCCTGAGGAAGGGTATGACCCTTGCCTCCAGTAATGTCAGCAATAATTTCCTTCAAGCCAGGCCCGAATAAGGTCTGCCCCTTGAAAGGAATGTTGAGTAACTTACACTTTGAAGTCACGTCAGCTGACCAGGATTTAAGCCATAGCGCCCTACGCGCCTGGATGGCGAATCCGGAATTCTTAGCCGTTAGTTTAGTCAAATGAACAATGGCATCAGAAACAAATGAGTTAGCTAGCTTAAGCGTTCTAAGCTTGTCAATTTCCTCCAATGGAGCTGTATGGATGGCCTCTTCCAGGGCCTTAAACCAGAATGCCGCCGCAGCAGTGACAGGCGCAATGCATGCAAGGGGCTGCAAAATAAAACCTTGTTGAATAAACATTTTCTTAAGGTAACCCTCTAATTTTTTATCCATTGGATCTGAAAAAGCACAACTGTCCTCAACCGGGATAATGGTACGCTTTACTAAAGTAGAAACTGCTCCCTCCACCTTAGGGACCGTCTGCCATAAGTCCCGTGTAGTGGCGTCTATTGGAAACATTTTTCTAAATATAGGAGGTGGGGAAAAGGGCACACCAGGTCTATCCCACTCCTTGCAAATAATTTCTGTAAGCCTTTTAGGTATAGGAAAAACGTCAGTACACACCGGCACCGCATAGTATCTATCCAGCCTACACAATTTCTCTGGAATTGCAACTGTGTTACAGTCATTCAGAGCAGCTAATACCTCCCCAAGCAATACACAGAGGTTCTCAAGCTTAAAATTTAAAATTAGAAATCTCTGAATCAGGTTTCCCCGAGTCAGAGATGTCACCCACAGAATGAAGCTCACCGTCCTCATGTTCTGCATACTGTGACGCAGTATCAGACATGGCTCTTACAGCATTTGCGCGCTCTGTATCTCTCCTAACCCCAGAGCTATTGCGCTTGCCTCTTAATTCAGGCAATCTAGATAATACCTCTGACAGGGTATTATTCATGATTGCAGCCATGTCCTGCAAGGTAATCGCTATGGGCGTCCCTGATGTAATTGGCGCCATATTAGCGTGCGTCCCCTGAGCAGGAGGCGAAGGGTCTGACACGTGGGGAGAGTTAGTCGGCATAACTTCCCCCTCGACAGAACCCTCTGGTGATAATTCTTTTATAGATAAAGACTGATCTTTACTGTTTAAGGTGAAATCAATACATTTAGTACACATTCTCCTATGGGGCTCCACCATGGCTTTCAAACATAATGAACAAGTAGGTTCCTCTGTATCAGACATGTTTAAACAGACTAGCAATGAGACTAGCAAGCTTGGAAAACACTTAAAACAAGTTTACAAGCAATATAAAAAATGTTACTGCACCTTTAAGAAACAAAAATTTTGTCCAAATTTGAAATAACAGTGAAAAAAGGCAGTTACCTAACAAAATTTTTACAGTGTATGTAACAAGTTAGCAGAGCATTGCACCCACTTGCAAATGGATGAATAACCCTTTAATACCAAAAACGGAATAACAAATGACAAAAACGTTTTGTTTTTTTAAACAGTCACAACAACTGCCACAGCTCTACTGTGGCTTTTTACCTCCCTCAATACGACTTTTGAAGCCTTTTGAGCCCTTCAGAGAAGTCCTGGAACATGCAGGAAGAAGCTGGATGTCTGTGTCTGTAATTTTTGCTGTGCAAAAAAGCGCTAAAATAGGCCCCTCCCACTCATATTACAACAGTGGAAAGCCTCCAGGAACTGTTTCTAGGCAAAATTCAAGCCAGCCATGCGGAAAAAACTAGGCCCCAATAAGTTTTATCACCAAAAATATATAAAAAACGATTAAACATGCCAGCAAACGTTTTAAAATACACTTTTATAAGAGTATGTATCTCTATTAATAAGCCTGATACCAGTCGCTATCACTGCATTTAAGGCTTTACTTACATTACTTCGGTATCAGCAGCATTTTCTAGCAAATTCCATCCCTAGAAAAATATTTAACTGCACATACCTTATTGCAGGAAACCTGCACGCTATTCCCCCTCTGAAGTTACCTCACTCCTCAGAATATGTGAGAACAGCAAAGGATCTTAGTTACTTCTGCTAAGATCATAGAAAACGCAGGCAGATTCTTCTTCTAAATACTGCCTGAGATAAACAGTACACTCCGGTACCATTTAAAAATAACAAACTTTTGATTGAAGAAATAAACTAAGTATAAAACACCACAGTCCTCTTACGACCTCCATCTTAGTTGAGAGTTGCAAGAGAATGACTGGATATGGCAGTGAGGGGAGGAGCTATATAGCAGCTCTGCTGTGGGTGATCCTCTTGCAACTTCCTGTTGGGAAGGAGAATATCCCATAAGTAATGGATGATCCGTGGACTGGATACACTTAACAAGAGAAAATGTGTATTTGTTTGAATGCATTTAAGTTATCCCTGGTTATATAGTGGGGGTTCATACCCCCAGCTGTGAGAAATATATGGGGATGATGTGAGCAAAAATTGTTAGGGAAGAGGTTCAAGGTATAGACAGCAAAACTAAATATTAACCTGCTCTATATAATATAAATAATGTGAAGAAAGATTGTACCTTAAGCCTAAAGGTGCTGTGTATTATATTCAAATTTATTTACAAAAAACAATCAGTGGAGAAAGAGAGTACCGCTGATTGTCAAAGGATATACTTATAGCACTCAAATTATAGACTAAATGATATAATTTGTATGTAAAGTGCTTGGTGTGATAGTTTCCATGAACATTAAATAAAAACAATAAATCTTTATTAGCAAGTTTAAAACATGGGTGATTTAGAAACGGTCATTCAGTGACCTATAAGTATTATGAATATACTGTAGAGCTGAACTTCTGAGTAAGTATAGTTCACATTAGAGATATTAAGCTGCTGTATGGATGATAATCACAAATAGTCAGTCAATAGATTCTGTTGTAAATATAGAGAAAAAACTGGTAAAATAAATGTTCTCAATCGGCAGTATATCTCTATCATATAGCATCTAACAATTCAGAAATAATGGATACTGTGTATCATATATTGTAACCACTTGAGTATAGAAAATATGTTGCCTTTCAATGATCCGGCATATATACTGCGGAAACAATGCTAGCATGTAACTATTCAGATGCCACTTCAATCCAATTATAATACTTGTTTCCAATTGTTAATGTCATCGCAACAAAATAAACAGTCAAATAAAAAAAAAAATGTTTATACAGCAGAGACTCCACTTTTATAATGAATTCGAAAGCCCCATAATTATCAGAATTGAATTATAGGAAAAAAGGGACATAAATAAAGTATATTGCTGGGTTGATTTTTTTACTTCATATAAATTTATATTACAATCTCAAAATGTTTCATGTGCCTTTAAATAAACAAGGTGGGCTTAAACTGGTGCACATTCTAATCTTGTCCTAGACAGTTTTAAAGCATGCAAGATAATAATAATAATAATGTTGTTATCTTAAAATACACTGCGAAATGTACAATGCAATACTTTTCTTTTTCAAAAACCTCTTAAACAATGGACATAGCATCTAGTTTTTCTACAATGTGAAATCTTCGGTGCAAAACAGGAAATCAATTTATCATACTGCTCATCCAAATAATTCAAATTCTACAGTCCAATGAGAGATTATATAAAAGCTTAAAAAACAAACAAAACAACAACAAAAAAGCGCTGTTTGGGGTTATTGGTGACTCATAACATAAGTTATAACAGCATTTTCCCAGTTACAGTAAAATACATATAATTTCTTATAAAATATTTTGCAGAAGATCATGTTAATTAGGTAATTGTGGTAAGCCTCTCTGAATAGGTGGGTTTTCACTGAGCACCTGAAACTATACAAGTTTGGAGACAGTCTGATAGAGTGAGTTCCAGAGGACAGGAGCAGCGCATGAGAAGTCTTGGAGGCGAGAGAGCGACATAGAGATAATAGGAGTATAGAGACGTAGGTTAGCAGTTGATCGAAGAGGATGAGTATTTAGAGACAAGATAGAAATTATATTTGGCAGTGAGGCTGTTGAGTGGTTTATAGGTTAGGGTTAATACTTTGAATTGTATTAGATATATATATATATATATATATATATATATATATATATATATATATATATATATTGTTTACTAGAAAAGAAAGACAGCTTCCCTATATCCAGCACCAGAGCTTGCGGTTTAACATAAGAACTGTATCAATATAGAGTTTAACATACTCCAATTGGGTCCCTAATAATGCCTCCACAGATCAGCAGTTAATCATACATATTATACAAAAGATATACAAACCAATAAATAATTATACTAAGTATTTATTGCAACAGGAGATTGCACAGGTAAATTAACATTTGTAACAATGAGTGTGGGCCCACTTGAACTATTGGTATACCAAAAATAAGTCAGCTTAAGCATAAAAAGAAGAAAAAAGCAAAGAAAGTTCCTTCGAAGTGGATAATTGTAACATTCCACTCTGCTTATAAGTGTCACTTATGCTCCACACTTCTATACTTTGTTACAATCTTCAGTGGGAGATTATGGCAAGGTATTTAAACACTCACGGACATTTGTAATCCCATAGTAACAACTTGATATTGTGGTGTGTCTATACATCTTACTGAGTTTAATTACTTCTCATCCCAGATTTGTCAGCATATATCTCAGGTAAACAAACACGCCTCACCAGGTAGGCAGTTCACTCTCCTTACTGCTTATTTGTTTCAAGCAGTCACAGCGTTATAGATTATACGCTTACCTTGATTGAAGATCCTCAATAAAGTTGTAAAGACTTACAGGACTTGTTGTCGAAGTAACCTCCTTGTTATTCCGCTACTTTGCGGTTTCCATCCGTGAGTGTACCCGCTACTCGACCACCTCTGTGATAGAAGATCTCCGGTTGAGCTCCAACATGGAGGGTACAGCTGTTAC
This sequence comes from Bombina bombina, assembly GCF_027579735.1. Lineage (NCBI taxonomy): Eukaryota > Metazoa > Chordata > Amphibia > Anura > Bombinatoridae > Bombina > Bombina bombina. The sequence goes on along the minus strand of NC_069501.1, from coordinate 898,862,284 downwards.
CCTCACCGTGTAATTGCTTCTAGCAACGCGCGTTTCACCCTCATTGGTCTGTCAAAACAGGGCTTCATCCGGCTTAATTCTCATTAGTCAGTTACTTGACTTATAAAGCCCGTTATGTCTCCGCCCATACAGGTCCAATGAGGGTGAAACGCGCGTTGCTAGAAGCAATTACACGGTGAGGGTAACAGCTGTACCCTCCATGTTGGAGCTCAACCGGAGATCTTCTATCACAGAGGTGGTCGAGTAGCGGGTACACTCACGGATGGAAACCGCAAAGTAGCGGAATAACAAGGAGGTTACTTCGACAACAAGTCCTGTAAGTCTTTACAACTTTATTGAGGATCTTCAATCAAGGTAAGCGTATAATCTATAACGCTGTGACTGCTTGAAACAAATAAGCAGTAAGGAGAGTGAACTGCCTACCTGGTGAGGCGTGTTTGTTTACCTGAGATATATGCTGACAAATCTGGGATGAGAAGTAATTAAACTCAGTAAGATGTATAGACACACCACAATATCAAGTTGTTACTATGGGATTACAAATGTCCGTGAGTGTTTAAATACCTTGCCATAATCTCCCACTGAAGATTGTAACAAAGTATAGAAGTGTGGAGCATAAGTGACACTTATAAGCAGAGTGGAATGTTACAATTATCCACTTCGAAGGAACTTTCTTTGCTTTTTTCTTCTTTTTATGCTTAAGATGACTTATTTTTGGTATACCAATAGTTCAAGTGGGCCCACACTCATTGTTACAAATGTTAATTTACCTGTGCAATCTCCTGTTGCAATAAATACTTAGTATAATTATTTATTGGTTTGTATATCTTTTGTATAATATGTATGATTAACTGCTGATCTGTGGAGGCATTATTAGGGACCCAATTGGAGTATGTTAAACTCTATATTGATACAGTTCTTATGTTAAACCGCAAGCTCTGGTGCTGGATATAGGGAAGCTGTCTTTCTTTTCTAGTAAACAATTCATGCTTTTTTTCCCTTCTGTGCACTAGTTTTCCTGATATATATTGGGATAATCAGGGGAACTAAAGGAGCAGGTTATATATATATGTGTAGTGCAATTAGTTGTTTTGATATATATATATATATATATATATATATATATATATACACACACGTATCACCATTTTTAACATGACAGTGACTAGTTGTGTCTACTCCTGTAACAAATCTAAATTGGGTCATTCAAGGCAAGTGGGTATGTGGGGGAGGGGCGATTTGGTTATAGAAAAACAATTGCACAAAACAAAATATTAACAATGTGTTCATTAATTCCAGCAATATTCACCCTCACCCAGTCTGTTAATTTATTGAAAAACTGCAGAAAACAACAGGGTGTTTTATGTACCTTTAGGTGGATAAGAATATGATCATTTTTTTGTAATCCGGGCACTGGCTGAATCCCTCATGTTGCAACTTTGTGTTCTTAGTTAATGGCTGATCAGGACTGTGGGAGGTTGTGCCAGGAATCTGAACAATTTTTCTGATAATTTGATTTATAAGTGCTATATTTGAATCTTATAAACAAAATGAATAACAGAGCTCCCAACTTTCATGCGTACAGCTTTCACAGCTCGCCTCACTGTCCCGCTTGCAATGCTCTTGGTTCCTACTCACAACAGCCTCAGCTCTGCCCATGGGTATATGAAAATGTGTTCTTAATAAATAGTACAATAATAGGTACTGCTTACCTTCTACAAGAACAAAAACTTTATACCAGAACAGATATAACTACTGTAATGAGAGAGATAGAGTACACAATTTTAAATAATTCTCCAATTTACTTCTATTACCAAGTTTGCTTCAATGTTTTGGTATCCTTTGCTGAAGGAGCAATGCACTACTGGGAGCTAGCTGAACATATTTAGTAAGCCAATGACAAGAGGTATATATGTGCAGCCACCAATCAGCAGCTAGCTTCCAGTAGTGAATTGCTGCTCCTGAGACTACCCAGGTATGCTTTTAAATAAAGTGCAACAAGTGCAGCACAACTCAAAGTTTGAAATTGTTACCCTTTAACCGGGTCTTTAGTCTGTAAATCAGACCAGCCAAGTTCCGGATGAGCTGCTGACGTCATCATTGTTACTTCTGTAACCACAACCCTGTAATGGCTGAAAAAGGGTGGAGGAGAAACCACGCACACGGAAACGCACGCTGGGAAGAAGTAACCTGAACAGAACAGGAACACGGGGCTCTCAGGAGGATAACCCCTACCCAGCTACCTATCATCACCTTAGGACCGGCCTGATTACGGGGATGTTGTGGTAAGCATGCAGTTAACATATAACCCTTGTCATTTAAAAGGTGAGATATCATTGGAAACTATATGCACAGATATCATATTGATTAATTAAATTCATATAGGAAGCTATTGGTATCAGTTTTATTACTGTAAGATTACAGTTCTCTCCATCAAATGGCCTGAAATTGGATAACACAACCCCCTTTTCCTGATTACAGAACATCAGAGAACAAAGAAACAGACATTTGTGTAGATAAAAAGATAGGTCTTTTCAAAGGGATTTTATCACATGGCACCCTCAGATCTGAACGCCCATATATAGAGTTTCCTGCCTATAAGCTCCATACCTAGATAATGACCCCTTGCAATGTCAGGGGCAGTCTGAAGTGATCAGTATTTAAAGCTAACAGAATCCCAGGATGTCACAAGTTAACAGATACATGTGATAATCAACATGATGATTCACTAGGTCTTCTTTTGAAGGTCCAATCCACATATACATCTGGGAAAATTTGCTAGCTCAAGACATGACGTGGGAAGCTAAATCTCAAATAAATGATTAGTGCCTAATCTTTATACTAATTTAAAATACTCATATCATATTGAAAACATCTATATATATATGTATTGATCTGAAAATTATACTATATTGAATAAATGTCTACTGTATTGAATGATTAGCTGTATTGATGAATTTAAAATGTTTAACCAACCTACTTCAGAATAAAGAACATCTTTCTTGTTTTTCAGACATCTGATAAATGCATGTGTAATTAATTGGTGCTGTAAATTATATCATATGTACACTCAGCAAGAGATATACTGAATATGGGATATATTTATATTAAAATGGAATGAGAATCCAATAAATATATCTGTATTATTAATTACCACAGATTTATAATTAAATGCAGATAATATACAAAATATGGGATATACTGTATTTATCTTAAAATGGAATAATAATCAAATGTGAATATAGCTGTATGATTAATCACATCAGAATGCTACTTACAGATGATATATATATATGATATGATCCGGTAGGAAGTATATATATATATATATATATATATATATATATATATATATATATATATATATATATACATATATATATATATATATATATATATACACACACACACACACACATATATATATATATATATATATATACAGGGAGTGCAGAATTATTAGGCAAGTTGTATTTTTGAGGATTAATTTTATTATTGAACAACAACCATGTTTTCAATGAACCCAAAAAACTCATTAATATCAAAGCTGAATATTTTTGGAAGTAGTTTTTAGTTTGTTTTTAGTTTTAGCTATTTTAGGGGGATATCTGTGTGTGCAGGTGACTATTACTGTGCATAATTATTAGGCAACTTAACAAAAAACAAATATATACCCATTTCAATTATTTATTTTTACCAGTGAAACCAATATAACATCTCAACATTCACAAATATACATTTCTGACATTCAAAAACAAAACAAAAACAAATCAGTGACCGGGGGCGGAGCCGGCAGCTGCAGAGATGGCAGCATAACTCCGGAGCTCCGCTGTAAAGGCCCTTATATCATTATGAATCCTCACCATCCTTGCCCCTAAACTCTCCTACAACATTCCCCAGCACCTCTAAAACCTGTAGCTACAACTCTGAGGGATAATCCTTTCATCTCCCCCTGGACCAGAGACACCCAGCACTCCGGGCCGAATTCAGGCCACATCTGACATCAGGCAACAAATGTACCCCTTTGCTGGTCATCAGGGGCCACAACCAAGCTCCTAGGAAGGCCCACAATCTAAAACGAAGGGCCCCAAGACTGAAAAAAAGCACCCGATTTTCGAGTCGGACCGGAAAATAAATTTAGCCCGGGGATTGGGCCTACTCCGGAACTCCGCTTTCTCCAGGGTAAGAACTTTTTATAAACCCTACTAAATCAGCCTACCCACACTGAGACAAGCACATTCCCTAACTGTAATCTGGCCACAATATATAATTAACACCTGCATGACCTCTGCAGGCCTCTGCAACATACTGAGCCTGGGGATTAGGCCTACTACAGGACCAGCTACAGACACAGACTAGCTGCGCACTCTAACCTAACTTTCATGCCTAATTACTGAAACAGGGTCTGCAACTCAAATACTCCAAATACCCCTTTGTGCAAAAGAGGAAATAAATAACAGTTTTGCTGCTTTTAACCACTGACTCTGCTGACTCTGCAGCTCTTTTGAAACATAAATCCTCAGCAACATTCAATACCTGACTTTCAAACTTAGCCTGGAGATAAAACCACACATTTGTTGCCGTGATTCTAGTACATTCTAGTACAGACTTTAACCCTTCCAGCCGCAATACACCACCACTGTGCATCTTTTATTTATTGGCAGTGATTACAAGATCCTTTTGCCTGTTTTGAGGACTTGTTCTAACACCTCCATATACCTCATAAGTGTTTCTTGACATAAGACAATCTTGGCGCAGGAGAATCACGAGTTACGCCACGAGTATCTCTGGCCCAACATGACGGCTAAACGCAATGTCAAACATGACAAAATGTCAAAATCTCTTACAGGGAAATCAAGCCTTATGTCCTCTTTTTTGCATAGTTCAGACACAATGAATACCTCTCCTGCTTCCCAAAAAACTGGTGACAAAACCCCTCAAACCCTGTCACAGGAATCTCAATCAAACAGAACTTTACCAGCTGAATGCCAACTCTCTCCTTCATTTTTGCAAAATTTACCATCGAAAAAGGACATTGCGGACATAGTCCGTTCCTGTATTAGAGAAGAGCTGGCCGAATTAAAGCAGGACATTCACACCTTAGGTTTCCAAGTTGAATCTCTTGAAAGTAACCAAGAAACTATTAAAGAGGATGTACAGCAACTAACTGACCAAGTAACCTCTCAACAGGAGACCATACTTTCTCTTCAAGATAAGCTCGACGACCTCGAGAATCGAAGCAGGCGCAAAAATATGCGTATCAGAGGAGTGCCAGAGTCAGTCTTGCCCAGGGATTTCCCAGTTTATTTGCAAGATCTATTTCGACATCTGAAAGAATCTTCCTATACTGAGGATATCCTATGGGTCAGAGCTCATAGAACTTTGAGACCAAAACCTCCTGACTCAGCTCCGCCACGAGATATCGTGATCCGTTTAAAGAACTTTCAAGAAAAAGAAATGCTCTTACGACAATCCCGCAAAACTCAGCCTGTAAGATTTAGAGGCAATGTCTTACAATTCTTCCAGGACCTATCAACCCGCACCTTACAACGCAGGAAAGAATTTTCACCTCTTACTACCATGTTAAGAAATAAGAGAATCCCCTACAGATGGGGCTTCCCAACACATCTTTGGACCATCAGCAATAACACCCGTGTCATCTGCAAAACTCCAGAGGACACTCAAACTTTTTGTACAGCACTTGGCCTTGAACCACCTATGGAATCACTACCTGAACCACAGAACTCACAAATCTCCAAGGGACGAATCAATCCGAATGAGTCTTGGCATACAGCCCTTCCTAAGAAAGCCAAAGCAAAAGAAGCCACCACAAGAAGGCAACCCACTACCGGCTTGACCTCCTCTGAAGACTCACCTTTGTGAACTCTTTTACACCTATCTCAGTAATACTAAACAAATAGAAGGACATTTTGGCGAATGTTGCCCCTTCGGGAAAGGCAAGTACAGGTCATCATCATTTAGTCTAGTCTTTTTGTAACTCAGCAATTTAGAACCTTCTGCTATTAGCAGAATGAGAGCAAAGATAGATTCTGACAACTCCTTTTCCATCATGCCTACCTCATCCTCTCCCCCCTTACCACCTATCCTTTCCCCTTCCTACCCACCCCTCCAACTTATCTACCTCACCTTCCCCACTCTAGGATTCTTATTCAATATAATTTAAAAAAAAAAAAAATGTCAACTTCTCAGGGCACTTTATGGTACTGCCCCCAACTTACTCTCAGTTATGACCTATGATAGGCAGAGAGATTTTTTGTTTTTGGTTAATATGTCAATGTTTTTTATGGTTAATAATGTTATTATGTTTGTTATGAGAAACTGTTTAAGTTATCATCTGTCAAATGAATGTTTTTCTCCTGCAGAGATGTGCCCACACATTTGTAAGATACATATACGTAAAGTGCTCTATGTGACCTCATCCACACAATTAAACAACATACCCTAACAAACACACTATGTTGCCCAAAAATAAGAACGATGAAACTCGTAAACTAACACTTCTTACACAAAATGCTAAGGGACTCAACTCACCCCACAAACGATCTAAAGCCCTTTCAGACCTTTCAAAAAGACAGGCAGACATCTTATTCTTACAAGAGACCCATTTTAAAAAAAACAAAGAGCCCAAATATTTTGGGAAAACATTCACCACTCACTACCACAGCTCCAACACCTCAAAAAGAGGTGGAGTCAGTATTCTACTGCATAAGTCTCTCCCCTTCACCCATATCCAAACCTCTAGAGACACTGAGGGCCGTTTTCTCGGCCTAGTAGGTCTACTTTATGGTAGACCTATTACCCTGGTAAATATTTACGCCCCAAATGTAAAACAAACCCCTTTCTTTAAACAAATATTTAACCGCATTATAGACATCGCAAAAGGACCCATCTTTGTTGCAGGGGATTTTAATGTTCCCATTCACCCTACTAAGGATAGCTCCAATCCTACAATAGCGATATCAAAAAAAGTCACTAATGTATTATGGACAGGTTTGAGAAACCTTAACCTCTACGACACTTGGCGTTTTATCCACCAGGACACCCGAGACTATACCTTTTTCTCCCATCCTAACAGGACATATAGTCGCATAGATTACATTTTCACCAATCAACCTGCCCTAGCCTTAGTCAACAGATGCGTTATTTCCCCCACATCATGGTCAGACCATTCAGCGGTAAAACTAACCATATCATGGACAAACACCCCACTAACATCATATACGTGGAAACTAGACAACTCCCTTCTTAACAATCCAGACACAATTAAGAAACTTACTAGCACCATTGAAGAATATTTTAGATTGAATATCCCCTCAACGGCCAACAAATATACAATATGGGAAGCACACAAGTGCGTGCTCAGGGGCGAATTAATTAAATTAAAGGCTCATTTCCAAAAATTACATCGACAGCAATATAATGAGCTATCAAACACCTTTGCCCGACTGGATCTGGCCCACAAACAATCCCCTACAAACCCTGATATACTGACTGACTTACAAAACGCTAAACAAGCATTAGACGGTTTCCTACAAATAGAATACCAGACACTTCGCGCAAAAACTAACAGCATGTTTTATTATGAAAGCAATAGGTCAGGCAAGTTATTAGCAAGAGCCTTGAAAAAAAAGAGATTGAAATCTTATATTAACGAATTACAAACACCTAATTGTCCCCACACCCTAAAAACTACTAAAGAAATTCTACAATCCTTTCATGACTACTATTCCACCTTATATAATATTCAAAGAAATGCACCCTCTCAAGGCCCTACCCCAGCTCTGATCTCTTATATTTCCAGCGCACATCTACCCACTATAACAACTGATCAACTTAACACCCTTAACAAACCCATTACCCAAATTGAACTCACCACGGCCATAAAATCACTTAACAATGGGAAAAGCCCAGGGCCAGACGGTTTCACTGGAAAGTACTACCACACCTTCTCTTCTCAACTATCCCCTTATCTCACTCAATTATTCAATGAAGTAACGGACACTAACCCGTTCCCCCAATCCATGCTAGAAGCGCAAGTAGTAGTGATCCCAAAACCAGGTAAACCCCCTACAACGCCCGCTAACTTTCGCCCAATCTCCCTCCTTAACATAGATATCAAACTTTACGCTAAAATATTAGCCACCCGCATTAACCTAATACTCCCAACAATTGTACATATTAATCAGGCAGGTTTCACTCCTCTTAGAGAAGCTAAAGATAATACGACCAAAATTCTATTACTAATGGAACATGCAGTTCACAACCATATCCCCTCCGCGTTCATCTCTATGGACGCGGAGAAAGCCTTTGATAGGCTAAACTGGCAATTTCTGAAGGAGACACTTTCCCAATTTGGCTTCGACTCGACCTTCACTGGAAAAATATTCTCCCTTTATAACAGTCCCCAAGCCAAAATAAAGTTGAACAATACCTTGTCCCAACCATTTTCAATCACAAACGGAACAAGACAGGGATGCCCCCTCTCCCCTATATTATTTATCCTTGCAATGGAGGTCCTAGCATCACATATTAGACACAACACGGACATACAGGGGTTCAAAATTGCTCACCAGGAATATAAAGCTACCTTATATGCTGATGACCTCTTTCTCACACTAACACGACCTCAAAACTCACTTCCCCCCCTCATTCAAACAATACACCAATACGGCAATTTTTCAAACTTCAAAATAAATATTACCAAATCAGAATTGCTCCCACTTGGACTACAGACGGAGGAAATCACTGCCATACAAGCACTCGCTCACTTTCGCATACAACCACGCGCTATAAAATACCTCGGTGTATATATCTCCCACCACACGCAAGTCACACTGGACACCAATTATAAAGCCATAGCCGATTCAATCCAAAATATACTGCGCTCCTGGAACAATAAACCACTCTCATGGCTAGGCAGAATTAATTCAGTCAAAATGATTCTTCTCCCCAAATTACTATACCTCTTCCAAACACTACCGATCCCAATCCCCAAATCTGTGATACACAATCTTCAAAAATCCTTCATCTCCTATATATGGCAACACAAAAGACCTCGGATAGCTACTGCCACCCTTTATCGCTCCAAAGAACTGGGCGGCCTTGGGATCCCAAACCTTACCCAATATAGACTGGCTAGCTTCTACACCAGAATAATACATTGGTGCAGACATTCAGTTCACAAAGAATGGGTTCTTCTAGAGCACTCGTTATCGAATACTTCACATCTTGGCAGCAAATGCTGGCTACATCCCTCCAAAAGAAACTTACCTACATATCTACCAATAATCACTAGAGAAACTTTAAAACTATGGGATACATCCATAAAACAACATAACCATATCTCAACTGTACCCTCCCCACTAACACCCCTTTGTGAAAATCCAGATTCTCCAATACCATTCCCCACACAAACATCTCAAACACCTCACATTATAAACTCCTCTCCCTGCCTTACAGTCATCCAAAATGGGAAAATCAAACCCTTAACCGAACTGGCCCCCATCCTGGACAAAATACATATAGAATGGTTTAAATACCAACAACTAACAGACTTCCTTGTCAAACATCCACATAAGCTATTACTTTTTCGCCCCCATACGGGTTACGAAAGCAGCTGCATCTATGACACCCTACACAGGGGCTTTCTATCTTTTACATACCAATTACTTACGCAACCGAGCAGCACATCTCTCCCCTCGTACACGCAAAAGTGGGAAACAGAGATAGGCACTACACAAACCCCTAAGGAATGGCAAAAAATCTTCACTTGCATGACAAAATCCTCCTCATCCATTTATGTAATGGAAATGAATGTTAAGTTACTATATAGATGGTACTATACACCTCACCGACTTCACACCATTTTCCCTACACACTCACCGGAGTGTTGGAGAGGTTGCCACAACGTTGGCACTCCCACACACATCTGGTGGACGTGCCCAACAGCCCAAACATATTGGGAAGCTATCAGAGTCGAATTCGAAAAAGTTCTATCTCTAAGTCTCAGGCTCGACATCTGGTTTTTCATCTTTAATAAATTTACCAAAATAACTTGCAAACTCCGACTAGCCCTACTGACCATCATGACAAACTCAGCAAAACGACTAATTCCCAAAAACTGGAAATGCAATACACTTCCATCTATCCAGGTCTGGAGAGAAACAACCACCCAATCTCTTCAACTAGAAAAATATCGCTTTACTCGTAACAAACAAGTAGCCGACTATGACTCGATATATTTTTTGTGGGAGGAATATCTTAATCAGACGACCCCCACACCCAAAACCACCACCCGAACATCCACTTCTTAAATGCATATTCACTGACTACCCTTAGCTGACAACACAGATGCCTTCTCCTATTACTTTGACTTGAGCAGAAGGTCATTTTAAGAGCCCGATAATCACTGTCACAACAATTTACGTTTCTGCAGGAATCACGTACATATGAATATACATTTATACATCCATTTGAATTGTTCATTGTATTTTCTCATTCACTTAATTGAATTGTTTCCTTTTTTCTTTTTTCTTACCTAGTTTAAATAACTTACCTATGCAATCTAAATTTGCCTATTGAACGGTAAATATATCTACAACTCATATATGTCGAAACACTGTGTTATGTATATGGAATCATTGTAACCACATTGTTGCATATGTAACTGTTTTAATTCTGCGTTATACGCAGTAATTTTATGTTCAATAAAGCTTTTGAAAAAAAAAAAAAAAAAAAAAAAAAAAAAAAAAAAAACAAATCAGTGACCAATATAGCCACCTTTCTTTGCAAGGACACTCAAAAGCCTGCCATCCATGGATTCTGTCAGTGTTTTGATCTTTTCACCATCAACATTGCGTGCAGCAGCAACCACAGCCTCCCAGACAATGTTCAGAGAGGTGTACTGTTTTCCCTCCTTGTAAATCTCACATTTGATGATGGACCACAGGTTCTCAATGGGGTTCAGATCAGGTGAACAAGGAGGCCATGTCATTAGATTTTCTTCTTTTATACCCTTTCTTGCCAGCCACGCTGTGGAGTACTTGGACGCGTGTGATGGAGCATTGTCCTGCATGAAAATCATGTTTTTCTTGAAGGATGCAGACTTCTTCCTGTACCACTGCTTGAAGAAGGTGTCTTCCAGAAACTGGCAGTAGGACTGGGAGTTGAGCTTGACTCCATCCTCAACCTGAAAAGGCCCCACAAGCTCATCTTTGATGATACCAGCCCAAACCAGTACTCCACCTCCACCTTGCTGGCGTCTGAGTCGGACTGGAGCTATCTGCCCTTTACCAATCCAGCCACGGGCCCATCCATCTGGCCCATAAAGACTCACTCTCATTTCATCAGTCCATAAAACCTTAGAAAAATCAGTCTTGAGATATTTCTTGGCCCAGTCTTGACGTTTCAGCTTGTGTGTCTTGTTCAGTGGTGGTCGTCTTTCAGCCTTTCTTACCTTGGCCATGTCTCTGAGTATTGCACACATTGTGCTTTTGGGCACTCCAGTGATGTTGCAGCTCTGAAATATGGCCAAACTGGTGGCAAGTGGCATCTTGGCAGCTGCACGCTTGACTTTTCTCAGTTCATGGGCAGTTATTTTGCGCCTTGGTTTTTCCACACGCTTCTTGCGACCCTGTTGACTATTTTGAATGAAACGATTGATTGTTCGATGATCACGCTTCAGAAGCTTTGCAATTTTAAGAGTGCTGCATCCCTCTGCAAGATATCTCACTATTTTTTACTTTTCTGAGCCTGTCAAGTCCTTCTTTTGACCCATTTTGCCAAAGGAAAGGAAGTTGCCTAATAATTATGCACACCTGATATAGGGTGTTGATGTCATTAGACCACACCCCTTCTCATTACAGAGATGCACATCACCTAATATGCTTAATTGGTAGTAGGCTTTCAAGCCTATACAGCTTGGAGTAAGACAACATGCATAAAGAGGATGATGTGGTCAAAATACTCATTTGCCTAATAATTCTGCACTCCCTGTATATATATATATTTATAGGTATATCATAAGTGGAATATACTCATGTTTGGTTTTGAATTAAATAGTCCCATATAGATTAAACATATTGTTTATTGATACTGGAAAACATAAGTGTATTTAATGAACACTTTAATATGTATATTAAACAGTAGCATTATTTTGATAATGAAACTGTTTTGCTTTGTCTGCTGCCCCCAATGGACTAAAACTGGTATTACAGCCAAAAGGGTTGACTGTTAAGAGACTTGCATTTCCCAGTAACCTATAAGAGGTGAGCTCCGGCACAAAGGGCCAATAAGGGACAAGCTTTGATTAAGGGGGCGTAACCAAATTCTTGTTGGAATGATTAGAAGTGAAGGAGAGGCTTATCACTGATAAAAGCTGCTACCCTAGCTGTGAGAAGGGACTGATACAGACTCACTTGGCTGGCACACACTCATTTTTACTAATAGAGAAATACACAGACTTTGGGCTAGTATTTTCTCTGCCATTTTTTGGGACCCTTTCTTAGGATAAGAAAGTTAAACTTTGAGGCATGTGCCCTGGCAAACAATGTAATATTCCTTCATGTATGACCGACAGAATATTGGAAAAAGCTGAACTCTCATATGGGTATTTTGTAATGTATGGCGATTTTTATAATTTAATATTTTAAATCAAAAGGTATTCTATAGCTATAGTTAAATTGTAGCTATGATTAAAAAGGGTATTTTGTATTTATAAATTAACAGTGCATAGACTAGGGTAGCTTAGGTAAGAATAATCATGTTTAAAGTTAAATAATTTGACCATAGAGTAAAAGAGAGATTTTGTATTTTATGCTTAGGAAATTGATTTGGAGTTGCTGTAAAATAAGAAGAAGTGTTTCACGCTAGATTAATTGGCATATGTTGCATTGGTAGTATTGTTTTACAATTTCTAGTGATTTAATTGAAGTTATATAAAACCATTTGTGGGCTAAATAGTTTAATTATATTTTTCTGAAAAATCCATAGATTTTTTAGGATTTGGTTATACTGTAAACTAAACATTGTCAAGTTAGTAGTCAACACTGTGGTATTGGAGAAAGTGTCAATGGCTAATTATAAATTGTCATGTAAGTTTAATGGTAAGGTGTGATTTTAATAAGCGATTCATTTTGAGTAAGGTTAATTTATAGAAATATTTATTTTATAGCTTGCTTGGTATTGAAACTTGTAACAGCATAGACATATATAATTGATTCATAATCTATTTTCTACGTAAATATAATCATTGGGTTTTAATAAGGATTAACTGATCAGAACTGTCAGGGTACAGGTAAATATATATATATATATATATATATATATATATATGTCAATAGGACAGGGAAATGTGTTTATGTATGAAACCATATTTTTATCAGATATTACTGAAATAGGCTTGAAATTCTGATGTCAGGATTTGATTCACAAAACCCCCACAAGTTTGAATAAACATTTCAGAACTAAATTGTAGACAGGATGTCTCCAGAGACCCTGACACTGAAGCATTTGCTCTTAATTGGAAGTGCAAACTCATGTTCAGCTCTTCCCCCATTTAGTATGCAAAATTATTCTAAACACCCCAGTGAGGGAAATAAACATTTGGCTTATTTAACTTTAACAGCCATCTCAGGATACAATATGTTTTTCTATCTGGAAATGTGTGATAAACTCCCTACACCTCACAGAGGAACCTGTTAGTCTAGTTTAAAGTGACATGTCTTGGGAAATCTTTGCCTCACACTCAGGTGCAAATGAGCCCTGCTGTGCAACGCTGACACTTGAATATACGTAATGTAGATGTTGCGTCTAGGGGAGGATAACACACAGTGGAAACACATATTTTAAATTCTACTCTTGGGAACCATTGTTAAGAGACAGCTTAAGTAAAATGAAATACATTTTGAAAAAGAAAAAAATGCCAATAGCTTCATGTGTGTTTGAAATAATTCAAATAACCCATATATGTATATATATGGAACTGAAACATATTATATTAAATGAAGATCTGTTGCAGTGAATAGATATATGAATAAATAAATCCAAATCTATAATAGGTTAAATGGAAATTACAATAAACTCATTGTTAAAAGACAACATAGAAATTAATACTTGTGTGTGCATATCTATAAAATAATTTTTTCTATTTTTCAGATGGACCATAGAGGAATGCATGCAGGCAGAACTGGTTGGAAATGTGAAACATGCTATATCTACATGAATAAAATGTCATGATTTAAATATTATTATTAATTTAAGAATAATTAATAGGATAAATTATTTTAATATAATATAATGTTAGACACATGATGTTTCATATCAAAATGATCACAGAGGTGATGTGATTCTGCCCCATCTGCGATTGATATTGTGAACTTATTAATATAAGGGAATTATGGCATTTATTACACATTTTAAAGAGATATTTTCTTTCAATGTGGGGTAGTAAATGTATTGCTGTGTTTGTTTGTCATGCTACATGTATTGATGTCTGTTTGTAATGCTGCCACCCGATGGACAAGGCACGGTGTTGCGACACAGGTATTACAGCCAGGAGATGATTGGCTGTTAAAGAATGCATCTCCTTGGCAACCTGCATTCACAGGGTAAACCAATCAGAAGGGACAAGGAAAAAGGGCGTGAACAAAACAGGTCATCAATGATTATATATAATAGGAGTAGTGAATGCACAAGGGACAGTTTTTTAGTAACTTGCTGAGACTAAGGGTTTTTGATTTTGGCTGCCTGGAAATACATTTCACTTCAGCAAGGAACTGGAAGCTTATCCCTGATCTATGCAATAACTTTCCATTAAATGAGATGACCTAAAGACCGCTACAAATTGGTTCAAATTGGTGATGTATAATTGTTCTAAATTTCTTTTAAACTTGCTGGCGAGAACATAGTCAATAGGTATTTAATAGATTTAAAAAGCAGTTTATATTTTAGCTTATATTCAGCCTGTATATGGTTAAACTAATCCTAAATTTTAAGTTGTTTATCTGTACAAATATATACAGGTAGTTATAATTCATAATTGGGTTTTTGCATAAATAATATATATAACTTCTAGTGTTTAAACTAGAGTATATTGACTGTTCTACTGTTTAAATAAGCATTATTAGAATTGTATTGTTTGGGTGTTTAGCTGTTAAAGATCTTGGAATCTCATTGTATTAACTGGGTACATTTTTTTACTGTGAATAAGATAAAGTTGTATGAACTCTGTATAGCATATTTGAATAGTTTTGTTCAAAGGCATATTATATTGACTCATATTTTAATTGTATTAGTACATGCATATTTGATTGTGGGTTTAGTTTAAAGAAAGATTGTTAAATATATCAAGTTATAACCCTGCCCTATACTCATATATTGCTTGGAAAGTACTGCTAGGATTCTTATAAATATACTGACAGAACTTTGGAAATATTGTTACGTAAATATAGAATACGTTTACATTTTACCACTAAAATAGAGTATAATTAATATTGTAACCTAGGTTATATCTAACACCCTTTTCTGACAGGCACTGTACTATTCGGCCCGAATTAAACTTAGGTCTGACAGACCAATATACCGTTTGAGATACCTGACTATCATATGTCAGTGTGTATGTGCTCCTATGGTAATCACTGAACTTTAAATAAAGGAGACCAAGAGAACAAAGCAAAATAGATAATAGAAGTAAATTGGAAAGTAACATAAGAGCACTCTATCTGAATCATAAAAGTTTATTTTTCTCTTTAAGCAAAGTACTAGGTTAATGCAACATAAACTAAAAAAAATGATATATGGAATTACTAATTTGTGTACATATCTTTATACACAAGTACTAAAAAATAACTGTTCATAGATCTTTCTTATACAATACACACACATATTATATATATATATATATATATATATATATATATATATATATATATATACACACACACAGTATATATATATATATATATACATATATATATATATATATATATACACACAAATATATATATATATATATATATATATATACACAAATATATATATATATATATATATATATATATATATATATATATATATATATATATATATATATATATATATATATATATATATATATATATATATAAAAATATAGATATACACACACACATACCCTTAAACAAAAATTAGAGGCTATGTAAAATAAATTTGCAGGTTGAAGGGACATGAGAGCAAAATTAAACTTTGATGGTCCAAATAGACCATGCAATATTAATATCAAAATATACTTTGTTCTTTTGGTATACTTTGTTGAGAAGCATATCTAGATATGCTTAGGAGCAGCAATGCATAACTGGGAGCTAGCTGGTGATTGGTGGCATTGTCTGCACACATATGCCTCTTGTCATTGGTTCAGGTAGCTATCAATAGTCATTGCTTCTCTGGAACTGTATCTTTAAGGGGAACTGTATAGTTTAAAGGGACAGTAAAACCTTGGGATTTTTATATATTAGTTACATGTACTAAAATACATATATTATTTATTATCCTTTACATGTAATTTAACTATGAGAATTGTGGATTTTCTAATTGTCAGAGCTGGAAATGCACACTGCAGACTGCATTTCCTGACTTCTAACCCTGTTGCACATCTTTCCCTAATTGGCTTTAGCAGATAACTGAAAAACAATGCGGTTTAGGCTAACATAGTGACCAGGATAGCCTTGTTGACTACTGAGTCAAGTCCGGATTGGCTCCTTCAAATAAGGCAAGTGATGGGTGGAGTTTGTCTTTTGAAAAAAAACAATTCAAACAAGATATTAATTTTAAAAATTGTTAGAATTTGTTACTCTATAGAAACACCACAAAATAGCTTGTAATTACAAGGTGTTTAGTGTTTTGCAGGGTTTAACACATTTTAATACTATTTTAATACTTATTTGTTTTTACTTTTAAAGTTTGCAGGTACTTCAGTGTATTAAAGCAGATTCTGAAGAACTTACACCACCCCGATCCAGCCATTGCATAACAAATCATGTCAGTGTTGACAAGCATGTCATTCTAAACTTTTCTAATATTTAAAATTGAAATAAGATTATTTCTTGAAGCATAAAGTACAATTATTATGTCTGGAACACTGTGTTCTAGAGATGTTTGTGTCTGTTTCACGATGAGCCCATTTATCACTCAGTGTGAGTTTGAGAAAGTTCACCTTTATGCCAACAGCACTGTACCTAAATAGTAACCGTAAGCAATGTACCACTAAAATAACAATTCAGCATCAAGATCGTACAACATGATGTATGAGCCCAATTACTTACAACCTTAATTGTATTGAAAGCAATAACCTGAGTCAGAAACTCACAGATTTAAGGACATTCTAGGGCAAAAAATGTCTGCACAGTTGACTATCCAACTATATGGGGATATTCTGGTTAACTCTCACAAAGGGGTTAAGCACATAATTAAAGGGATGTGAAACAAAAAAATTATTTTGTGACTCAGATAGAGCATGCAATTTTAATCAACATTCTAATTTCCAACTATTATCAATTTTTCTTTAGTCTCTTGGTATCTTTTGTTGAAAAGCAAGGGCATATGCTTAGGAGCTAGCCCATTTCTGGAGCACTTTATGGCAGCAGTTTTGCAAGAACGTTATTCATTTGCAAGAGCCCTAGATGGCAGCGCTATTTCCTGCCATGCAGTGCTCCAAATGCCTACCTAGGTATCTCTTCAACACAGAGTATCGTGGGAACAAAGCACATTGTATAAAAGAACTTAATTGGAAACTTTTGAACAATTGTTTTTTAAATGGTATGATCTGTCTGAAGCATAAAAGAAAATGTGGGTGTTTTATATCCCTTTAAAGGGGCAGTCTAGTCAAAACTTTCATGATTCAGATAGAGCATAATATTTTAAACAACTTTCTAATTCACTTTTATCATCAAATTTGCTTTGTTCTCTTCATATTCTTTGTTGAAAGCTAAACCAAGGTAGGCTTACATGCCTTGAAGGCCACCTCTAATCCCAAAGCATTTGACAGTTTTTCACAGCTAGAGGGCATTATTTCATGTGTGTCATATACAACAACAACATTGTGCTCATGCCCATGGAGTTACTTATGAGAGGGCACTGATTGGCTAAAATACAAGTCTGTCAAAAGAACTGAAATAAGAGGGAAGTATGCAGAGGCTTAGATACAAGGTAATCACAGAGGTAAAAACTATATTAATATAACAGTGTTCGTTATGCAAAACTGGGAAATGGGTAATAAAGGGAGGATCTATCTTTTTAAACAATACAAATTCTGGAGCAGACTGTCCCTTTAACGTGGTTCCCCAGGCTATTTATTTATTTTAAGGTATCTTTATTGAATAGAGTACAAACAAAGAAAGGTAAAAACTGTCCAAGAGCAAGAGGTATGAGCTGAAGAATTGTACAGAAAGTATAATGTGACTCTCCATTTAAAGCAATTATATGCCAGGCAGACAAAAGAAAATAATACTTTGTATTGTACCTTTTCTAAAAAAAAACAAAAGTAGCTAAATAAATACTAGCATGAACAACTATAAGCAACTCCTAAAACCAGCAAACACACAACAAGAATGGTCATATTAAACAGTTGTTCCATCAAGGTACAAAGCAATACTCCATTTTAAAGGTAGAAAGGATTGCACTGCATGTAAGAGATATACAATGTCACATTGGGCCTAGAAACAAGGCCAGGAGCTATTGTGACTAAAATAACTGGAAAATTAAGTAAGTATGGAGTGGATGTGGCTCCTTGGTTGCAAGGGTAACCACTATGCCACTGAAAGCACATGAAACCCCTTGTAGTATATTAATATACCTGCTAATTGTGAAAACTTTCTGAATACATTAGCACCTTGTATGATGCAATTATTTATTTATTTTTGTTTAAACAAGTTTTATTGACATTTTGGGAAATAACATAGACAAATAATGAACAACAAAAACCAGTGAATGCTTTTCAGTTACATTAAATCATTATAACATCTTATTGACCATTTCTTTCCCTTTTTTTTACAAGGATACATTATAGCATGGTATAATACAATACAATATAATTCCCTTGCACTTGTCTTTTTTAGGTTTAGCATAGACAAATAAATAGACAACATAAATCAGTGAATGTTTTCCAGCTACATTGAGTCTCTGCTGTATCTTAAAGAGGGATGGGGGAAATCAGTGGGGGAATATGAAAGGGGTTCAGGCAGGTGACGGTGGGGGATAGGGGGAAGGTAATAAATATAAAGATATGTAGAGATATATTATAGTATAATATAATATAATGTAATGTAATTCAATGTAATTCCCTTGCATTTAATCCTTACAAAGAGAAAAGCATATACTTCGAATGATTATAGAGTCTATTGTGTATAGCAGTGAAGAAGGGTCATCCTTGTAGATTCATACGGCTAGATTTGGAGTTTGGCGGTAAAAGGGCTGTTAACGCTCCGCGGGTTTTTTTCTGGCCGCACCATAAATTTAACTCTGGTATCGAGAGTTCAAACAAATGCTGCGTTAGGCTCCAAAAAAGGAGCGTAGAGCATATTTAGCGCAAATGCAACTCTCGATACCAGAGTTGCTTACGGACGCGGCCGGCCTCAAAAACGTGCTCGTGCACGATTCTCCCATAGGAAACAATGGGGCTGTTTGAGCTGAAAAAAAACCTAACACCTGCAAAAAAGCAGCGTTCAGCTCCTAACGCAGCCCCATTGTTTCCTATGGGGAAACACTTCCTACGTCTGCACCTAACACTCTAACATGTACCCCGAGTCTAAACACCCCTAGCCTTACACTTATTAACCCCTAATCTGCCGCCCCCGCTATCGCTGACCCCTGCATTACACTTTTAACCCCTAATCTGCCGCTCCGTAAACCGCCGCCACCTACGTTATCCCTATGTACCCCTAATCTGCTGCCCTAACATCGCCGACCCCTATGTTATATTTATTAACCCCTAATCTGCCCCCCACAACGTCGCCGACACCTACCTACACTTATTAACCCCTAATCTGCCGAGCGGACCTGAGCGCTACTATAATAAAGTTATTAACCCCTAATCCGCCTCACTAACCCTATCATAAATAGTATTAACCCCTAATCTGCCCTCCCTAACATCGCCGACACCTACCTTCAATTATTAACCCCTAATCTGCCGACCGGAGCTCACCGCTATTCTAATAAATGTATTAACCCCTAAAGCTAAGTCTAACCCTAACACTAACACCCCCCTAAGTTAAATATAATTTTTATCTAACGAAATAAATTAACTCTTATTAAATAAATGATTCCTATTTAAAGCTAAATACTTACCTGTAAAATAAATCCTAATATAGCTACAATATAAATTACATTTATATTATAGCTATTTTAGGATTAATATTTATTTTACAGGTAACTTTGTATTTATTTTAACCAGGTACAATAGCTATTAAATAGTTAAGAACTATTTAATAGTTACCTAGTTAAAATAATTACAAATTTACCTGTAAAATAAATCCTAACCTAAGATATAATTAAACCTAACACTACCCTATCAATAAAATAATTAAATAAACTACCTACAATTACCTACAATTAACCTAACACTACACTATCAATAAATAAATTAAACACAATTGCTACAAATAAATACAATTAAATAAACTATCTAAAGTACAAAAAATAAAAAAGAACTAAGTTACAGAAAATAAAAAAATATTTACAAACATAAGAAAAATATTACAACAATTTTAAACTAATTACACCTACTCTAAGCCCCCTAATAAAATAACAAAGACCCCCAAAATAAAAAATTCCCTACCCTATTCTAAAATACAAAAATTACAAGCTCTTTTACCTTACCAGCCCTGAACAGGGCCCTTTGCGGGGCATGCCCCAAGAATTTCAGCTCTTTTGCCTGTAAAAAAAAACATACAATACCCCCCCCCCAACATTACAACCCACCACCCACATACCCCTAATCTAACCCAAACCCCCTTAAATAAACCTAACACTAATCCCCTGAAGATCTTCCTACCTTGTCTTCACCATCCAGGTATCACCGATCCGTCCTGGCTCCAAGATCTTCATCCAACCCAAGCGGGGGTTGGCGATCCATAATCCGGTGCTCCAAAGTCTTCCTCCTATCCGGCAAGAAGAGGACATCCGGACCGGCAAACATCTTCTCCAAGCGGCATCTTCTATGTTCTTCCATCCGATGACGACCGGCTCCATCTTGAAGACCTCCAGCGCGGATCCATCCTCTTCTTCCGACGACTAGACGACGAATGACGGTTCCTTTAAGGGACGTCATCCAAGATGGCGTCCCTCGAATTCCGATTGGCTGATAGGATTCTATCAGCCAATCGGAATTAAGGTAGGAATATTCTGATTGGCTGATGGAATCAGCCAATCAGAATCAAGTTCAATCCGATTGGCTGATCCAATCAGCCAATCAGATTGAGCTCGCATTCTATTGGCTGATCGGAACAGCCAATAGAATGCGAGCTCAATCTGATTGGCTGATTGGATCAGCCAATTGGATTGAACTTGATTCTGATTGGCTGATTCCATCAGCCAATCAGAAAATTCCTACCTTAATTCCGATTGGCTGATAGAATCCTATCAGCCAATCGGAATTCGAGGGACGCCATCTTGGATGACGTCCCTTAAAGGAACCGTCATTCGTCGTCTAGTCGTCGGAAGAAGAGGATGGATCCGCGCTGGAGGTCTTCAAGATGGAGCCGGTCGTCATCGGATGGAAGAACATAGAAGATGCCGCTTGGAGAAGATGTTTGCCGGTCCGGATGTCCTCTTCTTGCCGGATAGGAGGAAGACTTTGGAGCACCGGATTATGGATCGCCAACCCCCGCTTGGGTTGGATGAAGATCTTGGAGCCAGGACGGATCGGTGATACCTGGATGGTGAAGACAAGGTAGGAAGATCTTCAGGGGATTAGTGTTAGGTTTATTTAAGGGGGTTTGGGTTAGATTAGGGGTATGTGGGTGGTGGGTTGTAATGTTGGGGGGGGGTATTGTATGTTTTTTTTTACAGGCAAAAGAGCTGAAATTCTTGGGGCATGCCCCGCAAAGGGCCCTGTTCAGGGCTGGTAAGGTAAAAGAGCTTGTAATTTTTGTATTTTAGAATAGGGTAGGGATTTTTTTATTTTGGGGGTCTTTGTTATTTTATTAGGGGGCTTAGAGTAGGTGTAATTAGTTTAAAATTGTTGTAATATTTTTCTTATGTTTGTAAATATTTTTTTATTTTCTGTAACTTAGTTCTTTTTTATTTTTTGTACTTTAGATAGTTTATTTAATTGTATTTATTTGTAGCAATTGTGTTTAATTTATTTATTGATAGTGTAGTGTTAGGTTAATTGTAGGTAATTGTAGGTAGTTTATTTAATTATTTTATTGATAGGGTAGTGTTAGGTTTAATTATATCTTAGGTTAGGATTTATTTTACAGGTAAATTTGTAATTATTTTAACTAGGTAACTATTAAATAGTTCTTAACTATTTAATAGCTATTGTACCTGGTTAAAATAAATACAAAGTTACCTGTAAAATAAATATTAATCCTAAAATAGCTATAATATAAATGTAATTTATATTGTAGCTATATTAGGATTTATTTTACAGGTAAGTATTTAGCTTTAAATAGGAATCATTTATTTAATAAGAGTTAATTTATTTCGTTAGATAAAAATTATATTTAACTTAGGGGGGTGTTAGTGTTAGGGTTAGACTTAGCTTTAGGGGTTAATACATTTATTAGAATAGCGGTGAGCTCCGGTCGGCAGATTAGGGGTTAATAATTGAAGGTAGGTGTCGGCGATGTTAGGGAGGGCAGATTAGGGGTTAATACTATTTATGATAGGGTTAGTGAGGCGGATTAGGGGTTAATAACTTTATTATAGTAGCGCTCAGGTCCGCTCGGCAGATTAGGGGTTAATAAGTGTAGGTAGGTGTCGGCGACGTTGTGGGGGGCAGATTAGGGGTTAATAAATATAACATAGGGGTCGGCGATGTTAGGGGCAGCAGATTAGGGGTACATAGGGATAACGTAGGTGGCGGCGATTTGCGGTCGGAAGATTAGGGGTTAATTATTTTAAGTAGCTTGCGGCGACGTTGTGGGGGGCAAGTTAGGGGTTAATAAATATAATATAGGGGTCGGCGGGGTTAGGGGCAGCAGATTAGGGGTACATAAGTATAACGTAGGTGGCGGTCGGCAGATTAGGGGTTAAAAATTTTAATCGAGTGGCGGCGATGTGGGGGGACCTCGGTTTAGGGGTACATAGGTAGTTTATGGGTGTTAGTGTACTTTAGGGTACAGTAGTTAAGAGCTTTATAAACCGGCGTTAGCCAGAAAGCTCTTAACTCCTGCTTTTTTCAGGCGGCTGGAATCTTGTCGTTAGAGCTCTAACGCTCACTGCAGAAACGACTCTAAATACCAGCGTTAGAAAGATCCCATTGAAAAGATAGGCTACGCAAATGGCGTAGGGGGATCTGCGGTATGGAAAAGTCGCGGCTGTAAAGTGAGCGTTAGACCCTTTAATCACTGACTCCAAATACCAGCGGGCGGCCAAAACCAGCGTTAGGAGCCTCTAACGCTGGTTTTGACGGCTACCGCCGAACTCTAAATCTAGGCCATAGTGTTCTTTGTTCCCATAAGAAAATTACGTCTAATATAAAATCTCTCTTTCCTACAAAACAATAATGTCTCTTCTCTAGAGCTAGTATATGTGTGACTTCTGTCACCCAATGACCATAAGTTGGGGGAAGAGCCTGTTTCCAATACCGAGGGACAATACGTCTGGCACATGTTAGCATCAGCTGAAGGAGTTTCCTACGGTAAACACATTCCAATTTGGAGATTTGATTTAGTAAGATCATAGTTGCCGAAAGGGATATCTGTGTGTTCAATATAAGATTGATGCAACACTCAATTTGAGCCCAATAAGTGGACAATTTGTTACAGGACCACCATATGTGGGAGAGTGTGCCCACTTCACCACATCGCCTCCAGCAGCTCGAGTTAGCTCCTGGATATATTTCATTAAATTTTTGAGGTGTGAGATACCATCGTGAGATAATCTTATAGTTAAGTTCAGTTAGGGTGAGTGAAGAGGAAGAGGAGTGGACTGCGTTAAAACATTGTAGCCAGGTATCTTTTGGGAGCTGAACCCGAAGCTCAGTTTCCCACTTGGTGGTGTAAGAAGGTAGTTTGACTGTATGTATAGCTCTTAAGAGTTTATGTGTGAGAGAGAGATGGGATTTTTGAATGTCTTTTGTATTGCATAGCTTCTCGAATGGGGTAAGCGGACGGAGGCAGTCATTTTTATGAGGGTTATCCATAATTGCTTGTCGAATTTGGAAATAGGGAAACCAACAGTGGAAAGGAGAACCTATTGAATCTCTTAAAACAATTCTATCCCTTATTTGGGAGTTTTCTGTGAGTAAAAATATAGGCATATTTTTCAGGGAAGTATCTTCTGGTTCAAATTTAAACTGGTGTTGGGATAAAAAACGGTGTTGTTTAACAGTGGGGTCATTGGGGAGATTGGAGTAGAGAGAGTGTTTGAGTTCCGAATGAGAGAGTCCCATATGGTTAATGTAGTTCTTATACATTCATTAGCCTTAGTTACAGGGGGTCTGGATGATTTAGGAAGCCAACATAGATCTCGCATTCCGCTTAGGCCGAGGGAGGCTGCTTCCATTTGGATCCATATTTTGGAGGTGGGGTTATGAGACCATGAGACTATTCGTGTTAAATGTGTCGCTTTGTGGTACTGCGTTAAGTTTGGGACATTTAGGCCACCTTCCTCCTTACTTAAATACATGGAATTCCGCGATACTCTTGGTTTTTTGTAAGCCCAAATAAAAGAATCTAGCATCTTTTGTTGTGTGCAAAGGTAGTGTCTCGGTAATGATATCGGTAGAGCCTGGAATATGTATAAATATTTAGGGAGTATCATCATCTTTATTGTGTTTATGCGGCCTATCCAGGAAAGGTGTCCTTGCTTATGCCATGCATGTAATAGGGAGAAGACATGAGTTTGAAGTGTTGTATAGTTCTCTTGGAATAAATTCTTAGGGTTCTTTGGTATATTTTGTCCTAGATATCTAAGGGTATTTACGACAGGGAAGGGAGTTTTATGTAAAATATAGTCCATTTCTATTGGGTTTATGTGGATGGGAATAATGCTCGATTTATTCATGTTAATTGAGTAGTTGGAAAATTGTTTATAACTCTCCAGATCTCGTATCAGGGCTGGTATGGAAGTTAGTGGTGCCTGCAGAGTGAAGATAATGTCGTCTGCAAACAGGAGACATGTTTGTTGAATGTTGCCTACCTTAATCCCCGAAATATTTGGATTGTTTCTAATTTGAATAGCTAAAATTTCTACTGTGAGAGCGAATAGGAGAGGGGATAACGGACACCCCTGCCTGGTGCCATTAGAGATAGGGAAAGATTGTGATATTATGTCATTAACCTTAATAGTGGCTCGAGGGTTATTATATAGGGCTTGTATTCTGGACAAGAATACGTCAGAGAGACCAAATTTCGACAGGGTGATGCAATTATTTTTATGTCCCCGCACCACTTATGTGCAGTAGCCAATCCAGAAGTCTTACTAGAGAAGGCAACATGTTTACTACTTTACAGGAACCTTTGAAAAGACATTTTTCTTTTATTCCTCTGCTGGGGCCCATTAAGGACATATATAAATAAGCGTATTTGTATTATATTTAAATAACTTTTAGAGTGCTCAAATAATGACTGGCTTGTGATGTCTGAAGTATACATTTTCAATACTCAAAGAAATTGGAAAACCCATCTTTTTTAAAGGTAAAGTAGAGGAAGAAGGGAAAATAAATAAAGCAATTATACTGAAATTATTTTATATTAAATTCTTAAGGTATTTCATGTACCTTTAAAGTCATTCCTGATGCATTAGATGTTATTTTATTTAAATATTTTACATTACAATCTATATTAAATTAGAAAGTTGCTTAAAATTGCATGCTCTTTCTGAATCATGAAAGAAAAAAAATTGGGTTTAGTATCTGCTTAGACCACTGGTTTTCAAACCTGTCCTCGGGTCTCCCCAACAGGCCAGGTTTTTAGAATTTCCCTGGATGAGAGCAGGTTAATAACCATGTTTACTAATCAGCTGATTATTTCACTTGTGCTCCATTTCAGATATCCTCAAAATGTGGCCTGTTAGGAAGGCCTGGGGACAGGTTTGAAAACCAGTGCATTAAACCAACACTTACACTAAGCGGCATATCTATCAAGCTCTGTATGCTCCATAACCTGTCCGTCTGCTCTGAGGAGGCGGACAGACAACGCCGCAATTCAACCCGATCGAATACGAGCGGGTTGATTGACACCCCCTGCTAGCACAAATCTGCAGGGGGAGGGGTTGCACCAGCAGTTCACAAGAGCTGCTGGTGCAATGCTGAATGCAGAGAGCGTATTGCTCTCCGCATTCAGCGAGGTCTGTCGGACATGATCCGCAATGTAGGATCATGTCCGACAGGTCTTTCATAAATAGGCCCCTAAGCCTATTTCACACATTATAACACAGTCCTGATATAACTGAACTGATATAAACATATACCTCCTAGAAGTATTTGCCTGCAAACATTTTCTTATTTATTTTATTTAAACAATATTTCATAGAAAAAGTGATTTTGTGTAAATGTACAACTGTTTGTATTTCTTTAGACTTGGCTTGAAGAACCATAACGGGAAGTGCTAATGATGAAACACTGGGAACATAATTAGCACTTGGCATATATTCTCATTCACATGAGGGAACAAAGAAGTGTTGGCTCAACTTTACTTCCAAGGGGTGAAATTCGTGCAGTTTCCTAAATAAATTTTCCTCAGTAAAATTATGGGTGGTAAAAATAATAAAGGCAATATCCAATCATGTGTCAGCAACCTTGCAAAAACTTTTTAAAGTAATACATATACATATAGCAAGCGTCTGATCCAAACGTCTGCTACATGAAACTACTAGACGTTTGGTTTTGTCAATCAAAGCATGAAGTGCAGGCTAGAATAGGGATGTACAGGGAACCAGACTTGCGTACATATGCCAAGTACTAAACACAAACAACACAAATCAACCTATTTTTCACTGATATAATACACAGGAAATTACTCACTTGGGGCGCGATCCTATATACGGCGTAGTTTTCGGCGCAAGCGAGGGAACCTGCGCCGCCCGTAGTTTCACCTCGCACATCGGGGTATTACATATACCCCTTCGGCAGTTGCTAAAGTGCCGTAAGTCGGACAAACTAGCGATGTCCAGAAATCAGCGTAACTACAAATTTCTGGAGTCACCAGTGACTTACGGCACTTTAGAAACTGCCTGCGCCTAAAAAAACAAACTAAAGTATTAAATCTCCCGTAACTGTCTAACACGCCTCCCAAAAATAAGCCCGACACCTATACCCCTATATCCGCAATCCTCCCTCTCACTCCTAATAATAAATATATTAACCCCTAGACCGACAACCCCCCACAACGCAATAAACCTAATTATTAACCCCTAAACCACCATAGCCCACACCGCAATAAACGTATCCTAGTATTAACCTCTAAACCGCCGCTTCCGGAGCCCACCGCCACCTACATTACATGTATTAACCCTTAAACTACCGCTCCCGGACCCCGCCGCACCTAAATAAAGTGTTTAACCCCTAAACCATCGCTCCCGGACCCCGCCACCACCTACATTAAATTAAGGTAGGAAAAATCAGATTGGCTGATTGGATCAGCCAATAGAATGCGAGGTCAATTCTATTGGCTGATCCAATCAGCCAATTGGATTGAACTTCAATCCGATTGGCTGATTAAAAAAACCAATCAGATTTTTCCTACCTTAATTCCGATTGGCTGATAGAATCCTATTTGACAATCGGAATTCGAGGGATGCTATCTTGGATGAAGTCATTTAAAAGACCAGCCATTTGTCGGGTAGTCGTCGGCCTAGAAGGATGTTCCGCGCCGGAGGTCTTCAAGATGGAGCCGTTCCTCGTCGGATGGATGAAGATAGAAGATGCCGCTTGGATGAAGATGTCTGCCAGTCCGGATGTCCTCTTCTGCTGGATAGGATGAAGACTTCTGCTGGTCCGGATGACCACTGGTGCCCGGCTGGGTGAAAACGGCTCAAGGTAGGGTGATCTTCAATGGGGTAGTGTTAGGTTATTTTTAAGGGGGGATCGGGTGGGTTTTATAGTAGGGGTGTGTGGGTGGTGGGTTGTAATGTTGGGGGGGTATTGTATTTCTATTTTTTTACAGGTAAAAGAGCTGATTACTTTGGGACAATGCCCCGCAAAAAGCCCTTTTAAGGGCTGGTAAAAGAGCGGATTACTTTGGGGCAATGCCCCACAAAAGGCCCTTTTAAGGGCTATTTGTAATTTAGTTTAGGATAGAGAATTTTATTATTTTGGGGGTCTTTATTTTATTATGGGGCTTAGATTAGGTGTAATTAGATTAAACTTCTTGTAATTTTTTTATTTTTTGTAATTTAGTGGGGGTTATTTTGTAATATAGTTTAGTTTATTTAATTGTATTTTATTTTAGCTAATTGTAGTTAATTTATTTAATTAATTTATTGATAGTGTAGTGTTAGGTTTAATTGTAACTTAGGTTAGGATTTATTGTACAGGTAATTTTGTAATTATTTTAACTAGGTAGCTATTAGTTATTAACTATTTAATAGCTATTGTACCTAGCTAAAATAAATACAAAGTTACCTGTAAAATAAATATAAATCCTAAAATAGCTACAATGTAATTATTAATTATATTGTAGCTATCTTAGGGTTTATTTTATAGGTAAGTATTTAGTTTTAAATAGGAATAATTTAGTTAATAATATTATTTATATTTATTTAAATAATAATTAAGTTAGGGGGTGTTAGGGTTAGACTTAGGTTTAGGGGGTAATACATTTAATGTAGGTGGCGGCGGTGTAGGGGGGTCAGATTAGGGGTTAATAAATTTAATGTAGGTGGCAATTTGCCGGGGTCCGGGAGCGGCGGTTTAGGGGTTAATACTCTTTATTAGGGATTGCGGTGGGGGATTGCGGATGACAGGTAGATAGACATTGCGCATGAATTAGGGGTTTTTTTGCAGGAATTTTAGGGAGTTACGGTGCTCCCATACTCAGCGTAAGGCCTGCTATGGCTGCATTTTATGGCGAGGTGAAAATGGAGTAAGTTTTCTCCATTTTCGCCACATAAGGCCTTGCGCTGGATATTGGATACCAAATTGTGCGGGTTTTATATGTTAGTCTATGGGGAAAAAAACTACGTCCGACGGGGGAAATATACGTGCCGCATTTATATGCGGCGCTGTATATAGGATACCAAACCCGCGCAAAAACCAGCGTTGCCGGCATTTGCGGGCGACGCTGCATATCAGATGGGGCCCTTGGTGAGAATTTGAAGCTAGTGTGCAAGATTTTAAAATCTAAATGTTGCATAAGAGGTTGGTACATAGTGATTTATTCTGGAGCAAAGGTAACATTTTTTTTCTATTTTTGCTCCCACAGGATGTTCAAATGTATTTCACAGGAAGATATGGAGAAAATTAATAAGGAAAAAGAATCTGAGATCTTCCAAGAAAATACTTCTAGGAGCACTATTTTAGAATGTGTGGTGCTTATTTTTACCAATGATAAAATAGAACAAGTCAGTGTCTGAAAATGCAGAGAAATAATATACATTTCAAACAGAAAAAAGAAGAGGAAGAGAAAGGGAGATTGGGAGAGAGGGTTAGAGAGAAAAATGGAGTAGGAGAGAATGAGAGGAAGCTAGAGAGAGACTACAAAGAAATTAGAGAGAACGTGTAAAAAAATAAAATAAATAATTGTACATTTATTTCTGCTATCAAATTTACCTCTTTCTCTAGGTATTTTATTTCAAGAAATCATATATAGGTAGGCTCAGAAGTGAGCATATGTCTTTGGAACTATATATATGTATGTATGTTACAAACATTGTTGTAAATGCTGCTGCCAAATAGATTACTGAAGACAAGTTCTCCTGAGCTTACTTCAGTAGGTGTTCATGGAAAGCAGATATGTTTTAGCAAAGGATACAAATAGAAAGTAGTATGTATTATAAAAGAATAAACTGTAATGTGATGTTAAAGAGACATACAAGTGTAAAGAATAAGATGACCTGATCTGTTAGAACATTTTATTAATGCCTTGTTGCTTTCATAAAACATCATGTAAAGTGGTTAAACAGTTACGGTCATCACTAGTGCAGAAACACACTACTGGGAGTTAGCTGCACACATCTGGGTGAGCTAATGACAAAAAACATATATGTACACCCACCAATCAGCAGCTAGCTCTCCGTAGTGCATTGAAGATTTTGAACCTACCTAGGTATGCAGCAAAGCATACTAAGAGAATTAAGAAAATTTGATAGTAGAAGCAGACTGAAAAGTCCCTTAAAACGACATGCTCTATCTGATTCAGTAAATGTTCATTTAAACTTTAATTTCCCCTTCAATTTGTGCGCCATGTCTGAATCATGAAAGCTTAATTTTAATTTATGGCTGTGCATGACAACACGTTCTATTTGCCATTGCAGGTGACAACCAAATATCATCCTGGGGGGTCTGCCCTGCAATCTTGATCATAGGGACCTCTGCACTGCAGCCAGGGAAGGAGATTGAGGTGGGCACATGTATGTGCCCACCTCAATGGATGTCATGGGGGTGGGAAGTCCCTTCTGATGCAGGGAGTTCTAGGAAGGGCTTTAAAATCCAATATCTCTGCCCCAGACTACTAATAGAAACAAGTGACCATTTATGTGAAATAGTGGATTATGCCCTTTCATGGCCTTGTAATAATAAGGTACGCGATTAAATATGGCGTCCCTTGCATTCCTATTGGCTGATTTGATTCTTCAAATTCAAATCAGCCAATAGGATGAGAGCTACTAAAATCCTATTGGCTGTTCAAATCAGCTATATATCTCCCCTTAAAATGTCACAATTCTACCCCTCTCAATAATTTGCTTGTACACGATGTCGCTCACCTAATGCTAACATAATTCTTATGTTTTGGTCCTGTCCAAAAATGTATCAATTTTGGCAGAAAATCCTTTATTGGTTTAATCAATGCTATAAACTGTCAACCTATTTTTCTCTAGATGAGGTGTTCTTTCTAAGCAAATGAAATAATATAAGTCATCGATATAGGAATATCCTCAACACTATTATTTTAACAGCCAGACACCTTATTGTTAAAAATTGGAAGTCCCACACGGCTCCTGCATTTACGTTTCTCTTTAAAGAAATCCAATCGCAAACTATATATGAATCGTTCCACACCTGTTTAACAACAGTAAAAAGGATCAGATTTTTTTTTATATGGATGGACCTCATTAAATCTTATTCCTGGTCTGTTCAAAAACATATATTATCACCCTTTTTGAGCTCCAAGAGCTTTGCTGATCTAGCTCTGATAGGTGTATATCTCCCACTGTGGATATCTTGTTATAGAAAGATGGAGTGAGAGGGGCTACCTTCCCCCTTTTTTTTTCTTCTCTTCCTTTTTTTTGTCTTTTTTGCATGCTGCTTTGTGTTTTTCCACTGTATTATTTTACTTCCATGGGGAAAAAAACACAACCCTCAATGGGCATATATAGTATGAAGGTTATATGCGATGCTTTAGGTAACAGTTATGCTATCTCAATGATGTTGAATTGAGCAAATAAGAGTCCAATTATATTATATCATATCTTTTTTGATGTGTAGTACTCGCTACTATAAGCTATGTCTCGATTTTTGTTGTGATAACCTATATCAATATGCCCATTTTGGAACATAAGTAAAATTATTAAAAAAAAAAAAAAAAAAAAAAAGAATTGCATCATCAACAAATGCATAATAAAAATATAATGAAATAGGAGGGCGGAGCTGACCGATGGAGCGGCAGGACATACATTACAGGAGCTCTTAAATTATTTTTGAATTAAAGAAGTTTAACTTCATATTTCTGGAATAAGTTTTATTGGGGTTACTTACAATGTTTAATGGGCCATGATACCCAAATGTTTAAACACTTGAAAGTGATGCAGCATAGCTGTAAAAAGCTGACTAGAAAATATCACCTTAACATCTTTATGTAAAAAAGGATGATATTTTACCTCAAAATGTCCTACGTATTCACACCCCATTGTAAATGACTTTAAGCAGCAAATAATTATGCCTGTCCTGGGACAGGCAAGGGAGCATGCTTCATGCACATTCATGTAATTTCCCTATTCAGTTTAAGGAAGTTTACTATGAAATCTCATGAGAATTAAGTGAAATCTCATAAGATCACAGTAAAAGAGTTCATGACCTCAGCACTGCTGATGCCGATTGGCTGCTTTTCATTTCTTCCTTTTTTTTTTTTGTAACCTGCAGCTGGGCAGTAGCTGAAATATAAACTTTTATAGATGGTGAGCTGAGGAAGTTGTGAGGTAAAATATTTTCCTGTCAACTTTTTACAGTTATGCTGCATCACTTTCAAGTGATTTAACATATGAGTATTATGTCTATTTAAGTCCAGAGATATCTATTTGTTTTGATTGTGAGCACCTGTTGCAACTATGTGCCTGACCTATGCTCTCCAGAGTGGCCAGGAGGAAGCTGACATACTATACTAATGCTGAGGCCGCGGACGTCTAACTGAATAATTTCTGCTATCTCTGAAGCTCCTAGGCTGCCGATTTAACCCCACCCACCCGTATTCATTGGAGAAGCTAAAATAAGCTCTATACTTTTTGAAATATGATAAAGTATGCTACATTGGAGGAGATATCTGCAACTCTACTCGTTATATTTGTGGACTTTGAACACAGGTTGTATGAGAGTTTCGATGCCACTATCTATGGACGGAGGCAATATCACTCAATAGACTAATCAACACATAATACAGGGGAATCCAATAATCTCTTACAAGCGGGTATCCAGATGAGTGCTGAGTAATATTTGCAGCTCCTGCAGGATTTGACCGGAGAAAGCTGTGATGAAAGAAGCGCTTAAACAGCATAAGAGATACTTTTGACCATCCTTCCCACCCTTAATCTACTTCCGAATATTTCCACAGTAGTGACGGAGAAAATAGGAGGTGGTAAGGTGGGGCCCTCAATATCCCAGTTATCGACACTAGATCAGCCAGTCTCTTACCCATCTGGCTCGAACACTTAAGAATAGCTCTGCAAATCATCCCCAGCCTCGCGCTGGAGGAGTGCGGCCGGCTCCCTAATGCGGGAACTGGAACTTTCATGTCTGACTGTACCTTTGGGGAGACAAGCTACATTGAGGCTACTTACACAGAGGTTGTTGCTAAATCAGGAACACTAGCGTGAACCAGGGGGCCAAGCCTTTATAATTTCTGTGATGCTGATGGGAAAAAATTGAGGTCCCTAGTGCATGGCAAGATTTGCAGAGGTTCCCTGTTTATGGCTGGGATACCAAAGCAAGAAGTGGGGTAATTCCTGCATAGTCTATTTGAAAGCTATACCTAATACAGCAGTATGACTCTCGGGACTGTTCATCCTTATATACTTATTAGATTTCTGACTTCAAGTTAATGTGTTCTTTTCACCCCCTGAATAGTTAATCTCACATTAAGATTACTATTGAGATACGCAACCTTGCTCTGAGTTGCCTGGCGCAACAAATGACTATCCTTATACATAATGTACAGAGATTTCTCTACGTGACTGCCGCCACTTATTCTCTGCATTGCTTTTGTTAATACATTTGCTCTTATATATAGTCTTGATGCATATTGAATTATCTTTCCATCATGCAATATTATGTATGATGACATATTAGTTTGATGCCATAGATATAGCAGAAAGGAAGGGCAGGTTGGTTACTTAGTAATAGTTATTTTGTTCTATTTACCTCAGGTGCTCTGCTTAATTATAATCTGAGTTAAAGAGGCTGCTCAGTAACTGGATAGATGCTGTTGTGATACTTCTATCCCAGACGTCCACAGATATACTTTGAATTATGGGCTATACAGTTAGGACTAGGTGAAGAAGTAGATTGATTTGTCTTTTGTGACCCAGTACAAGGAGTAAGGAAGTATTTCCATGATACATCATCCTAGTATAGGAATAATCTATTTTTATTGCAATCTTAGGCTAAATTATACTCAAGATAGTTTATAATATGAACCTAGCTGATAACAGACATCTTTGTATGATAGTTATAGTATATACCAAGCCAAACCCTGGAACTATAATTCTCCTGCCGTGGGGTAAAGGGCTCATACTCTTAAAGCAGAATTTTCTTACATAGCCCCCTTTGGATACTTTATCTACCTTACCACCTATGTAACACTGCTCTGGTTCTGAAGATTGACCATTTGTGATTAGTCATTGACTACTTCCTGTTTGGGTTAAATATGTTCATATGTTAATAGTCAATTGCACATTTTCCAACTAGCCACCACCCCCCGACATTGAAATGGTCAGTGCCATCTTTTAAGATTTAAGAGCAAACGGGTGTACATAGTAGGATTTAGGCTAGGTATTTATACGTGCCTATTCCTTATCAAGATCTTCCAATGCCCTCACCATTTGTGGTATCTCCTCCATCAAGTTACATATGAATTGCCATATCTGACTATATTTATATATACTTCTCTGATGTTATATTCCAATTAATAGACTTATCCTCCTCTTTTACATGGTTATATTCTAGTGTAGCGAGACCCAAGAGTGTCCTCATTAGTTTGAGGAGGGATATTTAGTTTTCCAATATAAAGTTTCTAATAATATTGTAAAAAATTAGGTTTGTCATGGAAGAACTAAAAGTGGTCTCTTCATGTCATGATACATTCTACTATTTTTATTACCAATCTAGATGAGGTCCAAGAGTGGCCTATAAATTCCATTTAGAAGGTTTACATATTAACTGGCATTCTTCATCGGGTTACCTGCAATTTCCATCATATATACCTCCATCTTGTGATACTAACTAGGATATGATCATTATTAGTTTTTGTATTGGTCAATGTGTAACATGTTATGTTTCTGTACAGTCTTATATTTCTTATTTGTTCTTACACATATTGTATGTATGCCAAACATTAATCCTCAATAAAAACATTTTAAAAAATTATATATATATATACACAATAACAATGTGTAAAAAAATAAATAAACACAACTTCTCCAAGTTCTCTTTCATTTTCCTGCCCCCTGTATCCAATGACAAACATCAGGCATAATATCATACATATTATATACTGTAAACTCTTGCACATAAGAACTGGTGCCTGAGAAAACGCGCATATAAAGAAAACGTGCACATAAAAAGAAAACGTGCACATAAAAAGAAAACGTGCATATAAAGAAAACGTGCACATAAAAAGAAGACGTGCACATAAAAAGAAAACGTGCATATAAAGAAAACGTGCACATAAAAAGAAAACGTGCACATAAAAAGAAAACGTGCACATAAAAAGACAATCTAATAATATAGATAAATTACATAATCTATCTGAATCATGAAAGACTTAACTGAACCATTAAATTGTGAAGAAACATCAGCTTCTCCCCATGTACCTGTATTTTAAGCATACGTGTGGTGTTTCTTCAAATTTATAGAGTTGGTCCCATTTACAAAATGCACACAGTTTCTTTCACAATTGCAACAGTAGCACTTGAAGCATATTGGGCCTGTCTGACTTGCAAGGCCTACATAGTGTAAAACAGTACCACTAACTTCATTATTTATGGATGAAAACCCAAAGCATCTAATGAACAAGAAGTAATTTAATTTGCTGTATTTTTAAGCTGACACGATCACATCAGCTCTTGCAAATAGAGAGAACATCTGCTTTCAAAGATATACTGTGCATAAAGCTCTAATGCCAAAAGCTATCTAATGACTTCAATGAGCCACAAAGAACCCTTTTTCTATGCAGTTTTTTTCTAAATATGTTAATACTGACCATACTAGATTAAAGGGATAGTCATGTCCAAAAAAACTTTCATGATTCAAAATAGGGCATGCAATTTTAAATAACTTTCCAATTTACTTTTATCACCAATTTTGCTTTGTTCTCTTGGTATTCTTAGTTGAAAGCTAAACCTAGGAGGTTCATATGCTAATTTCTTAGACCTTGAAGGCCGCCTCTAATCTAAATGCATTTTGATAGTTTGTCACCACTAGAGGGCATTAGTTCATGTGTTTCATATAGATAACATTGAGCTCATGCACGTGAATTTACCATGGAGACAGCTCTGATTGGCTAAAATGCAAGTCTGTCAAAAGAACTGAAATAAGGGGGCAGTCTGCTGAAGCTTAGATACAAGGTAATTACAGAGGTAAAATGTGTATAATTATAACAGTGTTGGGTATGCAAAACTGGGGATTTGGTAATTAAGGGATAATCTATCTTTTAAAACAACAAAAATTCTGGTGTTGACTGTCCCTTTAAGTGAAACATTGTGAATTATTAGAATACAGAAGTATGGTTGTCATCACCCTTTTTTCCATGCATCTCCCTTTCTTACCCATCCTTTTCTCCCCCCCCCCCCCCCAGTATTTTTTACAACATGTAAAACCTACATTTCAAACATTCAATATTGTACTCTTGTACTTTTATTTAGTTAATCAATTTGATGTATCGGACAGTTTAAAGGGATAGAAAGGTCAAAAAATTAAAAATGCACGTGTGCATTTTAAATTGAATTATAAACATTTTTGCAATATGCTTTCATTAGCAAAAAACTTTTAGTAAAAGTTATTACTGTTTTTCTGTGCCATATGCAAATGGCCTGCGAAGGCCAATGCACCAGTATTCAAATACTATGCTATCTCAGAGAGCTGCTTCTAAAGACATCATTAATGTTATACAAGCCACTGCTGACTCTCTGAGGAGGTGTGGTGTTTGAATACTGGTGCACAGGCATATGTGCATATGCCACTGAAAAATAGTAATAACTATTACTAGAAGCATTTTGCTAATAAATGCATATTGCAAAAAATGCTTCTATTTAACGTTTAAATTCACCCATGCACATTTTATTTTTTATCTTTTTATCCCTTTAATATCTTTACTCCTGTCGAAGAGTACTACCCTCCAAAAGATACAAAAACAACTTCTGACACTTCTCTACCAACCTCCTGGGACAAAAGACAAAGAATGACTGGGGGATGAGGGAAGTGGGAGGAGTATTTAAGCCTTTGGCTGGGGTGTCTTTGCCTCCTCCTGGTGGGCAGGTTCTGAATTCCCAAAAGTAATGAATGCAGCTGTGGACTCTTTCCATTTATAAAGAAAATGACAATGTTGGTAAAATACCTCAAATAGCATTTTAAAATAAAAAGATACAAAGGGAACTAAACAAACTGAGCCACAAACTAAAAATGACACATAGAACTAAAATAGTTTTATTTTGGCATTTTCGACACTATGCTTACAATTCCATAGTCTTGTTATCATAATGTTTTTGCAACCATCATCACAGGCACTTGGCTAAACTAACATTGGTTTACTGTATAATAATATGCAAGTTAAAGAGAGTAATCTACACTTTAGCCTAAAGGAAAAAAACTGAATGTGTTCCAGTTTAGCAAATCACACTGACCTTGAGATTAAACCGTTCAGACAATTAATGAGAACACCATGAACACAGTTATTTTTAACTAGGGTCAGATTAGGGGAAATTCTGTTGTAATGACGCACAAAGTAAACAAGAATTCAGACAAATACAGTTTTGGGGGGTATTTTTTTCTTCTCTATTTTACAACATTAGAAAAATCCGAACACAAAATAGTAATGACTAGATTATTCACAGCTATCTTCCCATGCCATCCTTTGTAAAACAAAACAAGCAGGGGAAATAAAGAACCGGAAATTTAGGGACACACGAAACAATTATAGATAGAAGGAAATAAATTACTACAATAACATAGTTAAAAAATAATATATAATGTTTTTAAAATGACAGTGTATTGTAAAATTGTTTTCACATTATTTATTTCCAATGACTTGTTACACCAGCTGTAGAATATAAAATGTATACCAAAGCTCATTACTTGAGGCCTGATGCTATAAACCTCTCCGCTCAGATGAGATGATATAAAATGATCCTCCAGCACTGCAAGATCCTATGACACGAGAGTTCTGTTGCATGTATACTTTGTGCTTTATATTTTACACTAATTTTCACTTCAGGTTAAGTTTTATTATATTTAAACTTTGCACTTTATGTTATGTATTTTATTTGGTATACAGTAGTGTATTCAGGATTGTGATTTTACAAATTCTGATTATGTTTTGACAGTTTCTGTGTAACAAATAAGGATCATACTTTGTGTATTTATGTATATTTTACAAATTTCATTGCACGGTGTATTTCTTCTATTTACAATAAAACTGACAGCTTCGGTTTCCCAGAGAGCTTCATTACTTTCTAAGGTCATAATAACCAAATATTCTCCAGTTTGGATATAATGTATAGTGCAGACTTCACAGGGGCTGAACTAGCTGATTTCTATAAGAAAAAGGGCAGAACCTCAAAGTCCCAGAGAAATGAGAAATGTCTCCCATAGAAAGTAATGAGGCTCTCCTGGATACATAATGAACTGAAATACTTTCACTACAATTTAACTTGTTCCCCCCCCCCCCCCCACTAGTTTAGGACTATATATTACTTTTCTGTCAGTTCAATTTATTTTTCCCTATTTTCCGGCCCCCTGTATCATGTGACAGTCATCAGCCAATCACAAATTAGTATACCCTATGAACTTGTGCACATGCCCAGTAAGAGCTGGTGTCTCAGAAAGTGTGTATATAAAAACAATGTGCAAAATTTGATAATAGAAGTAAATTGGAAAGTCTCTTAAAACTGCATATTAAACTGAATTTTGTGTCCCTTTAAACAATTTATATTACTATCTTGTACTGCTTAATATGCAAAACAGAAATAGAAGCAGTCTGCTTAATATCCCTTTAACTAGTATGTTGCAGTTCACATTACTTAGCTATATGCTTTTCAGTGATTGTTCAGGTCAGTGCAATATTTAATTTACTTCTGACCCTTGCTGTCCCAACAGTGAAATAATATACAATAACCAACATGGTTTTCATGAAGTCTGTCCTTCAACTGCCCTTGATTTACAAAGCTCTGCAAATAAAATAGTTTAAATGTTTTTAAACTATTTATGTTTGCTATGCATAGAGAAAAAAGAGAGACTTGAATGTCTTTTTAAGTATTTTATAAATATAAAATGACAACACATATATAAATATCACCATCTGTTGCTTCTCACTCCCACATAAGCCTTGAGGAAGTTGTGTATACAGTATCTCACAAAAGCGAGTACACCCCTCACATTTTTTAAATTATTTTATTATATCTTTTCATGTGACAACACTGAAGAAATGACACTTTGCTACACTGTAAAGTAGCGAGTGTACAGCCTGTATAACAGGGTAAATTTGCTATCCCCTCAAAATAACTCAACACACAGCCATTAATGTCTAAACCATTGGCAACAAAAGTGAGTACACCCCTAAGTGGAAATGTCCAAATTGGGCCCAATAAGCTATTTTCTCTCCCCGGTGTCATGTGACTCGTTACTGTTACAAGGTCTCAGGTGTGATTGGGGAGCAGGTGTGTTAAATTTGGTGTTACCGCTCTTACACTCTCTCATACTGGTCACTGGAAGTTCAACATGGCACCTCAAGGCAAAGAACTTTCTGAGGATCAAAAAAAAAGAATTGTTGCTCTACATAAATATAGCCTAGGCTATTAGAAGATTGCCAAGACCCTGAAACTGAGCTGCAGCACGGTGGGCAAGACTATACAGCGGTTTCACAGGACAGGTTCCACTCAGAACAGGCCTCGCCATGGTCAACCAAAGAAGTTAAATGCACTTGCTCAGCGTCATATCCAGAGGTTGTCTTTGGGAAATAGACGTATGAGTGTTGCCAGGATTGCTGAGGAGGTTGAAGAGATGAGGGGGTCTGCCTGTCAGTGCTCAGACCATATGTTGCACACTGCATCAAATTGGTCTGCATAGCTGTCTTCCCAGAAGGAAGCCTCTTCTAAAGATAATGCACAAGAAAGCCTGCAAACAGTTTGCTGAAGACAAGCAGACTAAGAACATAAAATACTGCAACCATCTCGTGTGGTCCGATTAAACCAAGTTAAACTTATTTGGTTCAGATGGTGTCAAGCATGTGTGGCGGCAACCAGGTGAGGAGTGCAAAGACAAGTGTGTCTTGCCAACAGTCGAGCATGTCATGGTCTGGCTCTGCATGAGTGCTGCCAGCACTGGGAAGCTACAGTTCATTGAAGGAACCATGAATGAAAACATGTACTGTGAAATACTGAAGCAGAGCAAGATCCCCTCCCTTAGGAGACTGGGCCGCAGGGCAGTATTCCAACATGATAACGACCCCAAACACACCTCCAAGACGACCACTGCCTTGCTAAAGAAGCTGAGGGTAAAGGTGATGGGCTGGTCAAGCATGTCTCCAGACCTAAACCCTATTGAGCATCAGTGGGGCATCCTCAAACAGAAGGTGGGGGAGTGCAAGGTCTCTAACATCCACCAGCTCCGTGATGTCGTTATGGAGGAGTGGAAGAGGACTCCAGTGGCAACCTGTGAAGCTCTGGTGAACTCCATACCCAAGAGGGTTAAGGCAGTGCTGGAAAATAATGGTGGCCACACAAAATATGGACACTTTGGGCACACACCTGAGACCTTGTAAAAGTAACGAGTCACATGATACCGGGGAGGGAAAATGGCTTATTGGGCCCAATTTGGACATTTCCACTTAAGGGTGTACTCACTTTTGTTGCCAATGGTTTAGACATTAATGGCTGTGTCTTGAGTTATTATGAGGGGACAGCAAATTTACACTGTTAAACAGGCTTTACACTCACTACTTTACATTGTAGCAAAGTGTCATTTCTATAATGCTGTCACATGAAAATAAAAAACTAAATATTTACAAAAATGTGAGGGGTGTACTCACTTACGTGAAATACTGCATGCAACAAAAGGTGCAGTTTTTAGGGTAGATTATTTAGCAATACCCATTTACATTTTAGTTAACCATTTAATTATTATCTCTCTCTCTCTCTCTCTATATATATATATATATATATATATATATATATATATATATATATATACACACATATATACATACACAAACATATATACATACATTTGGAATGACCAACTGTACTGCTTTATTATAATATTTATATGCATATTAACCTAGGTTCATTTTCTGAGTGAGATAAGTGATCTGGGTAAAAAAATTAAAATCTGAACAAGGATTTTCTCCTTTTATAACATGTATTTGTTTGTCTAATATAAAAATGTTTTATTGCAGGGTTTTATGGATCAATGTAAACTAAGAATGAAATAGAAATAGAAATGTTAATAGTTTATTTTTACCAATTAGCAAAATGCATAGTGATTGAATAGAAGAAAAATCTAAATCAAATAAATATTTGGTGTAACCACCCTTTGCCTTCAAAACAGCATACATTCTTCTAGCTACACTTGCACAAAATCAGGTATTTTGTAGGCATATAGTCTGTTGCATGATTAAACAATTATACCAAACAGGTGCTAATGATCACAATCATTAACTGAAACAGAAACAGCTGTGTGGTGGGAATACAACTGGGTGAGGAACAGCCCAACTCTGCTAAGGTTAGGTTGCTGAAGACTGTTTAATGTCAAAAGTTATACACCATGGTAAGACTGAGCACAGAAACAAGACCCGTGGTAGTTATACTGCATCAGCAAGGTCTCTTCCAGGCAGACATTTCAAGGCAGACTGGGATTTCTAGATGTGCTGTCCAAGCTCTTCTGAAGAAGCACAAAGAAACAGGAAATGAATGGTGAGGACCATAGAAGCAGTGGTCAGCCAAGGAGATTTAGTGCAGCAGATGAAAGACACATGCTTACTTCCCTTCACAACTGGAATATATCCAACAGTGCATCAGCTCAAAATTGACAGAAACCAGTGGGACCCTAGTACACCCATCTACTGTCTGGATAAGTCTGGTAAGAAGTGATCCTCATGCCCAAAAAACCATACCTCCAACATGGAAACAAGGCCAAGCGACTTAACTATGCATGAAAACA
The DNA here is from genome assembly GCF_027579735.1 of Bombina bombina. Taxonomy (NCBI): domain Eukaryota; kingdom Metazoa; phylum Chordata; class Amphibia; order Anura; family Bombinatoridae; genus Bombina; species Bombina bombina. The sequence continues at coordinate 898,820,106 of NC_069501.1, read as the reverse complement.
CAAGAACTGGGGTTAAAAAAAATGGCAGCAGGTGCTCTGGATGGATGAGTAAAACTTTGAAATAGGTGGCTGTAGCAGAAGGCAGTTTGTTCACCGGCTGGAGAGCGGTATAAAAATTTAGTTGCTGCAGTCAACAGTGACGCATGGTGGAGGCTCTTTGCAAGATTGAGGCTGAAATTCTGAAAATAGAGTCTGGAATGTGGTCAGAATGAATGGTCTCCTTAATGGTGAGAAGTACAGTCAGATGCTTATCCATCATGCAATACCATCAGGGGAGGCATCTGATTGGCCCAAAATGTATTTGGCAGCATGATAGCTCCAAACATACAGCTAAAGTCATTAAAAACGATTTTCAGCATAAAGAAGAACAGGGAGTCCTGGAAGTGATGGTAGTCCCCACAGAGCCCTGATCTCAATATCATCTAGTCTGTCTGGGATTATACTAAAAGAAAGAAGCAACTGAGGATGCCTAAATCCACACAAGACATGTGGTTAGTTCTCTAAGATGTTTAAAGCAACCTGTATGCTGAGTCCCTTAAAACCGTGTGCAAGTGTACCTAGAAGAATTGATGCTGTTTTGAAGGCAAAGGGTGGTGATTTAATTTAGATTGTTCACTCGCTTTGCATTTTGTTAATTAATACATTTATTGTTAATTGATAAAATAAACTATTAACATTTCTATTTTTTAAAGCATTCTTACTTTACAGCTTTTTTTCACACCTGCCTAAAACTTTTGCACAGTACTATATGCTGAGATTACCCACTATACCCATATCTAAATAGAGCCCCTGCTCTGACAGACACATAACATCTCTGAGCAGGCGCAGTGTTTGAATACAGGTGCACTAGATACAGCATATGTATATTTGCCCAAAAGCACTAATACTACTAAATGCTTCTATTCAAAAATAAACTGCACATTTTACTGCTATGTCCTTTTAATGGAAAGGACACACAATTCTTGCTTACATTTAAAAAAAAAAAAAAAAGGGTTAAGGCTGTGACACACTGCAAGCGATGCGGCGTGAGGCGTAGCAGCTGCTTAGTACCGTGTCACATCGCTTCTGAAGTTCAAATATTTCAACTCTGATCGATCAGCTACACAACCTGATGCAGCTGAGCGTGCAGAGATGAAAAGGCAGGACACACAGCCACATCATCACGCTGCGCATTGCATCGCTAGCAGTGTGTCACAGCCTTTATACTTGATGTCACAAAGACACACACCCAAGCATTGAGTACTGGTTACTGCTACTGTTCAGAATATGCTCGTCAGCAAATCATGAGGGGCATACGTGCTTATCCATCAATAACTGGCCATATACCAGTCTGAAATAAGCACAGTAACATAATAGGTGCCTTTGCAAAGGCCGGACACATAATTAAAGGGACAATCTGGTCCAAAATTTGTATTGTTTAAAATGATAGATAATCCCTTTATTACCCATTCCCCAGTTTTGTGTAACCACCACTGTTATATAAATACACTTTTTTTAGACAAATAGTGCTGACTCATGAATAACTCCATGGAAGTGAGCACAATGTTATCTATATGGCACACATTAACTAGCACTGTATAACTGTGAAAAACTGTCAAAATGCACTGAGAAAAGTGGCTTAGAGACAATCAGAAATTTAGAAGTTTAAAGGTTATAAAGGTATATTAGTATAACAATGCTGGTTGTGCAAAACTCAGGAATGAGTAGTAAAGGCACTGGGGCCTATCTATCGAGCTCTGAATGGAGCTTGATGGCCCGTGTTTCTGGCGAGTCTTCAGACTCGCCAGAATCAGCAGTTATGAAGCAGCGGTCTATAGACCGCTGCTCCATAACCCTGCCAGCCTGCTCTGTGCAGGCGGACAGGAATCGCTGCAATTCAACCCGATAGAATACGACCGGGTTGATTGACACCTCCCTGCTGGCGGACGATTGACCGTGAGTCAGCAGGGGGCGGCGTTGCACCATCAGCTCTTGTGAGCTGCTGGTGCAATGCTTAATAAGAAGAGCGTATTGCTCTCCGCATTCAGAGAGGTCTTGCGGACCTGATCCGCACTGTCGGATCAGGTCCGCAAGACCTGTGATAAATAGAGGCCATTGTCTATGTTTTTGAAAATGAAAAATTTTGGAGTAGACTGTTCCTTTAAGAAAAGGAAGTTGTTTAAAATTAAAACATTCTTATAAAATGGAGCATATAAGTTATTTTTAATATAGCAAGCCTACCAACTATCCCAATTTGAAAGGACCAGTCCCTAATTTTGAGCTCATATTGAGCCAATATGCCTTAGTAACATGCTTGAAAAATTATGTAATTATGTAATATTTTATTTTGTCTGTAATATCATAAAGGCAACAATAATGAAATGTATAATATTTCTTTCTTAGTTCACAGTCCTTTTGTTTTTATCTTTTATATTATATAAAAGATTACAAGAAACTAAACTCAAACACACCATGAACGCATTTTCATATTCTGCTCTAAGTTCAGGCTGTGACACCTGTGTATTGACACCATGGTTGAAAAATAACAGTTCTCCACTTTTTAATCCTATAAGCTCTAAATTATGTAAACACTCCTGACAACTAAGAGCCGACAAAATATAATTTATGCTTACCTGATAAATTCATTTCTCCTGTAGTGTAGTCAGTCCACGGGTCATCCATTACTTATGGGATTATAACTCCTCCCTAACAGGAAGTGCAAGAGGATCACCCAAGCAGAGCTGCTATATAGCTCCTCCCCTCTACGTCATATCCAGTCATTCGACCGAAACCATACGAGAAAGGAGAAACTATAGGGTGCAGTGGTGACTGGAGTTTAATTAAAATTTAGACCTGCCGTAAAAACAGGGCGGGCCGTGGACTGACTACACTACAGGAGAAATGAATTTATCAGGTAAGCATAAATTATATTTTCTCCTGTTAAGTGTAGTCAGTCCACGGGTCATCCATTACTTATGGGATACCAATACCAAAGCTAAAAGTACACGGATGACGGGAGGGACAGGCAGGATCTTTACACGGAAGGAACCACTGCCTGTAGAACCTTTCTCCCAAAAACAGCCTCCGAAGAAGCAAAAGTGTCAAATTTGTAAAATTTTAAAAAGTGTGAAGTGAAGACCAAGTTGCAGCCTTGCAAATCTGTTCAACAGAGGCCTAATTCTTAAAGGCCCAAGTGGAAGCCACAGCTCTAGTAGAATGAGCTGTAATCCTTTCAGGAGGCTGCTGTCCAGCAGTCTCATAGGCTAAACGTATTATGCTACGAAGCCAAAAAGAGAGAGAGGTAGCCGAAGCTTTTTGACCTCTCCTCTGTCCAGAATAAACGACAAACAGGGAAGAAGTTTGACGAAAATCTTTAGTTGCCTGCAAATAAAATTTCAGGGCACGGACGACGTCCAGATTGTGCAAAAGTCGTTCCTTCTTTGAAGAAGGGTTAGGGCACAATGATGGAACAACAATCTCTTGATTGATATTCTTGTTAGTGACTACCTTAGGTAAGAACCCAGGTTTAGTATGCAGAACTACCTTGTCTGAATGAAAAATCAGATAAGGAGAATCACAATGTAAGGCCGATAACTCAGAGACTCTTCGAGCCGAGGAAATAGCCATTAAAAACAGAACTTTCCAAGATAACAGCTTGATATCGACGGAATGAAGGGGTTCAAACGGAACACCTTGCAGAACGTTAAGAACTAAGTTTAAGCTCCACAGCGGAGCAACAGACTTAAACACAGGCTTAATCCTAGCCAAAGCCTGACAAAAAGCCTGAACGTCTGGAACTTCTGCCAGACGTTTGTGTAAAAGGATAGACAGAGCTGAAATCTGTCCCTTTAACGAACTAGCAGATAAACCCTTTTCTAAACCCTCTTGTAGAAAAGACAATATCCTAGGAATCCTAACCTTACTCCATGAGTAACTCTTGGATTCGCACCAATATAAGTATTTACGCCATATTTTATGGTAAATTTTCCTGGTAACAGGTTTCCTAGCCTGTATTAAGGTATCAATCACTGACTCCGAGAATCCACGCTTTGATAGAATCAAGCGTTCAATCTCCATGCAGTCAGCCTCAGAGAAATTAGATTTGGATGTTTGAAAGGACCCTGAATCAGAAGGTCCTGTCTCAGAGGCAGAGACCATGGTGGACAGGACGACATGTCCACTAGATCTGCATACCAGGTCCTGCGTGGCCACGCAGGCGCTATTAGAATCACCGATGCTCTCTCCTGTTTGATCCTGGCAATCAATCGAGGAAGCATCGGGAAAGGTGGAAACACATAAGCCATGTTGAAGACCCAAGGTGCTGTCAGAGCATCTATCAGCACCGCTCCCGGGTCCCTGGACCTGGATCCGTAACAAGGAAGCTTGGCGTTCTGGTGAGACGCCATGAGATCCAGATCTGGTTTGCCCCAATGATGAAGCAGTTGGGCAAACACCTCCGGATGAAGTTCCCACTCCCCCGGATGAAAGGTCTGGCGACTTAGAAAATCCGCCTCCCAGTTCTCCACACCTGGGATGTGGATCGCTGACAGGTGGCAAGAGTGAGACTCTGCCCAGCGAATTATCTTTGAGACTTCCATCATCGCTAGGGAACTCCTTGTTCCTCCTTGATGGTTGATGTAAGCCACAGTCGTGATGTTGTCCGACTGAAACCTGATGAACCTCAGAGTTGCTAACTGAGGCCAAGCCAGAAGAGCATTGAAAATTGCTCTTAATTCCAGAATGTTTATTGGAAGGAGTCTCTCCTCCTGAGTCCATGATCCCTGAGCCTTCAGGGAATTCCAGACTGCGCCCCAACCTAGAAGGCTGGCGTCTGTTGTTACAATCGTCCAATCTGGCCTGCGGAAGGGCATCCCCTTGGACAGATGTGGCCGAGAAAGCCACCATAGAAGAGAATCTCTGGTCTCTTGATCCAGATTTAGCAGAGGGGACAAATCTGAGTAAACCCCATTCCACTGACTTAGCATGCACAATTGCAGCGGTCTGAGATGCAGGCGCGCAAATGGTACTATGTCCATTGCCGCTACCATTAAGCCGATTACCTCCATGCACTGAGCCACTGACGGGTGTTGAATGGAATGAAGGACACGGCAAGCATTTAGAAGTTTTGATAACCTGTCCTCCGTCAGGTAAATTTTCATTTCTACAGAATCTATAAGAGTCCCTAGAAAGGGAACTCTTGTGAGTGGCAATAGAGAACTCTTTTCTACGTTCACCTTCCACCCATGCAACCTTAGAAATGCCAGAACTAACTCTGTATGAGACTTGGCAGTTTGGAAACTTGACGCTTGTATCAGAATGTCGTCTAGGTACGGAGCTACCGCTATGCCTCGCGGTCTTAGTACCGCCAGAAGAGAGCCCAGAACCTTTGTAAAGATTCTTGGAGCCGTAGCTAACCCGAAGGGAAGAGCTACAAACTGGTAATGCCTGTTTAGGAAGGCAAATCTTAGATACCGGTAATGATCCTTGTGAATCGATATGTGAAGGTAGGCATCCTTTAAATCCACTGTGGTCATGTACTGACCCTCTTGGATCATGGGTAAGATGGTTCGAATAGTTTCCATTTTGAACGATGGAACTCTTAGGAATTTGTTTAGGATCTTTAAGTCCAAGATTGGTCTGAAGGTTCCCTCTTTTTTGGGAACCACAAACAGATTTGAATAGAATCCTTGCCCGTGTTCCGACCGCGGAACTGGGTGGATCACTCCCATTAGTAAGAGGTCTTGTACACAGCGTAGAAACGCCTCTTTCTTTATCTGGTTTGCTGATAACCTTGAAAGATGAAATCTCCCTTGTGGAGGAGAAGCTTTGAAGTCCAGAAGATATCCCTGAGATATGATTTCCAACGCCCAGGGATCCTGGACATCTCTTGCCCAAGCCTGGGCAAAGAGAGAAAGTCTGCCCCCCACTATATCCGTTTCCGGATCGGGGGCCCTCACTTCATGCTGTCTTAGGGGCAGCAGCAGGCCTGCTTGCCCTTGTTCCAGGACTGGTTAGGTTTCCAGCCCTGTCTGTAGCGAGCAACAGTTCCTTCCTGTCTTGGAGCGGAGGAAGTTGATGCTGCTCCTGCCTTGAAGTTACGAAAGGCACGAAAATTAGACTGTTTAGCCTTTGGTTTGGCCCTGTCTTGAGGCAGGGCATGGCCCTTACCTCCAGTAATGTCAGCGATAATTTCTTTCAAGCCGGGCCGGAATAATGTCTGCCCTTTGAAAGGAATAAGCAATTTAGATTTAGAAGTCACATCAGCTGACCAGGATTTAAGCCACAGCGCTCTGCGCGCTTGAATGGCGAATCCGGAGTTCTTAGCCGTAAGTTTGGTTAAGTTTACTACGGCATCAGAAATAAATGAATTAGCTAGCTTAAGGGCTTTAAGCTTGTTCATAATCTCATCCAATGGAGCTGTGCTAAGGGTCTCTTCCAGAGACTCAAACCAGAATGCCGCCGCAGCAGTGACAGGCGCGATGCATGCAAGGGGTTGTAATATAAAACCTTGTTGAACAAACATTTTCTTAAGGTAACCCTCTAACTTTTTATCCATTGGATCTGAAAAAGCACAGCTATCCTCCACCGGGATAGTGGTGCGCTTAGCCAGAGTAGAAACTGCTCCCTCCACCTTAGGGACCGTCTGCCATAGGTCCCGTGTGGTGGCGTCTATTAGAAACATTTTTCTAAATATAGGAGGGGGTGAAAAGGGCACACCGGGTCTATCCCACTCCTTGTTAACAATTTCTGTAAGCCTTTTAGGTATAGGAAAAACGTCAGTACACGCCGGTACCGCAAAATATTTATCCAGCCTACATACTTTCTCTGGAATTGCAACCGTGTTACAATCATTCAGAGCCGCTAATACCTCCCCTAGTAATACACGGAGGTTCTCAAGCTTAAATTTAAAATCTCTGAATCCAGTTTACTTGGATCAGATCCGTCACCCACAGAATGAAGCTCTCCGTCCTCATGTTCTGCAAATTGTGACGCAGTATCAGACATGGCTCTACTATTATCAGCGCACTCTGTTCTTACCCCAGAGTGATCGCGTTTACCTCTTAATTCTGGCAATTTAGATAGTACTTCAGTCATAACATTAGCCATGTCTTGCAAAGTGATTTGTATGGGCCGCCCTGATGTACTTGGCGCCACAATATCACGCACCTCCTGAGCGGGAGGCGAAGGTACTGACACGTGAGGAGAGTTAGTCGGCATAACTTCCCCCTCGTTGTCTGGTGATATTCTTTTAACATATAAAGTTTGACTTTTATTCAAAGTAACATCTATACATTGAGTGCACAAATTTCTATTGGGCTCCACATTGGCCTTTAAACATAGTGAACAAACAGATTCATCTGTGTCAGACATGTTTAAACAGACTAGCAATAACACTAGCAAGCTTGGAAAAAACTTTTAAATAAATTTACAAGCTATATAAAAAACGCTACTGCGCCTTTAAGAAACATAAAAATGTGACACAGTTGAATTAACAATGAACCAAATATGTTAAAACAACCAAATTTTAACAGAAAATGTATAAAATTAGCAGAGGATTGCACCCACCAGCAAAAGGATGATTAACCCCTTAATACCCAAAACGGATAACAGTTGAAATAATAAACATTTTTATCACAGTCAAACACACTGTCACAGGTCTGCTGTGACAGATTACCTCCCTCAAAACTAGTTTTGGAGACCCCTGGGCTCTGTAGAGACGTCCTGGATCATGGAGGAAGAAATAGGAAGACTGTGACAAAATTTTTACTGCGCAATAAAGCGCTAAAATAGGCCCCTCCCACTCATATTACAACAGTGGGGAAGCTCAGTAAACTGTTTTTATGCAGAAAAAAACGACAGCCATGTGGTAAAAATCATGTCCATAAAGTTTTATCACCAAGTACCTCAGAAAAAACGATTAACATGCCAGTAAACGTTTTAAAATTGAAAATTATGAAGTGTTATTAATAAGCCTGCTGCTAGTCGCTTTCACTGCAGTGCAGGCTCAAATATTACTTTAATATTGACAGTATTTTCTTAGTGAAATTCCATTCCCCAGAAATACCTCAGAGTATACATACATACTTATCAGCCTGATACCAGTCGCTACTACTGCATTTAAGGCTGCACTTACATTACATCGGTATTAGCAGTATTTTCTCAGTCAATTCCATTCCTTAGAAAATAATTTACTGCACATACCTCCTTGCAGGTGGGCCCTGCATGCTATCCCCTGTTCTGAAGTTACCTCACTCCTCAGAATGGCCGAGAACAGCAAGTGGATCTTAGTTACGACCGCTAAGATCATAGAAAACTCAGGCAGATTCTTCTTCTAATGCTGCCTGAGAACAAACAACACACTCCGGTGCCGTTTAAAATAACAAACTTTTGATTGAAGAAATAAAAACTAAGTTTAACACACCACAGTCCTCTCACACGTCCTATCTTTAGTTAGGTGCAAGAGAATGACTGGATATGACGTAGAGGGGAGGAGCTATATAGCAGCTCTGCTTGAGTGATCCTCTTGCACTTCCTGTTAGGGAGGAGTTATAATCCCATAAGTAATGGATGACCCGTGGACTGACTACACTTAACAGGAGAAATGTTGTTCTTCTTGCTGTAAAAAGTGCTTCTTTTAGAGACCAGAGAGCCTCAATGTCACCTCATAGAAATCACCTTTTACCTTGAGGAACATGACACAACTCTTTGGAAAGGAAGTAAGAATTCTTATTCAGGGTGCTGAGTGTATGTGGTACATGCAGTCCGAGGGGACAGATCGCTCGGTCACAACCACAGAGCAGTTGCTTGATATTGGATACATTTGACAACAGAAGTAAATAAACCTTACAATTGTATGCTCTGAGCCATGAAAGTTTCATTTTGACCCAAGAGAGCAGCCTGCTTTTTTTAAATCAAAACTCTTTTCTAAAATCTACTCATAAAAACAGGACAGGTGTTTGCAAAGTAAAGATCTCGGAGTGGTTTTTGTTTTTATATTACTGAATGATCTTAGCGATGACAAAGCTAAGCACATTATTACTGGTGCCTACAATGTAAGGACACTATTGTTGGGCATGATGGAGAGAACTTTGACAGCTTTTAGGCTTCATCATTTGAAACCTGAAAAGAAATAAGTGAAAAAGTGAAAGCAGGACAAAGCAGAATCATCAAGAAAATTACAGGACTGTTCTCCAATGTGTCCTTACTCCTAATATTTCCCAATTTCTGTCTGTGAAACCGGGAATGGTCCAAAATCACCCAGATTAGTCCAGATTGTTCACCTCCATCACCAAATCACCAAGACTCCACCCTTCACAGAACAAGCTCCTTAAAATGGTCCCAACCCCATCCCCAGATAAATGGATTACAGCCCAGATACCCCAATGATATTTGATCAATTAAGCTCATTATAACTAAAAGAACGAGTTACATAAAGTCAGGTTTAAAACAGTCAAAGCATAGGTCTAAGGTTTCCCTTTATTCAATCAATGTTCATCTCATTAATTCCTTTTGTAACAGTAAAGTGGCTTTTTTAGTATGCAATGTATTAGACATGTTAAACATATTTTTGTATGAAAAGAGCAGTTCCGTACTGAAACTAGCGTGAAACGCATGCTGCATATCTAAGGATTCATTGCTCAATGGCTGAGAAGTGACAGCTCCCACTGTTCTATTTATGATCCGATAAACACATCAACAAGTATGGAAAAAAAATTCGGACAAAAACATTTATTTTTAAGTAAATAAATATTAGTTTTTAAAAGCACCCTTTTTTACATAAAGTGAAAAATATATCTATTTCACTGAGATTTACCAAAACATTGATGGCACAATTTACATTTGAACTCTTAGTCTCATCATAGTCTCTTGAAAAAGGAAGGAATTAGCCCGTGCTGCTATCAATCTCATCATCTTAACATGTATTAAAAAAATATTTCAAAGCACTAAGAAACTATTATTTTATACATAGACATACTGCTGTGTCACCTTTTTTTTTAAGCATATTTTCTACATACGTGTGTACATTTATACATAGCCAATAAAACTATGAAAAACAAGAAATGGATCTTAAAAAACAACAACATACTGCATTGATCCGACACAATTAAATGTTTTTTTTTTAATTTAATCTAAGAGAGGATATTTTAAAATGTCTATAAAATATAAATGCACAAGCACATCCTGGGCTTAAGCATAATACGTTTATTATATGAAAGAAACACAATAAAGTTGCACTTACAAGATTAATATTCCTTGGAGCATATAAAACACACTGTCTGTCTGCTGGGAGCCGATGCTCACTGATATATTTCCGGATCTTTAGTGGATGTTAAAGGTATAGGAAAGTCAAAATTAAACTTGCATAATTCAGATAGAGCAAGTTATTTTAAGGCCATTTTAAATTGACTTCTATTTTCAAATGTGCTTCGTTCTTTTGGTATCCCTTGTTGAAAAAGAATATGGACATATCCTACACTAGTGGGAGCTAACTGCTGATTGGTGCCTGCACAAATTTGTCTCTTGTGATGGGCTAACTAGATGTGTTCCTCTAGCTGCCAGTAGTGCAGTGCTGTTTCTTCAGCAAACAATGTTTGTTTGTTTTATATTTTAAAATGTATTACAGCATTTTTTGCTAAATTAATTTCCCTGTACTGAAGAAAAAACAGTATCCCCCAATAAAGCCCTAGCATTCTGCTTTAAGGCTAATGAACAATTAGAGATAATATAAAATGATAAATCGTATTGTATTTTGTTCCCTTTTCCTGTAATTCCATTCTGAAATTGTGAGCTTTTCAGTTCCTGTTACAAATAGAAGCGCAGAACACTGTTGTATTGCACACAGCCATTGGCTGTAGACTCTAGTAACCTATTTATAACTTTCCCTAATTGGCCACAGCACAGAAGGTAACCTAAGTTACAACATGGCAGCTCCCATTGTTTTATAGACACTAAAACTAAAAATACATCTACATGTTATTCTCACGCTAATCTTTTCTTTGAATGTATCATTCTATCTAACATTTATTTAGTGTTTAATGTCTCTTTAATGGACACGTACTTCCTCTTAGCTTAAAAAATAATTGATTCTTGGTTTTGAAAAACAATTTAACCACTAAAAATATGATATCAAAAAAATTGTATTGTTTGGATTTTAATGTCAGAAGAAGAATTGTTTTTCTATTCCACAATTTCAGAAATTCACTCATTCACATCAATAAAATTAATATTTATTAATAAGGCTCATGTATTTGTTTTCTAAAGAAAAATCTGAATGTCATTTTTTTTTTCATTATTTGGAAGTTTAATTTGCAAAATGAATAAGAAATGGCACTTTAAAGGGCCAGTAACCCCACCAAATAATGTTATATAATTCTGCACACAATACAGAATTATATAACATTAGCCTAGCGCCAGGTTTCTAAAGCAGAATATTGCAGAGATATTTACCTACGAAAAACAGAATTTATGTTTACCTGATAAATTACTTTCTCCAACGGTGTGTCCGGTCCACGGCGTCATCCTTACTTGTGGGATATTCTCTTCCCCAACAGGAAATGGCAAAGAGCCCAGCAAAGCTGGTCACATGATCCCTCCTAGGCTCCGCCTACCCCAGTCATTCGACCGACGTTAAGGAGGAATATTTGCATAGGAGAAACCATATGGTACCGTGGTGACTGTAGTTAAAGAAAATAAATTATCAGACCTGATTAAAAAAACCAGGGCGGGCCGTGGACCGGACACACCGTTGGAGAAAGTAATTTATCAGGTAAACATAAATTCTGTTTTCTCCAACATAGGTGTGTCCGGTCCACGGCGTCATCCTTACTTGTGGGAACCAATACCAAAGCTTTAGGACACGGATGAAGGGAGGGAGCAAATCAGGTCACCTAAATGGAAGGCACCACGGCTTGCAAAACCTTTCTCCCAAAAATAGCCTCAGAAGAAGCAAAAGTATCAAACTTGTAAAATTTGGTAAAAGTGTGCAGTGAAGACCAAGTCGCTGCCCTACATATCTGATCAACAGAAGCCTCGTTCTTGAAGGCCCATGTGGAAGCCACAGCCCTAGTGGAATGAGCTGTGATTCTTTCGGGAGGCTGCCGTCCGGCAGTCTCATAAGCCAATCTGATGATGCTTTTAATCCAAAAAGAGAGAGAGGTAGAAGTTGCTTTTTGCCCTCTCCTTTTACCGGAATAAACAACAAACAAGGAAGATGTTTGTCTAAAATCCTTTGTAGCATCTAAATAGAATTTTAGAGCGCGAACAACATCCAAATTGTGCAACAAACGTTCCTTCTTTGAAACTGGTTTCGGACACAGAGAAGGTACGATAATCTCCTGGTTAATGTTTTTATTAGAAACAACTTTTGGAAGAAAACCAGGTTTAGTACGTAAAACCACCTTATCTGCATGGAACACCAGATAAGGAGGAGAACACTGCAGAGCAGATAATTCTGAAACTCTTCTAGCAGAAGAAATTGCAACTAAAAACAAAACTTTCCAAGATAATATCTTAATATCAACGGAATGCAAGGGTTCAAACGGAACCCCCTGAAGAACTGAAAGAACTAAATTGAGACTCCAAGGAGGAGTCAAAGGTTTGTAAACAGGCTTAATTCTAACCAGAGCCTGAACAAAGGCTTGAACATCTGGCACAGCGGCCAGCTTTTTGTGAAGTAACACAGACAAGGCAGAAATCTGTCCCTTCAGGGAACTTGCAGATAGTCCTTTGTCCAATCCTTCTTGAAGGAAGGATAGAATCCTAGGAATCTTAACCTTGTCCCAAGGGAATCCTTTAGATTCACACCAACAGATATATTTTTTCCAAATTTTGTGGTAAATCTTTCTAGTTACAGGCTTTCTGGCCTGAACAAGAGTATCGATAACAGAATCTGAGAACCCTCGCTTCGATAAGATCAAGCGTTCAATCTCCAAGCAGTCAGCTGGAGTGAAACCAGATTCGGATGTTCGAACGGACCCTGAACAAGAAGGTCTCGTCTCAAAGGTAGCTTCCAAGGTGGAGCCGATGACATATTCACCAGATCTGCATACCAAGTCCTGCGTGGCCACGCAGGAGCTATCAAGATCACCGACGCCCTCTCCTGATTGATCCTGGCTACCAGCCTGGGGATGAGAGGAAACGGCGGGAAAACATAAGCTAGTTTGAAGGTCCAAGGTGCTACTAGTGCATCCACTAGAGCCGCCTTGGGATCCCTGGATCTGGACCCGTAGCAAGGAACTTTGAAGTTCTGACGAGAGGCCATCAGATCCATGTCTGGAATGCCCCACAGCTGAGTGACTTGGGCAAAGATTTCCGGATGGAGTTCCCACTCCCCCGGATGCAATGTCTGACGACTCAGAAAATCCGCTTCCCAATTTTCCACTCCTGGGATGTGGATAGCAGACAGGTGGCAGGAGTGAGACTCCGCCCATAGAATGATTTTGGTCACTTCTTCCATCGCCAGGGAACTCCTTGTTCCCCCCTGATGGTTGATGTACGCAACAGTTGTCATGTTGTCTGATTGAAACCGTATGAACTTGGCCCTCGCTAGCTGAGGCCAAGCCTTGAGAGCATTGAATATCGCTCTCAGTTCCAGAATATTTATCGGTAACAGAGATTCTTCCCGAGACCAAAGACCCTGAGCTTTCAGGGATCCCCAGACCGCGCCCCAGCCCATCAGACTGGCGTCGGTCGTGACAATGACCCACTCTGGTCTGCGGAATGTCATCCCTCGTGACAGGTTGTCCAGGGACAGCCACCAACGGAGTGAGTCTCTGGTCCTCTGATTTACTTGTATCTTCGGAGACAAGTCTGTATAGTCCCCATTCCACTGACTGAGCATGCACAGTTGTAATGGTCTTAGATGAATGCGCGCAAAAGGAACTATGTCCATTGCCGCTACCATCAACCCGATCACTTCCATGCACTGAGCTATGGAAGGAAGAGGAACGGAATGAAGTATCCGACAAGAGTCTAGAAGCTTTGTTTTTCTGGCCTCTGTCAGAAAAATCCTCATTTCTAAGGAGTCTATTATTGTTCCCAAGAAGGGAACCCTTGTTGACGGAGATAGAGAACTCTTTTCCACGTTCACTTTCCATCCGTGAGATCTGAAAAAGGCCAGGACAATGTCCGTGTGAGCCTTTGCTTGAGGAAGGGACGACGCTTGAATTAGAATGTCGTCCAAGTAAGGTACTACAGCAATGCCCCTTGGTCTTAGCACAGCTAGAAGGGACCCTAGTACCTTTGTGAAAATCCTTGGAGCAGTGGCTAATCCGAAAGGAAGCGCCACGAACTGGTAATGTTTGTCCAGGAATGCGAACCTCAGGAACCGATGATGTTCCTTGTGGATAGGAATATGTAGATACGCATCCTTTAAATCCACCGTGGTCATGAATTGACCTTCCTGGATGGAAGGAAGAATAGTTCGAATGGTTTCCATCTTGAACGATGGAACCTTGAGAAACTTGTTTAAGATCTTGAGATCTAAGATTGGTCTGAACGTTCCCTCTTTTTTGGGAACTATGAACAGATTGGAGTAGAACCCTATCCCTTGTTCTCTTAATGGAACAGGATGAATCACTCCCATTTTTAACAGGTCTTCTACACAATGTAAGAATGCCTGTCTTTTTATATGGTCTGAAGACAACTGAGACCTGTGGAACCTCCCCCTTGGGGGAAGTCCCTTGAATTCCAGAAGATAACCTTGGGAGACTATTTCTAGCGCCCAAGGATCCAGAACATCTCTTGCCCAAGCCTGAGCGAAGAGAGAGAGTCTGCCCCCCACCAGATCCGGTCCCGGATCGGGGGCCAACATTTCATGCTGTCTTGGTAGCAGTGGCAGGTTTCTTGGCCTGCTTACCCTTGTTCCAGCCTTGCATTGGTCTCCAAGCTGGCTTGGCTTGAGAAGTATTACCCTCTTGCTTAGAGGACGTAGCACTTTGGGCTGGTCCGTTTCTACGAAAGGGACGAAAATTAGGTTTATTTTTTGCCTTGAAAGGCCGATCCTGAGGAAGGGCGTGGCCCTTACCCCCAGTGATATCAGAGATAATCTCTTTCAAGTCAGGGCCAAACAGCGTTTTCCCCTTGAAAGGAATGTTAAGTAGCTTGTTCTTGGAAGACGCATCAGCCGACCAAGATTTCAACCAAAGCGCTCTGCGCGCCACAATAGCAAACCCAGAATTCTTAGCCGCTAACCTAGCCAATTGCAAAGTGGCGTCTAGGGTGAAAGAATTAGCCAATTTGAGAGCATTGATTCTGTCCATAATCTCCTCATAAGGAGGAGAATCACTATCGACCGCCTTTATCAGCTCATCGAACCAGAAACATGCGGCTGTAGCGACAGGGACAATGCATGAAATTGGTTGTAGAAGGTAACCCTGCTGAACAAACATCTTTTTAAGCAAACCTTCTAATTTTTTATCCATAGGATCTTTGAAAGCACAACTATCCTCTATGGGTATAGTGGTGCGTTTGTTTAAAGTGGAAACCGCTCCCTCGACCTTGGGGACTGTCTGCCATAAGTCCTTTCTGGGGTCGACCATAGGAAACAATTTTTTAAATATGGGGGGAGGGACGAAAGGAATACCGGGCCTTTCCCATTCTTTATTAACAATGTCCGCCACCCGCTTGGGTATAGGAAAAGCTTCTGGGAGCCCCGGCACCTCTAGGAACTTGTCCATTTTACATAGTTTCTCTGGGATGACCAACTTGTCACAATCATCCAGAGTGGATAATACCTCCTTAAGCAGAATGCGGAGATGTTCCAACTTAAATTTAAATGCAATCACATCAGGTTCAGCTTGTTGAGAAATGTTCCCTGAATCAGTAATTTCTCCCTCAGACAAAACCTCCCTGGCCCCATCAGACTGGGTTGGGGGCCCTTCAGAAATATTGTTATCAGCGTCGTCATGCTCTTCAGTATCTAAAACAGAGCAGTCGCGCTTACGCTGATAAGGGTTCATTTTGGCTAAAATGTTTTTGACAGAATTATCCATTACAGCCGTTAATTGTTGCATAGTAAGGAGTATTGGCGCGCTAGATGTACTAGGGGCCTCCTGAGTGGGCAAGACTCGTGTAGACGAAGGAGGGAATGATGCAGTACCATGCTTACTCCCCTCACTTGAGGAATCATCTTGGGCATCATTGTCATTATCACATAAATCACATTTATTTAAATGAATAGGAATTCTGGCTTCCCCACATTCAGAACACAGTCTATCTGGTAGTTCAGACATGTTAAACAGGCATAAACTTGATAACAAAGTACAAAAAACGTTTTAACTTTAAATTTTAAACTGAACACACTTTATTACTGCAATTGCGAAAAAACATGAAGGAATTGTTCAAAATTCACCAAATTTTCACCACAGTGTCTTAAAGCCTTAAAAGTATTGCACACCAAATTTGGAAGCTTTAACCCTTAAAATAACGGAACCGGAGCCGTTTTGAACTTTAACCCCTTTACAGTCCCTGGTATCTGCTTTGCTGAGACCCAACCAAGCCCCAAGGGGAATACGATACCAAATGACGCCTTCAGAAAGTCTTTTCTAAGTATCAGAGCTCCTCTCACATGCGACTGCATGCCATGCCTCTCAAAAATAAGTGCGCAACACCGGCGCGAAAATGAGGCTCTGCCTATGCTTTGGGAAAGCCCCTAAAGAATAAGGTGTCTAAAACAGTGCCTGCCGATATTATTATATCAAAATACCCAGATAAAATGATTCCTCAAGGCTAAATATGTGTTAATAATGAATCGATTTAGCCCAGAAAAAGTCCACAGTCTTAATAAGCCCTTTTTGAAGCCCTTATTTACGATCGTAATAAACATGGCTTACCGGATCCCATAGGGAAAATGACAGCTTCCAGCATTACATCGTCTTGTTAGAATGTGTCATACCTCAAGCAGCAAAAGTCTGCACACTGTTCCCCCAACTGAAGTTAATTGCTCTCAACAGTCCTGTGTGGAACAGCCATGGATTTTAGTGACGGTTGCTAAAATCATTTTCCTCATACAAACAGAAATCTTCATCTCTTTTCTGTTTCTGAGTAAATAGTACATACCAGCACTATTTTAAAATAACAAACTCTTGATTGAATAATAAAAACTACAGTTAAACACTAAAAAACTCTAAGCCATCTCCGTGGAGATGTTGCCTGTACAACGGCAAAGAGAATGACTGGGGTAGGCGGAGCCTAGGAGGGATCATGTGACCAGCTTTGCTGGGCTCTTTGCCATTTCCTGTTGGGGAAGAGAATATCCCACAAGTAAGGATGACGCCGTGGACCGGACACACCTATGTTGGAGAAATCTATTTTTCAGAACGCCGCTCCTAGCTCTACTGAGCGGGTCTGTTTTTTACCTTAACGCATCGGGCATGCTGTCTAGTCATAGCACGCCCAGTCGCACCATTCAGTTTAATGGCGCGATCAGGCATGCTGTGACTAGACAGCGTGCCAAAGAGGGGAGAGAGAGCAAAAGAGAGGGGAGAGAGAGAGCAAAAGAGAGGCTGATTGCAACAGCCAATAGGATTTTTTCACCTTTAATTCCTATTGGCTGATAGAATTTTTGCATTTAACAGTATTTAGCTGAAGTTACATTTTTGAGAGGTTGGCATGGGATAAGAAGAGCGGAATAGTAAAGCTTTATAGGCTGTTTTGTCAGTAATACAACAAAAGGCTAAGTGAATATGTCCTAATAGTAAAATAAACATTTGGTTATGCACCAAAATTCATCTCATATGTTTTTAGTGCAATATCTGGTTTTGTCAAACTATTGTCATGTTTATATATAAACATTTTTTTTATTGTCTAAATGATTGTATGACCAATAGGATACGTAGAATAAACAGAATCAGTATAAACATTTGAATATTTAAAATTAGTGATGCTCTAGGCACAGAGAAATCTGCCTCCCGTCTCCCCCTGACAATTTTTCATCATGTTTTCAGCTAATAAAACTCACACTGTAGGGATTTAATCCCTCTCTTCTACCCTCACCCCCATACTCACACACATTTTCAACCTCTCCCTCAGCACTGGTATATTTCCCTCATCTGTAAAACATGCACTGGTCACACCTATCTTCAAAAAAACTTCCCTTGATCCAACCTCCCCTTCCAATTACCGCCCTATTTCCCTACTCCCTCTTGCCTCAAAGCTCCTCAAAAAGCTAGTTTACGCACGTCTATCCCATTTCCTTACACTAAACTCTCTTCTTGACCCACTGCAATCTGAATTTCGTTCCCATCACTCTAGAGATACAGCAATTGTCAAGGTTACCAATGACCTACTTACAGCAAAATCCAAAGGCCACTTCTCTCTGCTTATCCTCCTTGACCTGTCTGCAGCCTTTGACACTGTTGACCACCCTCTTCTGCTCCAAACCCTCCAATCCTTCGGCATCTGTGACACAGCTCTCTCGTGGTTCTCTTCCTATCTGACTAACCGTGCATTTAGTGTAGCCTTCTCCGGAGCATCCTCTGCCCCATTACAACTTTCTGTTGGGGTAGCTCAAGGCTCTGTCCTTGGTCCCCTTCTCTTCTCAATCTACACGTCGTCACTAGGTTCCTTAATAAAGTCCCATGGGTTTCAATACCATTTGTATGCCGATGACACCCAAATCTACCTCTCTGCACCAGACCTACCTCCTTCCTTACTAACCCGTGTCACTAACTGTCTTTCTCACATCTCATCTTGGATGTCCTCTCATTACCTTAAGCTAAATCTCTCCAAAACTGAACTCCTTATTTTTCCCCCTTCTTCCAATGTCTCCACCCCCAAAATTTCTATAACTGTTGATAATTCCATCATTACCCCTACCCCGCTCGCCCGATGTCTTGGGGTCACACTTGACTCAGATCTTTCCTTCACTCCTCACATCCAGTCCTTGGCTAAAGCCTGCCGCTTCCACCTTAAAAACATTGCTAAAATTAGACATTTCCTTACACAAGATACAACCAAGATTTTAATCCACTCTCTCATCCTTTCCCGCCTCGACTACTGCAATTCCGTCCTCTCTGGTCTACCTAGCTGCTGCAAAGCTCCTTTACAATCCATTATGAATGCCTCTGCCAGGCTCATCTTCCTTACTCGTCGCTCTTCATCTGCTGCACCTCTCTGCCAATCCCTTCACTGGCTTCCTCTTGCCTCTAGGATTAAACATAAAATCCTCACCCTGACATATAAAGCTCTCAACTGCACTGCTCCCCCCTACATCTCAGAACTTGTCTCTAGATACTCTCCCTCCCGTCCCCTTCGATCAGTTCAGGATTTCCTCCTCTCCTCCTCTCTTGTTACTTCCTCACATTCACGTTTACAGGACTTCTCCAGACTGGCCCCCATCTTGCTCCATAAGACTCTCCCCTAGTTTTAACAGCTTCAAGCACTCCCTAAAAACTCTACTATTCAGGAATGCATACAACCAACACTAACCTTTCCTAACGCCATTGCTTTCCCCTTGAACCCTTTAGATTGTAAGCCTATGGGCCCAGCTGTTTACAGATCGCTTCATAAGAGCCGACTACAACAGTGAAACTCTCGGCCACCGACTATGTTTACAGCGCTGCGGAATCTGTTGGCGCTCTACAAATACCTGATAATAATAATAATAATAATAATAATGGATTACTGCCAGTAACATAGAAGGCAATAGTTAAATAATCTTAATGGCAATGACCCATACAGAGCAATGTTTTAACCACTTTCCCAGCAGAAACAAACCAGTCTGGGGCCTTAACTCATTTTCCACCAGGGGTACACACTTAGGGTTGCCACCTGGTCAGAATTTTACGGTTACAGATGGTATTGCGATCTTACTGATGGGTGCCCATACTGTGTAAATATCAGCAATGCTGTTACTTATGAAAGACCTAAGGCTGGGGCCGGCAACCTAAGGCAGTGCAACAGTGACAGCCTGCATTGTGTACTGAAAGATCTTGCCTGCAGAAAATCAGATGGTTTTAAGCAATAAAAAAAAGGAAATAATGGTAAAGTACAGAAATTTCCAACAGACATTTATTTACAGGTATTGCAGTGCTCTCTGTTTTTTGTTTTTGTTTACAAGCTGTGACACGGGAAAGATATTTGACAGCATTAAGCCCACTCTTCACAGATTTTTAAGAGTCAGCTGATCAGCAATCAGCCCTCAATATGACCCTAGATGCCGGGACTTTGCATCAAAACAAACACACAACAAAATAAAAGCTTCTGGAAATCCCTTTACACAGATGATATTCAAAAGACACAGAGTAGATTGGGGTACAGATTTCTGATTATGAGATGTGACCCTACAAGCTGAAGATTGTAATAAATTCTCTTTTTGCAAATCTCCCAAAATCATAGACTCATGGAAATTGGGGGGGGTCAATGATTCATTAGTTGATTTAATAAAGCAATTAATTATTTGAACACACTTGTTGCTAGAAATGGCTTCTGTTGTGTGTCTGCTCCCTCTGGAAGCCAATTACACCACACAACAACATGTTACTTTGCCCTCCCTGACATCCAAGGGATTAAAGGACCACTAATGACAGAAGAATAACTAATAGATCATTAATAAAAAATACAATGCAATAGCACCTTTACATTGAAATTGAAATGAACATTAGAATATTAATCTGATTTCCACACCTTCTATATCATGTGACAGCCATCAGCCAACCATAAAATGTATATACGTATATAAATTGCGTTTCTGCACATGCTCAGTAGGAGCCATAGCCTCAGAAAGTTTGCAATGGGCAGTGAAGTCAAGTTATAGGCTAAAAGTGAATCAAAAAGTAATGTGAAAAAATGTGATTGGCAAAGTGTTTGGATACACAAAATATTGTACACAAAGTAAGTGAATATACAAAATTAGTGCTGCTAATGTGCACAAGTGTATTACATATACAGCACGATTCAGTCCATGAAAATTATGCCATGAATTGATATGGAGATTTCAAGGATGTGCTGTTTTTTTAAGGCAGCTCCACTTCAGTAAATCGATGTAGGTTCACCTCTGCAAAAGTCAATAAAAAGACAAGGGGCGAATCATAGTGAACTCCGTGTATGTTAAAGAAAAAGAGTAATAAAACTCACAATTTTGGATGGCACCTGTGTTTAACAGAGTGCAAATGGGCAGGCTGACGCTCACAGTTGTCAGCTCACTGGATACTCTCTGCGGCATCTGCGGTTTCAGGAACAGCTACTTCCATGGTGCTTTAGTAAGCGGTTGTTGGATTGATAGTGTTTGACCTGTGTTCGTCCTAAAAATGGATCGCCCAGATGGCAGACAAGTGTTCCAGGGTGCAGTATCAAGGTAGCAATGGCGGTCAAGATCTGGGAAAAGGTACAGACACCAAGTAGCTTATAGCTCTCAGCCACATGTCCTGCAGGTTCAGTATCTGTCCCCTGTCTGTGGTCACTGCCATCTGGGTGATTCATTTTTAGGACGGACACAGGTCAAACACTATCAATCCAAAATCCGCTTACTAAAGCACCTTGGAAGTAGCTGTTCCTGGAACCCGCAGAGAGTATCCAGTGAGCTGACAACTATAAGCGTCAGCCTGCTCGTTTGCACTCTGTTAAATACAGGTGCCATCCAAAATTGTGAGTTTTATTCTATTACTCTTTTTCTTTAACATACACAGAGTTCACTATGCAGCGTCCATTATTCAGAGGATATTGATTGGATGGAATTTATTTCTAGATGAGTCGCAGCTACACACTTCACACACAGAAATCATTTTATGGAAAAAAATAATGATTAGACATGCTGATGCTGCAAGCATCGTCTTAGTAACAGCAACAACTGAATAAAAGAACACTCCCCTCTTGACAGTGATTTAATTTCCTACTTTTTTCATACATTTAGTTATTCATCTAATAATATCTCTCGAAAAAATGTGCCGTCTTTGTAAGAGCCAATCTGGGCTTGAGCCTGCAGACAACAAGGCTAGTCACAGTCACCACATTTGTACAAAGTGCAATGTTCTGCAGTCTGTTAAAGCCAGTTAGGGAAGGTTATGCAGCAGGGTAGCCTAAAGATGTCTGTATGATGCATTTCCAGCTCTGAGAATAAGAACATCTATTATTTTAAGGGCTGAATTACATGAAAAAACATAATTTATGCTTACCTGATAAATTTATTTCTCTTGTAGTGTATCCAGTCCACGGATCATCTATTACTTGTGGGATATTCTCCTTCCCAACAGGAAGTTGCAAGAGGATCACCCACAGCAGAGCTGCTATATAGCTCCTCCCCTAACTGTCATATCCAGTCATTCGACCGAAAACAAACAGAGAAAGGAGAAACCATAGGGTGCAGTGGTGACTGTAGTTTAATTAAAATTTAGACCTGCCTTAAAAGGACAGGGCGGGCCGTGGACTGGATACACTACAAGAGAAATAAATTTATCAGGTAAGCATAAATTATGTTTTCTCTTGTTAAGTGTATCCAGTCCACGGATCATCCATTACTTGTGGGATACCAATACCAAAGCTAAAGTACACGGATGATGGGAGGGACAAGGCAGGATTAAGCGGAAGGAACCACTGCCTGAAGAACCTTTCTCCCAAACACAGCCTCCGAAGAAGCAAAAGTATCAAATTTGTAATATTTTGAAAAAGTGTGAAGCGAAGACCAAGTCGCAGCCTTGCAAATCTGTTCAACAGAGGCCTCATTTTTGAAGGCCCAGGTGGAAGCCACAGCTCTAGTAGAATGAGCCGTAATCCTTTCAGGGGGCTGCTGTCCAGCAGTCTCATAGGCTAGGCGTATTACGCTCCGAAGCCAAAAGGAAAGAGAGGTTGCCGAAGCTTTTTGACCTCTCCTCTGTCCAGAGTAAACGACAAACAGGGAAGATGTTTGACGAAAATCTTTAGTAGCTTGTAAGTAAAACTTCAAGGCACGGACTACGTCCAGATTATGTAAAAGACGTTTCTTCTTTGAAGAAGGATTAGGGCACAACGATGGAACAACAATCTCTTGATTGATATTCTTGTTACAAATCACCTTAGGTAAAAATCCAGGTTTGGTACGCAGAACTACCTTATCTGCATGAAAAATCAGATAAGGAGAATCACATTGTAAGGCAGATAGCTCAGAGATTCTCCGAGCCGAGGAAATAGCCATCAAAAACAGAACTTTCCAAGATAAAAGTTTAATATCAATGGAATGAAGGGGTTCAAACGGAACTCCTTGAAGAACCTTAAGAACCAAGTTTAAGCTCCACGGGGGAGCAACAGGTTTAAACACAGGCTTAATTCTAACCAAAGCCTGGCAAAATGCCTGGACGTCTGGAACCTCTGCCAGACGCTTGTGCAAAAGAATAGACAGAGCAGAAATCTGTCCCTTTAAGGAACTAGCTGATAATCCTTTGTCCAAGCCCTCTTGGAGAAAAGACAATATTCTAGGAATCCTAACCTTACTCCATGAGTAATTCTTGGATTCACACCAATAAAGATATTTACTCCATATCTTGTGGTAGATTTTCCTGGTAACAGGCTTTCGTGCCTGTATTAAAGTATCAATGACTGACTCGGAGAAGCCACGCTTTGATAGAATCAAGCGTTCAATCTCCATGCAGTCAGTCTCAGAGAAATTAGATTTGGATGATTGAAAGGACCTTGTATCAGAAGGTCCTGTCTTAGAGGCAGAGTCCATGGTGGAAAGGATGACATGTCCACTAGGTCTGCATACCAAGTCCTGCGTGGCCACGCAGGTGCTATCAGAATCACCGATGCTCTCTCCTGTTTGATTTTGGCAATCAGTCGAGGGAGCAGAGGAAATGGTGGAAACACATATGCCAGGTTGAAGAACCAAGGCGCTGCTAGAGCATCTATCAGCGTAGCTTCTGGGTCCCTGGACCTGGATCCGTAACAAGGAAGCTTGGAGTTCTGGCGAGACGCCATGAGATCCAACTCTGGTTTGCCCCAACGATGAATCAACTGAGCAAACACCTCCGGATGGAGTTCCCACTCCCCCGGATGGAAAGTCTGACGATTTAGAAAATCCGCCTCCCAGTTCTCCACGCCTGGGATATGGATTGCTGACAGGTGGCAAGAGTGGTACTCTGCCCAGCGAATTATTTTTGAGACTTCTAACATCGCTAGGGAACTCCTGGTTCCCCCTTGATGGTTGATGTAAGCCACAGTCGTGATGTTGTCCGACTGAAATCTGATGAACCTCAGTGTTGCTAACTGAGGCCAAGCCAGAAGAGCATTGAATATCGCTCTTAACTCCAGAATATTTATTGGAAGGAGTTTCTCCTCCTGAGTCCACGATCCCTGTGCCTTCAGGGAATTCCAGACTGCACCCCAACCTAGAAGGCTGGCATCTGTTGTTACAATTGTCCAATCTGGCCTGCGAAAGGTCATACCCTTGGACAGGTGTACCCGAGACAACCACCAGAGAAGAGAATCTCTGGTCTCTTGATCCAGATTTAGCAGAGGGGACAAATCTGTGTAATCCCCATTCCACTGACTCAGCATGCATAATTGCAGCGGTCTGAGATGAAGGCGCGCAAATGGCACTATGTCCATTGCCGCTACCATTAAGCCGATTACCTCCATACACTGAGCTACCGAAGGGCGCTTAATGGAGTGAAGAACACGGCAAGCATTTAGAAGTTTTGATAACCTGGACTCCGTCAGGTAAATTTTCATTTCTACAGAATCTATGAGTCCCTAAGAAGGAGACTCTTGTGAGTGGGGATAGAGAACTCTTTTCCTCGTTCACTTTCCACCCATGCGACCTCAGAAATGCCAGAACTATCTCTGTATGAGACTTGGCAACTTGAAAGCTTGACGCCTGTATCAGGATGTCGTCTAGATACGGAGCCACCGCTATGCCTCGCGGTCTTAGAACCGCCAGAAGTGAGCCCAGAACCTTTGTAAAGATTCTCGGGGCTCTAGCCAACCCGAAGGGAAGAGCTACAAATTGGTAATGCCTGTCTAGAAAGGCAAACCTTAGAAACCGATGATGATCCTTGTGAATCGGTATGTGAAGGTAGGCATCCTTTAAGTCCACTGTGGTCATGTACTGACCTTCTTGGATCATGGGTAGGATGGTCCGAATAGTTTCCATTTTGAAAGATGGAACTCTGAGGAATTTGTTTAAGATCTATAGATCCAAAATTGGTCTGAAGGTTCCCTCTTTTTTGGGAACCACAAACAGATTTGACTAAAAACCCTGTCCTTGTTCCGTCCGCGGAACTGGATGGATCACTCCCATAACTAGGAGGTCTTGCACACAGCGTAGGAATGCCTCTTTCTTTATCCGATTTGCAGATAGCCTTGAAAGATGAAATCTCCCTTGTGGAGGGGAAGCTTTGAAGTCCAGAAGATATCCCTGAGATATGATCTCCAACGCCCAGGGATCCTGAACATCTCTTGCCCACGCCTGGGCGAAGAGAGAAAGTCTGCCCCCTACTAGATCCGTCACCGGATAGGGGGCCGTTCCTTCATGCTGTCTTAGAGGCAGCAGCAGGCTTTCTGGCCTGCTTGCCTTTATTCCAGGACTGGTTAGGTTTCCAGGCCTGCTTAGATTGAGCAAAAGTTCCCTCTTGTTTTGAAGCGGAGGAAGT
This sequence comes from Bombina bombina, assembly GCF_027579735.1. Taxonomy (NCBI): domain Eukaryota; kingdom Metazoa; phylum Chordata; class Amphibia; order Anura; family Bombinatoridae; genus Bombina; species Bombina bombina. Next base: position 898,794,568 of record NC_069501.1, on the reverse strand, counting down.
TGATGCTGCACCTGCCTTGAAATTTCGAAAGGCACGAAAATTAGACTGTTTGGCCTTTGCTTTGGCCCTGTCCTGAGGAAGGGTGTGACCCTTACCTCCAGTAATGTCAGCAATAATTTCCTTCAAACCAGGCCCGAATAAGGTCTACATCTTGAAAGGAATGTCGAGTAATTTAGACTTCGAAGTCACGTCAGCTGACCAGGATTTAAGTCATAGCGCCCTACGCGCCTGGATGGCGAATCCGGAATTCTTAGCCGTTAGTTTAGTCAAATGAACAATGGCATCAGAAACAAATGAGTTAGCTAGCTTAAGTGTTCTAAGCTTGTCAATAATTTCAGTCAATGGAGCTGTATGGATGGCCTTTTCCAGGGCCTCAAACCAGAATGCCGCCGCGGCCGTGACAGGCGCAATGCATGCAAGGGGCTGTAAAATAAAACCTTGTTGAATAAACATTTTCTTAAGGTAACCCTCCAATTTTTTATCCATTGGATCTGAAAAAGCACAACTGTCCTCAAACGGGATAGTGGTACGCTTTGCTAAAGTAGAAACTGCTCCCTCCACCTTAGGGACCGTCTGCCATAAGTCCCGTGTAGTGGCTTCTATTGGAAACATTTTCTAAATATAGGAGGTGGGGAAAAAGGCACCCCCGGTATATCCCACTCCTTGCTAATAATTTCTGTAAGCCTTTTAGGTATAGGAAAAACATCAGTACACACCGGTACCGCATAGTATTTATCCAGCCTACACAATTTCTCTGGTACTGCAACTGTGTTACAGTCATTCAGAGCAGCTAATACCTCCCCAAGCAACACACGGAGGTTCTCAAGCTTAAATTTAAAATTAGAAATCTCTGAATCAGGTTTCCCCGAATCAGAGATGTCACCCACAGACTGAAGCTCTCCGTCCTCATGATCTGCATATTGTGACGCAGTATCAGACATGGCCCTTACAGCATCTGCGCGCTCTGTATTTCTCCTAACCCCAGAGCAATTGCGCTTGCCTCTTAATTCAGGCAACCTGGATAATACCTCTGACAGGGTATTATTCATGATTGCAGCCATGTCCTGCAAGGTAATCGCTATGGGCGTCCCTGATGTAATTGGCGCCATATTAGCGTGCATCCCCTGAGCGGGAGGCGAAGGGTCTGACACGTGGGGAGAGTTAGTCGGCATAACTTCCCCCTCGTCAGAATCTTCTGGTGATATTTCTTTTATAGTTAAAGACTGATCTTTACTGTTTAAGGTGAAATCAATACATTTAGTACACATTCTCCTATGGGGCTCCACCATGGCTTTCAAACATAATGAACAAGTAGTATCCTCTATGTCAGACATGTTTAAACAGACTAGCAATGAGACTAGCAAGCTTGGAAAACACTTTAAACAAGTTTACAAGCAATATAAAAAACGTTACTGCACCTTTAAGAAACATACATTTTTACAGTGTATGTAACAAGTTAGCAGAGCATTGCACCCACTTGCAAATGGATTATTAACCCCTTAATACCCAAAACTGAATAATAAAAGACAAAAACTTTTTTTTTTTTGTTTGTTTGTTTTTTCAAACAGTCACAACAACTGCCACAGCTCTACTGTGGCTTTTTACCTCCCTCAAAAACGACTTTGAAGCCTTTTGAGCCCTCCAGAGAAGTCCTGGAACATGCAGGAAGAAGCTGGATGTCTCTGTCAGTATTTTTAGCTGCACAGAAAAGCACTAAAATAGGCCCTTCCCACTCATATTGCAACAGTGGAAAGCCTAAGGAAACTGTTTCTCGGCAGAATTCAAGCCAGCCATGTGGAAAAAAACTAGGCCCCAATAAGTTTTATCACCAAATACATATAAAAACGATTAAACATGCCAGCAAACGTTTTTTATTACATTTTTATAAGAGTATGTATTTCTATTAATAAGCCTAATACCAGTCGCTATCACTGCATTTAAGGCTTTACTTACATTACTTCGGTATCAGCAGCATTTTCTAGCAAATTCCATCCCTAGAAAAATATTAACTGCACATACCTTATTGCAGGAAAACCTGCACGCCATTCCCTCTCTGAAGTTACCTCACTCCTCAGAATATGTGAGAACAGCCATGGATCTTAGTTACTTCTGCTAAGATCATAGAAAACGCAGGCAGATTCTTCTTCTAAATACTGCCTGAGATAAACAGTACACTCCGGCACCATTTAAAAATAACAAACTTTTGATTGAAGAATAAACTAAGTATAAAACACCACACTCCTCTTACGACCTCCATCTTGGTTGAGGCTTGCAAGAGAATGACTGGATATGACAGTTAGGGGAGGAGCTATATAGCAGCTCTGCTGTGGGTGACCCTCTTGCAACTTCCTGTTGGGAAGGAGAATATCCCACAAGTAATGGATGATCCGTGGACTGGATACACTTAACAAGAGAAAGGGGTAAAATAAATAATGTATATTGCAAACTTGCTGTATTGTGCATAACTAAACATTTGTCACCTCGGCTTCCTTCTGAGCTGTGGCCAATTAGGAACCGTTATAAATAAGTCACTAGAGTGTGCAACCAATAACTATGTGTAATATAGAAGTGTTATCTCTGGAATATGCACCTACATTTCAGACAGTAACTAGAAAGCCCACAATTTTCATTAATAAAGGGACATAAAAGGGCAAAAATAAATTCTAATATATTATAACATTTCATTATTGAACTGTTGCTTGCATAAAATTAAATGAGTAACCCCTGCAAAACACACGGTTAAAAGTAATCTCCAGAACAGCAATGCATTACTGGGAGCTAGCTGAAAACAACTGGTGAGCTAATGACAAGAGACATGTGTGTAACCAACAATCACCAGCTAGCTCCCAGAAGTGCTTTGCTGCTGCTCAACAAAAGACACCAAGAGAACAAAGTACATTTAATAGAAGTGAATTTAAAATGACATGCCACATCTGAATCATGAAATTTTTATTTTTATTTTATTTTTATCTTTATTTTTATTATTTTTACAATCATTTCCGCCATAGACTTAACATAAATGTCTCTTAACTTAAACCAAAGCATGATCCAAATCTGGCTCCATTTACAACTGGTTACAGTATACAAATCCTATTACATCCTGTACATAGTATCCAGATAAGTCTATCGAAAGTTTAATTTTGACTATCATGTCCCTTTAATAAAGGTAGAAACTAAATAATGCCAGCAAACTGCAGTAATTAACCATTTCATATTACAATCTCAAACTGTGTAGTGCCCCTGGCTTATCAAGATCACCATATTCATTGGCTGAATCCTCACTTTTGTTGTGTTTAACCTTTTTTGAAAGCCAAACCCATAGAAAAATGAGCAAATTAGAGTATTTTATTTTACAGTAGAATGCTACATGTTGTATAATAACTGAAATACAAACACTTTGCTTCACCTGCTGTATACAGGACATTGAATGTGTTTTGCTCATTTCTGCACCTCTAAAACAAAAGAAAACAAAATCTTTGAAAAGCTGATACTGTGTTTATATTAAGCAGTTTCAGGTTGTTCTTTACCCCCATTTCAACATTTATAGTTATTTTATCAACCATGGGCAACTGTCCCAAGTCATGCTGCAATACAGAGGGCACTGCCAAGTAACAAAACTTAAGCAAGAAATATTATGAGAGCTTCAGAAAGCCTTACACATTCTTTCAAATATTTGGATGATTAAAGGGACTTTAAACTGGCCACAGCTACAATAACATGGTTAAAGGGATACTAACCCTAATTTTATTTTTTCATTAGTAAGATAGAGCATGCAATTTTAAGCAACTTTCTATTATACTCCTATTATCAATTTTTCTTCTTTCACTTGGTATGTTTGGCTCAGCACCTGGGTTGCACTTGTTGATTGGTGGCTAAATGTAGATTTAGCCACCAATCAGCATGCGCTAACCAGGTACTGAACCAAAGAAAGGCCGGCTCCTAAGCTTACATTACTGCTTTTTCAAATAAGGATACCAAGAGAACAAAGAAAATTTGATAATAGGAGTAAATTAGAACATTTCTTAAAATTGCATGCTCTATCTGAACCATGAAAGAAAGAAATTTGGGTTCAGTATCCCTTTAAAACCAGAAATGTATTTTCTTTGTTATTTTATTCAGTAAGTTGAAATGTAACTATTTTAAAATAAAAAAATTAAAATAAATAAAAAATTAAAAAACAGAGGCTGTATAAAAGCTCATATTGACTTAATCAACTCTTTTCAATAAATTAAATTTGAGAAGCAAAATAATGTATGAAAACAGATTTTCCCACCAAAAACTAATTAATGGGCTGATCACAATCAATCAGCTGATTTGTTTTCAGCAAGTTTTGTGCAGTAATCATTGAGCAAACATGCAGCATTACTCATCATGGCTATAGACACAGCATTCAGATTGCTTGCCAGTGATCAGTATGGATTACAATATTTACACATGTAAATAATGATTTACCATACACACTGTACAAAGCGGTTAATTTAAAACAACTGTGATGTATTAAGAGGTGTGTATACATATAGAAACCAAAAACACGTTTTTGGGAATGTTTCCAGTAAAAACGTATTCACTGCGGTGAAACTTTACCAGTCCAATCCATTTTGGATTGCGATCTCTCTAAATTCCTGCTTCCAATAGCAACCGAAACTGAAATCTCACTATCATGAGCTATCTGACAGGTTGTAATCGCTCTCTAAATGTGTTAAACACAGTTAAATAGGTGTTATTTGAAAACAGCTTGCTAAATTATATTATTGTTAGACATTTTTTAATTTTTGGTTGAAATGTTGGATTCACTAAAACCACAAGAAACTACAGTAATACATCTCTGGCTGGTTGATAACCATTAGTGTGTAGTACAGCCTGGTACAAGGAAATATCCTAATTGCTTAGTGTATCAACATGAAAGAACGCCAAGAGAGTCAATATTATAACATGAAGATGGAAATGCTCAACTACAAGATCATTGCTAGGTTTGTTCAGGTTAAACAAGGTTAATTTTGTATTATGTTCCAGGGCTCAACAAATCTTTAAAAAAATCTAGGAGCCAACCCATAAATATAGGAGCCAGAAACATTTTGCCATCCCTATGATATAATAAGTATGTGTGTATATATGTATCTAAATGAGTATATTTGTAGACAAATATATGCACACATATGTGTGGATACATACACACACACATACACACACACATTTTAACTGTTATGTAACATCAGTATATTAAATAACTCAAATTCAAGCTCTGATGATGACGACAGGACTTAAATGTCTAAAGCAGTGTTTTTCAACAAGTCTGCCGTGGCACACTAATGTGCCGTGAGAGATCCTCAGGTGTGCCGCGACAGACTGACAACAGTGAGGGGGTGTCCCTCTTTCAAATTTTGAAATATTGGGAGATATGTGACAGACTCAGGCATCATTTACAACCATGACATTGACATTCATTCACAGACAATCATTATGATTGTTTGTGAATTAAATATGTCATGTATAGTTTGTAGGAGGCATGGCATGACAGCACAGCACAGTGTGTGTGTATATGTGTATATATATATATATATATATATATATATATATATATATATATATATATATATATATATATATATATATATATATCCTGTATCAGGGTACAATGTGCGATTTTCTAAAATTTTGGGATGGATTTTTTAATGTAAAAAAGTGTGCCACGGCAAAAAAAAGGTTGCAAATCACTGGTCTAAAGGAATAAATTATAAAATATAAAATTGATTTCTATTTTAAAAGTTACTTTCAATATTCATATGTTAACATTGATTTTTTTTTTTAAAGGGCCATTACAGTAAAAAATGACATGCTATAATTCCCTAATTGTCACTGGCTCAATTAGTAGCCCTAGTTGCACAGCTGGGTCGTTTCTGCTCAGCAGTACTCTGTGGGTCCCGAGCAGTATTTTAAAGGGATACTAACCCCACATTTTTTTTTTTCATGATTCAGATAGAGCATGCAATTGTAAGCAACTTTCTAATTTACTCCTATTATAAATTTTTCTTTGTTCTCATGTTATCTTGATTTGAAAAAGCAGTAATAAAAGGTTAGGAGCCGGCCCATTTTTAGTTCAGCACCTTGGTAGAGCTTGCTGATTGGTTTGCTACATTTAGCCACAAATCAGCAAGTGCTACCCAGGTGCTGAACAAAAAATGGTCCGGCTCTAAAGCTTACAGTACTGCTTTTTCAAATCATGATAGCAAGAGAACAAAGAAAAATTGATAATAGGAGTAAATTAGAAAGGTGCTTAAAATCTCATGCTCTATCTGAATCATAAAAGAAAAAAAAAATTGGGTTTAGTATCCCTTTAACTATGTTGGTGTTAAACACAGAGGTGCATGGTCGCTAATTAAAAAATACACGCTCTAAATAATTAAGTATGAAGATTGTTTTTTAGTAATGCGGCACTTTAATATTACATTCACTTTATAGATACATCTGAGGTGCAGAACAAAAGCCAATGAAAACATTTATCCTTACAATTGAATGTCAAAATCCATTTGTGCAAATATGAAGGTTGTCTCTCTGAACAAGAATGGTTCTGCACATAATTAAATAATTCTATTTAGTTTACTAAATGTAATAAAACGCAAAACGTGAGTAAATATCTATGTAAATTGTATGAATTAAAAAAATCCATAAGAAAAGTTCCATTCTAAACTGAGTCAAACTAGTTTATAAACTCATATTTTAAAAAATTTCTGTAACTTCAGTTTGCTAATAAATTATTAATACTATGCTATATTTCAATTGAGGGTATACACAGAGAGAGCATACATACATATATGATTAATTAAAAAAAAATATTTAAAATGTATTGAATTTAAAAACACAGTAAATCTAGGTGTCCTTCTGTAACATGTAGTAACTGTGGAAACAGGACTGGTGACTCTCAGAGATCTTCCAGTACCAAGTTGATATCTATATATTTTATATATCCTTTAGCTAGAACACAGCAGTTTACTGTCCCTTTAATACACACTTGTTTATAACCACTATTTAAATGGTAACATATTGTAACTATAATTAATTTATTGTTACCATATTTTTGCATGTAAGACATTTTTAAGGTTAAATGTGTCTTAATAAAACAAGTTAATCTTAGTGTGCAGTTTAAAAACGGTTACTGTTATGTCACTTTCACGTCCCTTTAAAAACACAGTTCTAGCCTTCCTCTAAGGACAAAGCAGACACAACTACAAGGCTGCATTCTAAGCCTAGCAGCATGCAAGACAGAAAGGCTGAGGCGTTTATTAAAGGGACACTAAATTCAGAATGAAACTTTCATGATTCAGATAAATCATGCAGTTTAAAACAATGTTGCAGATTACTTTTATTATGAAATTTGCTTCATTCTCTTGGTATCCTTGTGCTTGCTACAGTGTATTACACAGCTACAAACAATGTCACCAAAAAGGTCGCACTCCTGAGCTCTTATGAGCCTACTTAGATTTATTCTTCAAAAAGAATAAATAAAAGGCGCAAATGTCATAATAGAAGTAAATTGGAAAGTTGTTATATGTTCAATCTAAATCATGAAAGTTGGATTCTAACTTTGATGTCCCTTTAAAGGGGCAGCTAACACCTTGAGATTTTAACACAAATTTCAAGTGGAGTGTTGATAGCGCATGGTGTGTTATCCACCCTATATTTTTAATGGATAGTGCAGAGCACCTTATTAGTGCGTTCATTACACTTGAACTACAATTGGTGAGTTAAGCTTTGCACTTGAGCATTTATCGTTTCTACCATTATTATTAATAGAACAACACAGAACTACATGAAGATCTCCATTACTAAGCGCTTTATCGATATTCGACATGAAGCAATCACAATAGGGCTAATATTTTTGTACTCCACTTGTAATCTATAGCAAAATGTTTTCTTATATATAGTAGACCAACTTTGAAATAATACATTTGTTATTTATTTTGCCCCTTTTCATGTATTTTAGCTTTGAAAATTGAGGATTTTATAATTCTTGAAAAAGGGCACTGCAGACTTATGAAGGCTAGTGGGTTTTTATTGTGTACTGGACACCTCATAAAAATTATAGATGTAAACAATAGAAATGCCCACTAACAAAACACTGGAAAAGGGAGGTGAAGCGATGTTCCTTCCGCAATATCATCTAGAAGACCATAGACTGCTACTACACTAATGACAACTCCTAGCACAGCCAGCCTAAGCAGAGCACCCCTATTGCAAATAAAAAATAAATAAATAAGAGGAAGAAATTTCACATGTTAAAAATTAATCATCTGGACAGTTCAGAATAAAAACTTAATTTTACTCTTAATTTGTTAGTTTACAAATGGGGTTTACTGTATATGCCAACAATATCAAACTTTAATTACCTTTATATATTTCAAATAAAATGAAGGGCTATCTTTATTTTCTGACGCCACCAATTTAAATGCTGTACTTGCAGGAAAATAAATCATTTTATACCATGGTCTTTTGTGAATGGTCATACATTGTGATTGAAGAAATGATACTGGGATATTAATGGGTATAGGGACAGCAGTGCATGGGCATGATGGCATGGTACAAGTCTGATGGACTAGGATTTTGGCTGCTTAGTCTGGGTTGGCATCAGGGATATCTGTGGGCATGGCTAGGATGTTTGAGACTAGGAATATGCACAGTCTGCAGTTCAGGGTAGTGTTTATATGTCCATGGTTGCAATTTGTGAAACAGGGTAAGGAAAGTGGTTGGAAATTCAGAAAGACATGGGCTGTTGTGACAATCTCACAAACGTGTGGAAGTTCTGAGAACTGTTTACCTATAAAGGGCCAGATTACAAATGGAGCGCTATTTAATGCTCCCGTTCAAGAGTTAACTCCACTAGAAGTAAGCTTTCTGCACGTGTCAGGTAGCGCTCATATTACAAGTTGAAAGTAAATTGTTTTCACACTAGCTCTAACCCGATGCGAGTAAAAAGTCAAACTTAGGATATCGTGCACAAGATAACGTATTCCCCCATAGAAGTCAAAGGAACAAAAAAAGTGGAAAACACCCTACTCGAGCGCAAACCAGATCGCATATTCTCAAGTACCCTAACCCAACATGAAAATGTTAATTGTTCACATTCCAATGTTCTTCACATAGCAGAATATGTTCTATTTATTCATAAACACATAATTCTACATATCATGTTTTTTTGGTACTATATATATATATATATATATATATATATAAACACACACATATATATATATATATATATATATATATATATATATATATATATACTGTACACACACATACATACACACAAACACATGATTATATATAGGTATACATATATATTTATATATACATATTTAGACGAACATTAACTTTAATTGTGCTCAAGCGATCGCGTTCATTTTTCAACTTTTAAGACGAGCAAAAAACCAGATACACTAACACCTGCGATAAACCCCTTTTCGCTCACAAACAAATGTTAGCGATCCACTCGTAATCAGACATAATGTAAGTTCTGCTTTTTATTACAAATATCAGAACATTATCATTGTTAGTATTACAATAGCATGATCCATTAGCATTATGTGGAAAAGACTTCAAGTGAAATGAAGTACAAAAAGCCCACAGCATGTCACGTTACCATTAAACATTACAAATATTTATCTTTCCACAAATTGTGCAATGAACACTGATGCAAATGTAAGACATGCACACACACATACACTCTAGTATATGAATAACTGTAAAACCATGAGTTTCCATTATGTTTTGTACAATCTCATTACTCTAATTTGTCAATTAACAACATTGGGTCTGACATAAAATAAATATAATCTAAGATTGTCTAGTAACACAAATCAAGATAAGCACAGATGTCTCTGTTAAGAGGAGAGGTGGGGGGTACACTATCTATAATCGCCTGTATAATGTGTGCCCCATACAACATGATCAACCCTCTTACAATAGTGGTGTTTTCCCTTGTGTGTGTTTGTGTGTGTATGTATGTATATACACTCACATACATATACTGTATATACATATATATATATATACACACACACACACATATATAATATATATATATATATATATATATATATAGATATAGATACATACATATACACACACACATATACTGTATAAAAACATATATATGTATAAACACACACACCAAACTAACAAAAGTATTGAAGTAGTGATACATTTTTATTGGACAAACAATATGTCGTGAAGGCCTTTATGATATACTGGGAGGAGATATACTGTTATTCGGCTGTTCCATTATGTAACATGCATCCCAGCGATCAGCTGTTATATCAGCGGCGGTTAGCAAAATCAGCTGCTGGAGGGAGAGGGAACACACCCTTATTCAACTAACCTATCACTATCTAGCCGGCTCTTTGCAGGGATTTTATTGGTTCATATTCCTAGTGCGCATGCGCACTAATCGGCTGGAGACGCCGAATTTGTTTTATAAGTCGTGATGGCATTTGAATACTATACACCTGATGAAACGGTTGTTGAACCGGGAAACGCGTTGTGTATATGGTTTTTAATAAACTTTTATTGTGTTTTATAAAACCTATTGTCATCACGAAGTCTTTACTGCACGATCTTATCTGTTGCAAGTCTGCTGGATCTATGAAAGCAGGTTATCAGAGCAGCTGCTGACTGAGACATTAAGGTCGTTACGGATGTACATGAGACTGAGACACTGAAATCTGCTTGTCAATCTGCAGTCTGTGGAGATAGCTCGCTGGGCAGCTATTAATAGTCAAGCGTGTACCTGTGGCACTTCTCAAGTGCTTTATATCTAGTAAGTGATATTCACTGTTTGCGTGGGGACATTATACCACAGATTTCTCACTATTGTGGCGCCTTCTCTTATTTTTTTCTAGTAATCACTCATCATTCTGGCGGCCTATCAGTTCCGGGAGAAGTCTAGCAGCCGCATAACATATCACCTGTGGACTCACAATCCAATGAGACCCTGGAGCTCCCTGTTTCCAATGGCAATACTGTTATCCTGATGGTGGTTGACCGTTTTTCTAAAATGTCACATTGCATTCCCTTGAAGAAGTTGCCTACCGCTCAGAAGCTTGATTCAATTTTTGCCCGGGAGGTCTTCTGTTTACATGGGTTACCCAAGGAGATAGTGTCGGACCGAGGTAGCCAGTTTGTCTCCAGATTTTGGCGTTCCTTTTGTGCTCAAATGGGGATCCAGCTTTCCTTCTCCTCGGCATATCACCCTCAATCCAATGGGGCTGCGGAATGGTCTAATCAAGCTCTGGAACAGTTCCTCCGTTGCTATGTCTCAGATCACCACAATAACTGGTCTGAACTGTTACCTTGGGCAGAGTTTGCTCGTAATAGTGCTATTAATGCTTCCTCCAAGTTATATATATACATACACCAGTATAGATATATATATTGTACCAAGATATATATAGAAATATGTATTTATGAATAAATAGAACATATTCTGCTGCGTGAATAACATTGGAATGTGAAATATTCATATATTCATGTTGGGTTAGCGCATTCGAGAATATGGGTTTGCGCGTAAGTAGGCTGTTACGTTATCGCGTGCAATATTTGAAGTTTGGCTTTTTACATGCATCAGGTTAGCACACAAGTGAAAACTATTTACTTTCAACTTGCAATATAAGTGCTCCTCAACACACGCAAAAAGCTTACTTCTTGCAGAGTTAGCGCTCAAGCGGAAGCATTAAATACCACTCTACTTGTAATCTGGCCCATAATGTGATAATTCTTTTCTTTTTAATTTCCCTTACCAAACATTGTATTTGTGAAACTGCAAAGTGAAGAACAGTTTTTTTTTTTCTCCCCTTCCGCCAAAAGATGTGCCTTTGTGCTTCACCTGTTATTATCAGAGGCTGATTACAACAAAAATCATGGACAATTTGTAACCGACCACTGTTCTGTATATTTTTTATCGCCTAGATTACGAGTTTTGTCCTATTGGCTGATCCAATCAGCCAATAGGATTGAGCTCGCATTCTATTGGCTGTTCCAATCAGCCAATAGAATGCGAGCTCAATTCTATTGGCTGATTGCATCAGCCAATAGGATTTTTCCTACCTTAATTCCGATTGGCTGATAGGATTCTATCAGCCAATCGGAATTGAAGGGACGCCATCTTGGATGACGTCACTTAAAGGAACCTTCATTCTTCAGTCGCCGTCGTATGGAAGAGGATGCTCCGCGTCGGATGTCTTCAAGATGGACCTGCTCCGCTCCGGATGGAAGAAGATAGAAGATGCCGTCTGGATGAAGACTTCTGCACGTCTGGATGTCCTCTTCTGCCCGGATCGGATGAAGACTTCTGCCCCTCTGAAGGACCACTTGTGCCCGGCTGGGTGAAGACGTCTCAAGGTAGGGTGATCTTCAAGGGGGTAGGGAGATTATATTAGGTGTAATTAGTTTAAAAATTTGTAATTTCTTTTTTATTTTCTGTAATTTAGTGTTTTTTTCCGTAATTTAATTTATTTAATGTAATTGTAATTAATTGTAGTTAATTTAGGGATTTAATTTAATTATAGTGTAGTGTTAGGTGTAATTGTAACTTAGGTTAGGGTTTATTTTACAGGTAAATTTGTCTTTATTTTAACTAGGTAGTTATTAAATAGTTAGTAACTATTTAATAACTATTGTACCTAGTTAAAATAAATACAAAGTTGGCTGTAAAATAAAAATAAACCCTAAGATGGCTACAATGTAATTATTAGTTATATTGTAGCTATCTTATGGTTTATTTTATAGATAAGTATTTAGTTTTAAATAGGATTAATTGATGTAATTTTATTTTGCTTTATTTAAATTATATTTAAGTTAGGGGGGGTTAGTTTTAGGGTTAGGCGATGTTAGGGACGGTAGATTAGGGGTTAATAATATTTAACTAGTGTTTGAGAGGCGGGAGTGCGGCGGTTTAGGGGTTAATACATTTATTTAAGTGGCGGCGATGTCCGGTCGGCAGATTAGGGGTTAAAAACTTTATTTAAGTGTTTGCGATGTGGGGGGGGGGCTCGGTTTAGGGGTTAATAGGTAGTTTATGGGTGTTAGTGTACTTTTTAGCACTTTAGTTAAGAGTTTTATGTTACAGCGTTAGCCCATAAAACTCTTAACTACTGACTTTTAAATGTGGTAGGAGTCTTGACAGGCGAGAGTGTACCGCTCACTTTTTCCAGCAATCGTAATACTGGCGTTAGGAAAATCCCATAGAAAAGATAGGATACGCAATTGACGTAAGGGGATTTGCGGTATGCTAAAATCGCGGAAAAAAAGTGAGCAGTACACCTGTACCTGCCAGACTTGTAATACCAGCGGGGGTTAAAAAGCAGCGTTGGGACCTCTCAACACTGCTTTTTAAGGCTAACGCCAAACTCGTAATCTAGCCGAATGTTTTGATATACAGCTGAATAGCTAGAGAAAAATATATATTCAAAACTTCAACATAAAAATGAATTCACATTAACATATGGGTCCTGGGGCATTCTCCAAAGCTACTGACATTTAGTATATTTTAATCACAGACTGCTACTTCAGTAATATTTAACTAACCACCCAACCATAAAAATAAAAACATGTTTATGTGCCACATGTAATTTGACTTAACCTTTTCAGTTATGAAAATCATCCTAATGATTAAGAACAAAAAAGGGTAGAGATATCACAAGGGCAGTTTATAACATGAGACTCTTGGTTGAAATGTTACCTAATTATTATTCTAATACGCATTCTGGCTAATGTCCAGGGAAAAAAATAATAATAAAAAAAATATTTATAATAGTAAAATACATACCCCAAAACATTCAACAATAATGCCACTCTAACATACAAACATAGAAACATAGATTTTGACAGCAGATAAGAACCATAGGCCCAACAAGACTTCCCAAAATGTTCTGAAAGTATAAACTTATCTATTTTGTTGGATTCTTATGGTCCCCCACAGTGTTTGTCATTAATACATCTTGTGGAAGTTTATTCCATAAATCAATCAACCATTCTGTAAAGAAATGCTTCTGTAAAAAATTCTCCCAGAATCTACTACCCTTCAGCTTGAGATCATGACCCCTTTGTTCTTTAATTTTTCTTTTTATTAAAAATACTCACAGCCTCAGCTTTTAATATACTTGAAAGTTACTATTGTATCACCTCTCCTCTAAGCTATACATATTTCGGTCATTGAGCTATTTTTTATTTTAATAGCTCTCCTTTAACCCCTTAATGACCACAGCACTTTTCCATTTTCTGACCAAAGCTATTTTTAAATTTTTGCGGTGTTTGTGTTTAGCTATAATTTTCCTCTTACTCATTTACTATACCCACACATATTATATAACGTTTTTCTCACCATTAAATTGACTTTATAAAGATACCATTATTTTCATCATATCTTATAATTTACTATAAAAAATATATAAAATATGAGGAAAAAATGGAAAAAAACACACACTTTTTCTAACTTTGATCCCCAAAATCTGTTACACATCTACAACCACCAAAAAACACCCATGCTAAATAGTTTCTAAATTTTGTCCTGAGCTTAGAAATACCCAATGTTTACATGTTCTTTGTTTTTTTTTGCAAGTTATAGGGCAATAAATACAAGTAGCACTTTGCTATTTCCAAACCATTTTTTTTTTTTTTTTAAATTAGCGCTAGTTACATTGGAACACTGATATCTTTCAGGAATCCCTGAATATCCCTTGACATGTATATATTTTTTTTTAGAAGACATCCTAAAGTATTGATCTAGACCCATTTTGGTATATTTCATGCCACCATTTCACCACCAAATGCAATCAAATACAAAAAAACGTTCACTTTTTTACAAACTTTCGGTTTCTCACTGAAATTATTTACAAACAGCTTGTGCAATTTTATGGCATAAATGGTTGTAAATTCTTCTCTGGGATCCCCTTTGTTCAGAAATAGCAGACATATATGGCTTTGGCATTGCTTTTTGGTAATTAGAAGGCCGCAAAATGCCACTGCGCACCACACGTGTATTATGCCAAGCAGTGAAGGGGTTAATTAGGGAGCATGTAGGGAACTTTTTGGGGTAATTTTAGCTTTAGTGTAGTGTAGTAAACAACCCAAAGTATTGATCTAGGCCCATTTCAGTATATTTTATGCCACCATTTCACCGCCAAATGCGATCAAATAAAAAAAAACACGCTACATGTTTCACAATTTTAGGTTTCTCACTGAAATCATTTACAAACAGCTTGTGCAATTATGGCACAAATGGTTGTAAAAGCTTCTCTGGGATCCCCTTTGTTCAGAAATAGCAAACATATATGGCTTTGGCGTTGCTTTTTGGTAATTAGAAGGCTGCGCACCACACATGTATTATGCCCAGCAGTGCAGGGGTTAATTAGGGAGCTTGTACGGTTAATTTTAGCTTTAGTGTAGTGTAGTAGACAACCCAAAGTATTGATCTAGTCCCATTTTGGTATATTTCATGCCACCATTTTATCGCCAAATGCGATAAAAAAAAAATTGTTCCCTTTTTCACAAACTTTAGGTTTCTCACTGAAATTATTTACAAACAGCTTGTGCAATGATGGCACACATGGTTGTAAATTCTTCTCTGGGATCCCCTTTGTTCATAAATAGCAGACATATATGGCTTTGGCATTGCTTTTTGGTAATTAGAAGGCCGCAAAATGCCACTGCGCACCACACGTGTATTATGCCAAGCAGTGAAGGGGTTAATTAGGGAGCATGTAGGGAACTTTTTGGGGTAATTTTAGCTTTAGTGTAGTAAACAACCCAAAGTATTGATCTAGGCCCATTTCAGTATATTTTATGCCACCATTTCACCGCCAAATGCGATCAAATAAAAAAAAAAACGCTACATTTTTCACAATTTTAGGTTTCTCACTGAAATCATTTACAAACAGCTTGTGCAATTATGGCACAAATGGTTGTAAAGGCTTCTCTGGGATCCTCTTTGTTCAGAAATAGCAAACATATATGGCTTTGGCTTTGCTTTTTGGTAATTAGAAGGCTGCGCACCACACGTGTATTATGCCCAGCAGTGCAGGGGTTAATTAGGGAGCTTGTACGGTTAAGTTTAGCTTTAGTGTAGTGTAGTAGACAACCCAAAGTATTGATCTAGGCCCATTTTGGTATATTTCATGCCACCATTTCATCGCCAAATGCAATTAAAAAAAAAAATTGTTCCCTTTTTCACAAACTTTAAGTTTCTCACTTAAATTATTTACAAACAGCTTGTGGAATGATGGCACACATGGTTGTAAATGCTTCTCTGGGATCCCCTTTGTTCAGAAATAGCAGACATATATGGCTTTGGCGTTGCTTTTTGGTAATTAGAAGGCCGCTAAATTCCGCTGCGCATCACACGTGTATTATGGCTAGCAGTGAAGGGGTTAATTAGGTAGCTTGTAGGGAGCTTGCAGAGTTAATCTTAGCTTTAGTGTAGAGATCAGCCTCCCACCTGAAACATCAGACCCCCTGATCCATCCCAAACAGCTCTCCTCCCCACCCCACAATTGTCCCGCCATCTTAAGTTCTGGCAGAAAGTCTGCCAGTACTAAAATAAAAGGTATATTTGGGGTTTTTGTGGGGTTTTTTTTTTTAAAAGCATATTTACATATGCTGCTGTGTAGGATCCCCCCCCCCTTAGCCACCAACCTCACTTATCCCCCACCAAACAGCTCTCTAACCCTCCCCCTCTACCTTAATGGGCGCCATCTTGGGTACTGGCAGTTGTCTGCCAGTACCCAGTTTAGAAAAAAATTGTGCTTTTTTTAATTATTTTTTTCCCTTTTCTGTAGTGTAGCTTCCCCCCCAAAGATCAACCCCACCCCTCCTAGATCCCTTAGATTGTTTTTAGCCCCTTTCTCCCACTTATATTATCCTTTTTTATTCTGTAGTGTAGAGGTTCCCACCCGACTCCGCCCCATGCGCGCCCCTGTCAGTCCCGCCCCCAATCCCACCCCCCTCCACATCACACGGCCCATCGATGGCGCCCTCCCACAGAGTGGCCCTCTCTGCATCGGATGGCCATGCAGGGTTATTGCAGGATGCCTAGATATGGAGGCATCACTGCAATAACTGGAAAGCGTTTGGAAGCGAGCAGGATCGCTTCCAGATGCTTTCCAGACGGAGGACGTGCCGGGTTCGTCCTCAGGCATTAACTGTGTACCCTGCACATCCTCGGTCATTAAGGGGTTAAACAAATTGCAGTTTGTTTATATCCTTCTGGAGTTATGGTCTCCAGAACTGCACACTCAAGAAAAGACATAAGAACGTTACTATTTATGCTGCAAATACCTCTACCAATACAACCAAGCAGTGTACTGGCCTTACTCACTGCAATACTACATTGATTACTAAATTTTTAATTATCTTGAATAATAATTTCCAAGTCCTGCTTCCCATTTGTAACTGTCAGTAAAGTGTCATAGAGTCTGTAATTAATGTTTGAATTTTTCTTTTCTACATACAGTATCTCACAAAAGTGAGTACACCCCTCACATTTTTGTAAATATTTTATTATATCTTTTCATGTGACAACACTGAAGAAATGACACTTTGCTACAATGTAAAGTAGTGAGTGTACAGCCTGTATAACGGTGTAAAATTGCTGTTCCCTCAAAATAACTCAACACACAACCATTAATGTTTAAACCGGTGGCAACAAAAGTGAGTACCCCCCTAAGTGGAAATGTCCAAATTGGGCCCAATCAGCCATTTTCCCTCCCCGGTGTCATGTGACTCGTTAGTGTTACAAGATCTCAGGTGTGAATGGGAAGCAGGTGTGTTAAATTTGGTGTCATCGCTCTCACACTCTCTCATACTGGTCACTGGACATTCAACATGGCACCTCATGGCAAAGAACTTTCTGGGGATCTGAAAAAAAGAATTGTTGCTCTACATAAAGATGGCCTAGGCTATAAGAAGATTGCCAAGACCCTGAAACTGAGCTGCAGCACGGAAGGCAAGAGCATACAGCCGTTTCACAGGACAGGTTCCATTTAGAACAGGCCTCGCCATGGTTGACCAAAGAAGTTGAGCGCACATGCTCAGCATCATATCCAGAGGTTGTCTTTGGGAAATATATGTATGAGTGCAGCCAGCATTGCTGCAGTAGTTGAAGGGCTGGGGGGTCAGCCTGTCAGCGCTCAGACCATACGCCGCACAGTGCATCAAATTGGTCTGCATGACGGTCGTCCCAGAAGGAAACCTCTTCTAAAGATGATGCACAAGAAAGCCCGCAAGCAGTTTGCTGAAGACAAGCAAACTAAGGACATGGATTACTGGAACCTTGTCCTGTGGTCCGATGAGACCAAGATAAACTTATTTGATTCAGATGGTGTCAAGCGTGTGTGGCGGCAACCAAGTGAGGAGTACAAAGACAAGTGTGTCTTGCCTACAGTCAAGCATGGTGGTGGGAGTGTCATGGTCTGGGCCTGCATAAGTGCTGCTGGCACTGGGGATCTACATTTCAGTAAGGGAACCATGAATGCCAACATGTACTGTGAAATACTGAAGCAGAGCATGATTCCCTCCCTTTGGAGACTGGGCTGCAGGGCAGTATTCCAACATGATAACAACCCCAAACACACCTCCAAGACGACCACTGCCTTGCTAAAGAAGGTGAGGGTAAAGGTGATGGCTGGCCAAGCATGTCTCCAGACCTAAACCCTATTGAGCATCTGTGGGGCATCCTCAAACGGAAGGTGGGGGAGTGTAAGGTCTCTAACATCCACCAGCTCCGTGATGTCATCATGGAGGAGTGAAAGAGGTCTCCAGTAGCAACCTGTGAAGCTCTGGTGAACTCCATGTCCAAGAGGGTTAAGGCAGTGCTGGAAAATAATCGTGGCCACACAAAATATTGATACTTTGGGCCCAATTTGGACATTTCCACTTATGGGTGTACACACTTTTGTTGCCAATGGTTTAGACATTAATGGCTGTGTGTTGAGTTATTTTGAGGGGACAGCAAATTTACACTGTTACACAGGCTGTACACTCACTACTTTGCATTGCAGCAAAGTGTCATCTCTTCAGTGTTGTCAGATGAAAAGATATAATAAAATATTTACAAAAATGTGAGGGGTGTACTCACTTTTGTGAGATACTGTATGTGATCATTTAGTTCTAGGTTTAGCTGCGACACATTCTGTATCTTAAACTGGGGCTGTGCTTTCTATGCTACCTCAGTATGGTTAATCCCTGCAGAGTAGGACACAACCCTTAAGAATGAAAGAGTTTGGCTAGAGTAAACAAAATCGCATATCTTACAAGAGCTAAATATTTAAACAGGATGTAACAGTAGCGTTTATTTATGTGGGAATATTAAAACACGAAGTCATTTAATATTCAGGGAAAAAATAATCTTTATATGACAGAAGCATTAAAGGGAAAGTAAAGTCAAAATTAACTTAAATGTATTGGATAGAGCATGGCATTTTAATTTGCTTATATTATCAAGTATGCTTAGCTCTCTTGATATGCTTTGTTAAAGAGTAATCCTAAGTGAGCTCAGGAGTGTGCACATGTCTTTAACCATCTGGCAGCAGTATTGGCAACAATGTTTATTACAATGTTATACATAGTTGCAAACATTGCTCTGCCATAGACTACCAAAGACATGTCCACACTTCTAAGCTCCTATCAGCCTACCTAAGTTTACTCTTCAACAGAGAATACCAAGATAACAAAGCAAATTTGATAACGGAAATACATTTAAAGTTCTTTAAACTTGCATTCTCTCCCTGAATCATGGAAGTTTAATTTTGACTTTACACTTCATAGTATCTTAAAATTACATGGCAGTTATTTATAATAATGCTCAAATCAAGATTTAAAACTATTGCTATTGTAAGTTATTCAATTGGCATTTGCTCATGAAACAACTTCTACATTATACACACACACACACACACACACACACACACACACACATACATATATAAATATGTGTGTGTGTGTATATATATATATATATATATATACACACATATATATAAATATATATATTTTAGTTCACCTTGTAGTTCATCCTCTTTGTTCAGACAATGGTCTAGATTTAATAAAAACACTAATATAAAAGTGACATCTCAACTTGAAAATTGCAGAATTCAAAAAGACTTGTATCCTCCCCATGTCACTGCCTCAAGTTCAGTTCATAAATGTGAGATACTTCACAGGGGCAAGAGTCTTTATTAATTCCCCATGCTTGGCTGTGGTTTAGGGGGAAAAGTCCTGATCAGCAACAAATTCATGTCTGTGAGGTTATCTCATCGTTTATGTCTGCAAGGTTTTCTTATCATTCATGTCTATGAAATTTTCTCATTATTCATGTCTATGAGGTTTTCTCATTATTCATGTCTATGAGGTTTTCTCATCATTCGTGTCTATGAGGTTTTCTCATCATTCGTGTCTGCGAGGTTTTCTCATTCATTCGTGTCTGCGAGGTTTTCTCATTCATTCGTGTCTGCGAGGTTTTCTCATTCATTCGTGTCTGCGAGGTTTTCTCATTTATTCGTGTCTGCGAGGTTTTCTCATTTATTCGTGTCTGTGAGGTTTTCTCATTCATTCGTGTCTGCAAGGTTTTCTCATTCATTCGTGTCTGCGAGGTTTTCTCATCATTCATGTCTGAGAGGTTTTCTCATCATTCATGTCTGAGAGGTTTTCTTATTCATTCATGTCTGTGAGGTTTTCTTATTCATTCATGTCTGTGAGGTTTTCTTATTCATTCATGTCTGTGAGGTTTTCTCATCATTCATGTCTGTGAGGTTTTCTCATTCATTCGTGTCTGTGAGGTTTTCTCATTCATTCGTGTCTGTGAGGTTTTCTTATTCATGTCTGTGAGGTTTTATCATCATTCATGCCTGTGAGGTTTTATCATCATCATTCATGTCTGTGAGGTTTTATCTTCATTCATGCCTGTGAGGTTTTCTCATCATTCATGTCTGTGAGGTTTTCTTATTCATGTCTGTGAGGTTTTATCATCATTCATGTCTGTGAGGTTTTATCTTCATTCATGCCTGTGAGGTTTTATCTTCATTCATGCCTGTGAGGTTTTATCTTCATTCATGCCTGTGAGGTTTTATCTTCATTCATGCCTGTGAGGTTTTATCTTCATTCATGCCTGTGAGGTTTTATCGTCATTCATGCCTGTGAGGTTTTATCATCATTTATGCCTGTGAGGTTTTATCATCATTCATGCCTGTGAGGTTTTATCTTCATTCATGCCTGTGAGGTTTTATCTTCATTCATGCCTGTGAGGTTTTCTCATCATTCATGTCTTTGAGGTTTTCTCATCATTCATGCCTGTGAGGTTTTATCTTCATTCATGCCTGTGAGGTTTTATCTTCATTCATGCCTGTGAGGTTTTCTCATCATTCATGCCTGTGAGGTTTTCTCATCATTCATGTCTGTGAGGTTTTCTCATCATTCGTGTCTGTGAGGTTTTATCATCATTCATGCCTGTGAGGTTTTATCATCATTCATGCCTGTGAGGTTTTATCATCATTCATGTCTGTGAGGTTTTCTCATCATTCATGTCTGTGAGGTTTTCTCATTCATTCATGCCTGTGAGATTTTCTCATCGTTCATGCCTGCGAGGTTTTCTTATTCATGTCTGTGAGGTTTTCTTATTCATGCCTGTGAGATTTTCTTATTCATGCCTGTGAGGTTTTCTTATTCATGCCTGTGAGGTTTTCTTATTCATGCCTGTGAGGTTTTCTTATTCATGTCTGTGAGGTTTTCTTATTCATGTCTGTGAGGTTTCCAGAGACACCTCTATTTAGAGAGACAACACACATGCTTATATTATAAACTTGCATTTACATTTCCCTTGCAGTGTTTCTGAGTTACTGCTGTTTAATGTTTTAACGGATTAGCAAGTTTTTCATGTGCAATATTTCTTGTATTGGGCACTTAGACATGAAACCCAACATTTTTCTTTCAGGATTCCAATAGCACATACCATTTTAAACAACTTTCTAATGTACTTCTGTTATCTAATTTACTTTATTCTCTGTATGCTTTGTTGAAGGAGCAGCAATGCACTTCTGGGACCTTGCTGATCACATCAGTTGACCAAGTGATGAGCAGTGGCGTTGCCGGGGAGCAGTGGGCACTAGCCCCCCCAACATAATGGCTGCCCCCATGTGCCCCCCAACTGTGATCCCCTGTGACCCGCTCTGGGTTTTCCACTTTACACAATTCAGCCAGTACTGTTGTGCTGCTCCTGAGTCTACCTAGGTATGTTTTTCAACAAAGGACCCAGAGAAAAAAGCAAATTTGTTAATAGAAGAAAAGTGGAAAGTTGTATTAAATAGCATGTTCTATCTGAATCATGAATTGTTTACTGTCCTATTAATACAACTATAGATGATGATCTCAGCTTTACAAAAAGGCCCATCGGCAATCCTTCAAGCGTCTATGAATCAAGTTCACAGTAGTAACATATCATTAATCCCTCACCTAACCTGAGGTTACATTTACAAATACCAATACAGTTGATCAGTCACACCAAGGACTGGATATAAATATTACAAATATTGTTTAATCAAAATGTATAAAACAGGTTTGTGAACGTTATGCACATTTCATCGCTATTGATTGTAGTGTTCTGTTTGTACAGCAATATGAAAACATATTTGTAATTGGTAAAGAGTACACAATGGTCATGAGACAATGTCTTTAAAGAGGTCTCAAAATCTCAGCAGAAGAGAAAGTTATCAACTTATTGTCTTTGGTGTTCTGATAGACTCTCTACTATGTTAGTCCCTGGATGGTTAAACTGCTCACGAGAAACTGTCATTCTAAGGGCTCGATTTATCAAGCCTCTACGGCTGCAAGTTCTCTTAAGAACTTGCTCGCCGTGATTTATCAAGCAGCGTTCACCAGACCGCTGCTTCCCTAACATCTACTCTGCCTCTATTGTGGCGAAATTCAATCTCCTCGGTCAAGTCGGACAGCTCCTGCCCACGCGTGATTGGCTGTGCGCGGGCAGGGGGCGGGATTGCACGCAAGCGCAAAATTGCGCTCATGTGCAATGGCGAATACCTGCGGGTAATTTCGCCCTGCCACAGGCGAGCTGAGGCGTACAGGGGCGCGTATACGCGCCCCTGTACGCCTCTGCGTTAATAAATCTAGCCCTAAATGCCAAACAGGATGTTTGTACAGATCAAAATTAAATCTTCTAAATATTACTATAAGCTCAGAAAACTGTTTAAGAATGAACACATCTTAGAGCAGTGTATGGTATTACTAATTTATCATAACTCAATGATTATTTTTAAATAATATCATTTTTTTTTTTTTTAAAACTATAATACTTAGATCCATTCTCTCCCGTATAGCACAAAGAATTTACAAAGTAAACAACCTGTCATCTTACACCTACAGATTGCTAAACTGCAGTGAGTGGGAAGCTGTAATAGTCAGACACAAAACAAAACAATTCTTTGGGGTCTATTTATCAATCTCTGTATGGAACTTGATGCCCCGTGTTTCTAAAGACCGCTGCTCCATAACCTGTCTGCCTGCTCTGAGGCGGCGGACAGACATCGCCAAAAATCAACCCGATCCAATACGATCAGGTTGATTGACACCCACTGCTAGCGGCAATGATGATTGGCCGCGAATCTGCAGGAGGCGGCATTGCACCAACAGTTCACAAGAACTGCTGGTGCAATGATAAATGCCGAGAGCGTATATATCGGATCATGTCCGCTCGCATCAAGATAAATAGGCCCCTTTTGGTGAATGCCCCTATTAACAGTATTTTACAATGTCCATTTAGAGACATGAATATAAAATAAAAATACCAAATTCATAATAAAATAAAGATTTATCGTTGGCAATCAGCACTTGATACCTTTTTTACAGTAAAAAAATAAGCTTTGTGCTAGGTTATTGGATATCAAGGGAACAAAGCAAATTTGCTAATAGAAGTAAATTTGAAAGTTGCTCTGAATCACGACAAAAAAAAATGGTTTCATATCCCTTTAACAATTAATAAACAAATGCAGCAAACAAGGTGTTAATCATAATGTAGTTCAGCATCGGGTGATATGTTAATCTATTGGAAGACTGCAGGGAAATGTTGTTATTACAAGAAGTTTACTGGTTTAAAGGGACAGTGTACTCCAGAATTGTTATTGTTTAAAAAAAATAGATAATCCCTTTATTACCCATTCCCCAGCTTTGCATAACCAATACATTTATATTAAAGGGATACTAAACCCAATTTTTTTCATTCATGATTCAGATAAAGCAAGCAGTTTTAACCAACTTTCTAATTTACTCCTATTATCATGTTTTCTTCATTCTCTTGCTATCTTTATTTGAAAAGCAGGAATGTAAATATTAGGAGCCGGACCATTTTTGGTTCATCACCTGGGTAGTGCTTGCTGATTGGTGGCTAAAGAAAACATTTGGCTTTAGTATCCCTTTAATATATGTTTTACCTGTGTTAATACCTTTTATCTAATCCTCTGCTAACTGCCTCCTTATCTCAGTTCTTTTGCCAGACTTGTATTTTAGCCAATAAGTGCTGACTCGTAAACACCTGAACTAGCATTGTCTAGCTGTAAAAAAACGGTCAAAATGTTTTGCGATAAGAGGCGGCCTTCAAGGGCTTAGAAATTAGCATATGAGCCTACCTAGGTTTAGCTTTCAACATAGAATACCAAGAGAACAAAGCAAATTTGATGATAAAAGTAAATTGGAAAGTCGCTAAAAATTGCATGCCCTATCTGAATCATGAAAGTTTCATTTTGACTAGATTGTCCCATTAAGTATACAAATTTTGCAATCAACTTCATTAAAGATACATGGAACCCAAATGTTTTTTTCATGATTCAGATAGAGAATACAATTTTAAACAACTTTACTATTTACTTCTGTCACCAGATTTGCTTCATTCTCTTTGTATTCTTTTTTGAATGCACTCCTGGGAGCTTGCTGAATATATCCAGTGAGCCATTGACAAGAAGCTTATATGTGCATGCACCAATCAGCAGCTAGCTCCCAGGAGTGCATTGCTGCTTCTGAACCTACCTATGTATGCTTTTCAACAAATACCAAGAGAACAAATCAAATTAAATAATATAAGTCAATTGGAAAAGTTGCTTAAAAATTACATTCTCTATCTGAATCATGAAAGTTTGGTTTTGACTGTACTGTCTCTTTAAGTACTTGTTACTATATCTTTGTCTCTCTTTTTAAGTAAGTCATCTTTAAAATAATAATGAGGTTATAAATTCAAGCTAATATTTGTCAGACTAAGGTCAGTGGTATGCGTACAACACTGTGGCCAACATCAATATTTAGAGGATATTTCTTTAAGTATACAAAGCATTAGGTAGATGATGACTCTCTCTAACGAGAAGTTCACTCATACTGGGCAAATCAGCAGAAACCAACACAAGAGGGAAATCTTTAAGAAGCAGCACTTTAGTTACCTGACATAACAGCACAGTATAAATAAGTAATAGCATTTGTACAACTCTCACGTAAAAACATGCCACGTATGCCAATAGTACAAGTATTGCAGATACGAAAATTTAACAACTCTGGTTAAACTGGCAAAGCATTTATATTAACAGGAAACCTTCACAGCTACATTAGCAGGGAAATAAATTGGACACATTCCATAAAATGAAGCTTTATTTTCCGCACAGATCTGATTAACAAAATATGTTACCACAGAGATTCAAAAGTCTAAAATGAAAGCAAGTGTTGAACACATCAAAGCAACAGGACAAGTGGGATCCGCTGTGCAATTAAATTGTGATGAAACAATTCTGTACTCATTTCAGGACTACTTTGAAAATTATAGAACATATTAATATGGCTTTTATTCTTATTTGAGTGTTTTTTGTACCTGAAACCTACAGTGTTTTCATAAAAACATATAAGCCTGCAAAATATACACAAAAGGTGGAAGGCTTCACTCAACTCTTTCGCACCAAGAAGAATTTTTAGGCCAATTTTCTTCTGAAATCCTAATCTCAGAACACAGAACAACAGGATTCTATTCAAAGTTCAGACCTAAGTCTGGGTAATTGGTAATGGGGTGACAGACTGTATGTATCTGAATTGCTAAAACTGATCATTACCTTATAAGGCCAACAAAGGCCTGGTTTCCATTGAGGTGGTAACGTTTTGAAAATGGTGATAAGATAAAAATTCTCCATAGACTTTAATTGAGATAAATGTTTCTCATTTATGTTGAGATGGTGTCAAAATTGTTTACCTACACTGAAAGCCAACATTAAAAATGATTGTAAGATAAAACTGGTGTTATCCTTTCTTTAAAATAAAGATGAAAAGCTAATGCATTTTTCAGAGCTGTGAATATTCCTAAGGAGGTCTTTCTTCATCAGAACACATCTTAAAAACTCATCATGTTAACCTTTGTCACTAAAATTGCCTTCAAAGTGGGCACACCTAGCTGAGTTTTGTCACTGATCCATATGCTATTCATGAGGGAAAATACCCTCAGAAAACTAGTCCATGAGCTAGTGACATATTGGATAGTAATAGTAAGATGTGGAACTCCACAGAAGAGTCACTAGAGAGGGAGGGATAAAATAATTTAGTTTATTCTCATAATGAAAAGAAAAAACTTAAACATAAGCAGAGGAATCAAACTGAAACAGCTGCCTGAAAAACATTTCTACCAAAAACTGCTTCTGAAGAAGCAAATACATAAAAATGGTAGAATTTAGTAAATGTATGCAAAGAAAACCAAGTTGCTGCTTTGCAAATCTGATCAACTGAAGCTTCATTCTTAAAAGCCAACAAAGTGGAGACTGATCTAGTAGAATGAGCTGTAATTCTCTGAGGCGGGGCCTGACCCGACTCCAAATAAGCCTGATGAATCTAAAGCTTTAACCAAGATGCCAAGTAAATAGTAGAAGTCTTCTGACCTTTGCTAGAACCAGAAAAGATAACAAATAGACTAGAAGTCTTCCTGAAATCTTTAGTAGCTTCAACATAATATTTCAAAGATCTTACCAAATCCAAAAAATGTAAGGATCTCTCCAAAGAATTCTCAGGATTAGGACACAAAGAAGGGACAACAATTTCTCTATTAATAATGTTAGAATTCACAACCTTAGGTAGAAATTTAAATGAAGTCCGCAAAACTGCCTTATCCTGATGGAAAATCTGAAAAGGAGATTCACAAGAAAGAGCAGATAATTCAGAAACTCTTCTAGCAGAAGAGATGGCCAAAAGGAACAACACTCTCCAAGAAAGTAATTTAATGTCCAAAGAATGCAAAGGCTCAAATGGAGGAGCCTGTAAAGCCTTCAAAACCAAATTAAGATTTCAAGGAGGAGAGATTTATTTAATGACAGGCTTGATACAGACAAAAGCCTGTATAAAACAGCGGATATCAGGAAGCTTAGCAATCTTTCTGTAAAAT
Organism: Bombina bombina; assembly: GCF_027579735.1. NCBI lineage: Eukaryota > Metazoa > Chordata > Amphibia > Anura > Bombinatoridae > Bombina > Bombina bombina. Next base: position 898,767,120 of record NC_069501.1, on the reverse strand, counting down.
AAAACAGAAAGAGCAGAGATTTGTCCCTTCAAAGAACTTGCAGACAAACCCTTATACAAACCATCCTGAATAAACTGTAAAATTCTAGGAATTCTAAAAGAATGCCAGGAGATTTTATGAGAAGAACACCATAAAATATAAGTCTTCCAAACCGATAATAAATCTTCCTAGAAACAGATTTATGAGCCTGTAACATAGTATTAATCACTGAGTCAGAGAAACCTCTATGACTAAGTACTAGACGTTCAATTTCCATACATTCAAATTTAATGATTTGAGATCCTGATGGAAAAACGGACCTTGAGACAGAAGGTCTGGCCTTAATGAAAGTGGCCAAGGTTGGCAACTGGACACCCAAACAAGATTTGCATACCAAAACCTGTGAGGCCATGCTGGAGCTACCAGCAACACAAACAATTGTTCCATGATGATTTTGGAGATCCCTCTTGGAAGAAGAACTAGAGGCAGGCATCCATCACTTCCGCCTGAGGTACCTTGGACCTGGACAGGTACTTGGGTAGTTTCTTGTTTAGATGGGAAGCCATCAGATCTGTTTCTGGAAGACCCCACATCTGAACAATCTGAGAAAACTCATCTGGATGGAGCGACCTCTCCCCCGGATGTAAAGTCTGACGGCTGAGATAATCCGCTTCCCAATTGTCTATACCTCAGATATGAACCGCAGAAATTAGACAGTAGCTGGATTCCGCAAAAGCAAGTATCCGAGATACTTCTTTCATAGCTTGGGGACTGTGAGTCCCACCCTGATGATTGACATATGCCACAGTTGTGATATTGTCTGTCTGAAAACAAATGAACGGTTCTCTCTTCAACAGAGGCCAAACCTGAAGAGCTCTGAAAATAGCACGGAGTTCTAAAATATTGATTGGTAACCTTGCCTCTTGAGATTTCCAAACCCCTTGTGCTGTCAGAGATCCCCAGACAGCTCCCCAACCTGAAAGACTTGCATCTGTTGTGATCACAGTCCAGGTTGGACGAACAAAAGAGGCCCCTTGAACTATACGATCGTGATCTAACCATCAGAGAGAGTTGAACATTGGGATTTAAGGATATTAATTGTGATATATTTGTATAATCCCTGCACCATTGGTTCAGCATACAAAGCTGGAGAGGTCACATATGAAAACGAGCAAAGGGCATTGCGTCCGATGCTGCAGTCATGAGACCTAAAACTTCCATGCACATAGCTACTGAAGGGAATGATTGAGACTGAAGGTTCCGACAACTTCAAATTCAAAATGACCTATGACAAAATGAAGATCGAGTTTTTTGGATCTACAGATCCTAAAAGTGGGCAATCAGCTGACCACCACGTTGTTTCACAAACCAACTGATCGCAACTCCCTGCTAGAGGCTACCAGCTGCCATCATCCAAGTTTGAAAAAGGCACTGCTAAGATAACAATTCAAGAGCGTTGTGAGGAACAACACAGACCCGAGTAATAAGGAGTTTCAATTCAAAGAAATGCATCAGAAGTTCCAACAGAGGGGATATGGTCACAAACATCTACAAAATTCGTTGGAAGAATCCTTATCCATGACCCAGGAACAAGCCCTGATAAAGAGGATTAGGGAATCAGCGAACAAGAGATTGATATTCTCCATGGAATTTACCCCTGATAAAATGGGCTTGCCAAGTATTCTAAGAACTGGAAAATTGTGAAATCTGATAAAAATCTACCATTTGGCAATGTTGACAGCCCGATGGTAGGGTACAGGAAGGGTAGATCTCTCCAAGATCAGTTACTACGAACAGACAACAGATCTAGTTAAAACAGCAGAACCTGGTAAGGGTCTGAAAGAAACGGTTGCTACAGATGTAGTGGGTGTGTGACCTGTAGTGGTCTATCACAAAGTAAATACTTTGTACATCCATGGTGTAATAAACAATACACCATTAACTACAGAGTTACATGCACCCCTACACATATAGTGTATATGCTTCATTGTCCCTGTGGGAAAGATGACTTGAGGACCAGGATGGCTAACCACCGGTCAGCAATACGCACTGTACTTCACATTGGAAGTGCTGAGCAACCGGTGGCTAGATATTTTCTGATGCACCAACATAATGTGTCTGATCTCAGGTATATAATCATTGACCATATCCCGGTACACATCAGAGGCGGGAATAGAGCAAAAATGCTTCTCCAAAGGGAGTCTAAATGGATATATACCCTGGATACACTTATACCTAAAGGTCTTAACACCAATTTTGACCTCCACTGTTTCCTGTAAGTTCAATTGTATATTTACTGTTTGTGGATGATGATCTATCTAGGTACCCATCTCTGTCTGGGTACGTGGATATGACCTTCCTTTCATTACAGTTTAATTGAGATATAGATATGACCCACAAATTGTGAGTTTGTATATTTAAGTACTCATGTTTTTTCTGACAGTGTGCCCATTCATTGTATTTTAGTGTACGATATTATCTATAATTCCTTCGGTTGAGGTCAATCAACAGAGGGTAGTCCTACTTATGACCTATTAGTATAGATCCACACACTTTTACGGATGTATGTTTTCGTGACAGTTAGTGTGCCCTATTATCACATTTTATTGTGCGAGAATAACCAAATGTTTTTTTCCATTTGAGGACATCAAACAGACAGTGGACTTGTCCTCCATACTATTTAGTAACGATATGTTCATTTTTTGGGAGGTGCAAATATTGTATATATACAGGTTTTCTGTTTTATATTACATTTTTAGCTCCAGATGCAGCACAACTGTATAGATTCTTATCCATATGATCTAATTGTCCTGACCCCCTATGTAAATATTAGTGGTTATCCAAATGAACATTTCCATACTGTCTGTGCATATTGTGACACAAGAAAGTATGTTTTTAACTTTTGTTTATTTTTCTCCGTGGCCTAGATGGCGCTTAGTAGCGCAGCCGGCGCATGCACAGTTGCGCCGTATGTACTCTGTGGGGTTTCCTGATGTGGCAGAGCGGACTACACTGGTGATAGCGTGGGGAGCACATAAAAGGTGGTAAAGTATTTTTAAATGTATGTCTGAGGATGGGCGGATGGCCGAAAACGTTCATATGTATATGTATTTTGCATAAGTAAAACTTTATTCAAAAACCGGAGAGTGCTTTCCATTTTTTGTATATATATATATATATATATATATATATATATATATATATATATATATATATATATATATATATATATATATATATATATATATATATATATCCAAGTTATAACACAAGCACTCACTGGACTTGATACATGTGAAATAAAAAGACCAATAATTGACCAACAAATTGTGAGTTCGTATATTTAAGTACTCATGTTTTTTCTGACCCAATATTATCCTAACATTCTAACAATGCAGAGAAATGTTTGCAGAAAAATGCAAGTAAAAAAATGTTTTTGTTCATTAAACTTAGTTTGATGATGATACAATCTGTTGTGTAATTATTTTATTAGGTGCTGTTTAGCAAATGTTTGTGTTCACCCCTGTCCGCCCGGATTCTCCTCTGGTGGTCAGCAATCCGCACCCCACATTTACCATTGCACACGAGCGCTCCTTTGCGCCTACGTGTAACCCTGCCCGCACACAGCCAATCATGCATGGGCAGGAGCTGTCAAACTCCCCGGGAGATTGAAATTCTCCACCTAAGAGGTGAAGAACAGGGCTGGGAAGATCTGATGATCACTGCTTGATTAATCATTATTGCAGGTTCACTTGTGCGAACCTGCAATCATAGTGAAGAAAAGGGCTTGATAAATCTAGCCCTATGTATCAATAAAAATCATCCTCCCTTTAAATGAGGAAATTACCTGGGATTTTCTAGATTTTGTATAATTGAGTGAGAACTAAAAACACTGACATCAACTGAATATTTTACAGCTGAATTAAATCAATAACTTATTCCTAGTACTAGTGCCACAAACATACTTTTTCACAAACGGCCTAGAAACAAATACATTGCACTGTCCCAGGCAAATTTTTAGTATTACAATTTAATGATCTATTGCAACAGTATATGGTGAAAATTTACCTTGAGTATTCTGTGGAAACAATAAAAAAAAATAGTAGCCACCTGCTCATTCTTTCTAAAGGGTTATTAGGTAAGAGTGCTGTATGTGATCTTTCTTTTAATTTTACCAAGTGGTCTACATTGTTGAGCCTAGGACACAGGTTGGACAATTGTATTTCTTTTTTATTTCTTTTATCATTTTCCTGCTTCCTTCCCTTCTATTAAAATCACTGTAATGGGACAATAAACACTAAGGGCTAGATTTCAAATGGAGAGCTAACAGTTACGCAAAATTGGAAACGAGTTTATAAATGCCATTTGCGCTTGTCCGGTTTTTCTCTTGTATTACAAGTTGAAAGTAAACACGATCGCTTGAGCACAATTGAAGCTCTGGTTACCTGTCCCTATGGCCCCAATGATATCCACAAACCACATGAGACTAGTGATTGGACTCCTGACCTTGTATTTTCTGTTAGTCATATGCACACAGATCAGACCCTATAGCCCTGCAGACCCACTGTCAAATACCTACATTATGCATCAGATCAGATACCCTGGCCCTGCAGGCTCTCTGAAAACCACATAACTCTGCACCCCTTCAATTTTTTATATAAAATCAAAATTAACCAGAAAAAAATGTATTTTTCCCATATCATATATATTTTTATTTTTTTTAGCAATATGGTCCTCTCAAACAAATAAAAACACTAGTTAGAATCCGAACATGTTTATGTATTCTTAACCTGATAATTAGCACACCACACAGTGGATATAACAATAAAGGAAAATGACAATGATAATGAAAGGGGGAAATGTTTTAACATAAGTTGCCCGTTTACTACTTGTACTAAGGTAATATGTACTTGCAACATCTCTGCCTACAGTTTGAATTTGACAAATCTTGCCAAATTGACCTTATAAATTGGATACCCCCAAGACAGCACTTTGACATGTAATTACTCAAAATACCTTTATGGAAATTAATTGGAAAGGACAAATAAAGCTTTCAATAAAACGTATGTAACTAAATTGCTAAATAATATTTTTTAATGACGGGGCCCCTTTAAATTGATTGTAAATCCTAGCATTTTTGAAATGCTAGGATTTACCAGTGCTACAAATAAAGGGGACTCTCAGTCATGAAGTATAAAAAAAATAATGTTTAAAGTTTCTTTATTTGCAACAAGTATATGCCGAGCTGAGCACCTGCCTTCGGTCTCACACGGCAAAACGCTATTTCCTCAATGAGGTGACGTTTTCATAATGCTGACCAGCCAGCATGGCTATTGCTCACTGAAAAAAGGCAGCCGGAGGCGCTCAGCTCGGCATAAACTCGCTGTAAAAAGGAACTTACAGCAAGAAGTTTTTTATACTTTATGACCTTTATTTGTAGCACTGGTAAATTTCAATTTAAATTTTATTTAAAAAACCATAACCTTAATTCCCCATCACTTTAAGGAACTGTTATTAATTGGTCATTAGAGAGTGCAGCCAATCACTGTATGAAATATGGAAATGTTAGATTTACACTTCTACTTTTAGAATTAAATTGCAGAAAAGGGGACACACTAAAAAAAACAATTAATTATATTGCATAGATTTTTTTGTTTTTTAACTACATATTAAAGGGACAGTCAACACCACAATGTTTGTTGTTTTAAAAGATAGATAATCCCTTAATTACCAATTTCCCAGTTTTGCATAACCAACAGTTAGAATTATACATGTTTTACCTCTGTAATTACCTTGTATCTAAGCCTCAGCAGAATGCCCCCTTATTTCAATTCTTTTGACAGACTTGCATTTTAGCCAATCAGAGCTGTCTCCATGGTAAATTCACGTGCATGAGCGCAATGTTATCTATATGAAATACGTAATCTAATGCCCTCTAGTGGTGAAAAACTATCAAAATGCATTTAGATTAGAGGCAGCCTTCAAGGTCTAAGAAATTAGCATATGAACCTCCTAGGTATAGCTTTCAACTAAGAATACCAAGAGAACAAAGCAAAATTGGTGATAAAAGTAAATTGGAAAGTTGTTTATAATTGCATGCCCTATTTTAAACATAAACATTTTTTTGGACTTGACTGTCCCTTTAACATATAATATAATTCAATATTTATACTACAAACCCAAAGTGTTAAATGTCCATTTAATGTGGTTCAGTATAGAAAATGGATCTATTTAAAGTAGCAACAGCAGCTGGTGTTTGTTCTGTTACTGGAGAGCTCGCCTAACTATTTGTGCAGGGTAAAATATAGCCTGAATGAACTGAAAATACTCAGGCTTTCTTTTCTGTCTCTAACATGCTCCTGCAACATAGTTTACATACATTTCTTGCCAATGAAAATCTAAAGTTTAAGATTAAATCAAAGCTTTATGCAGAGATGTTAGAAAATTATATACATTTAAAAAAATTTAAAAAAAAACGGTGCGTTTTTATAATATGATTAGCAGAGGTGATTCTTGCGCACTGTATGTTGTTTTTTCCGTTACACAGACAGTCTCTGTATGTAAAAAAAAAAAATGAAAAATTTTGTATCGAACTGCTCTTTTTTCTCAGAGAAGAAAACACAGTCCTATATTTTCCAGGCATTTTATGAGGGCTTTATATTTCCATTAAAATCATATTAATAACATCTTTGTTTAGCGCATTTGGTCAAATTACATTGTCCCATTAAATACAGTTATATAATAATTTATGTGAAAAAGTTTCAACAAGTCTATGCAGCGTCCTTTTTGCTCCCAGCCTCCATAGCGGTTGGGCTCAGGTACACTATGCCCTCCTTAGTCACAGGATTTATGTCATCTGGGAATCTTTCCAGTGGCTCTTTCTCCACATTTAACTGTTTCTATTTCAGCAAAATGTCCTTAGGCATCTTAGGTTTTGTAAACAGTTATTTTGTGGAGCCAGGATTTTCTTGTGAACTCTTACAGAGAGTTAGAAATGCAAATGCATTTTGTTAGCTGCTCATGGATAAGGGAACATATTGGGGGGACAGCTCCATGCTTAGAAAACTAAAAAGTTCTCTTTTCATGGTGCTGAAAACGCGCACTCATCACCTTAGCTTCAAGTAAGTGTAGGGTTGTATAAGGTTGTATTGGGAAATTGAACATTTTTGCTTGCAGTGCCAGAACTTTAATATACCAGAATTGGACTTTGTGATGACAAATACCCCCAAAGTCTAAACCTAGGTGTTAGCACACAGTTAAGAACTTTCATTAACTGGAAAACATATATATATATAATTGTATAGAGCAAAAAGTAAACTGAGCCAGCACTATCCCATAGATTATTATAAATACTATTGAGTGTGTACTTGCACTCATTACTGAGTAGTTGTTCTAATTAGTTGTGTGGCACAAAAAGATATGTCTCTTCTACCCTTACCCCTATACTCACACACATTTTCAACCTCTCCCTCAGCACTGGTATATTTCCCTCATCTCTAAAACATGCACTGGTCACACCTATCCTCAAAAAAACTTCTCTCGATCCAACCTCCCCATCCAGCTACTGCCCTATTTCCCTACTCCCTCTTGCCTCAAAGCTCCTTGAAAAGCTAGTAAATCCATGCCTATCCCATTTCCTTACACTAAACTCTCTTCTTGACCCACTGCAATCTGGATTTCGTCCCCATTACTCCACAAAGACAGCAATTGTCAATGTTACCAATGACCTACTTACAGCAAAATCCAAAGGCCACTTCTCTCTGCTTATCCTCCTTGATCTGTCTGCAGTCTTTGACACTGTCGACCATCCTCTTTTGCTCCAAACCCTCCAATCCTTCTGCATCTGTGACAACTCTCTTGTGGTTCTCTTCCTATCTAACCGTACCTTTAGTGTAGCCTTCTCTAGAGCATCCTCTGCCCCATTACCACTTTCTGCTGGGGTACCTCAAGGCTCTGTCCTCGGTCCCCTTCTCTTTTCAATCTTTTCATCATTAGGTTCCTTAATAAAGTCCCATGGGTTTCAATACCATTTGTATGCAGATGACACCCAAATCTACCTCTCTGCACCAGACCTACCTCCTCCCTTACTAACCCGTGTCACTAACTATCTTTCTCATATCTTATCTTAAATGTCCTCTCACTACCTTAAGCTAAATATCTCCAAAACTGAACTCCATCATTATTCCTACCCCGCATGCCCGATGTCTTGGGGTCACACTTGAGTCAGACCTTTCTTTCACTCCTCACATTCAGTCCTTGGCTAAAGCCTGCCGCTTCCACCTTAAAAACCATCTCTAAAATAAGACATTCCCTTACACAAGACGCAACTAAGATTTCAATCCACTCTCTAATCCTTTCCCGCCTCGACTACTGGAACGCCGTCCTCTCTGGTCTCCCTAGCTGCCGCCTAGCTCCTTTACAATCCATAATGAATGCCTCTGTCAGGCTCATCTTCCTTACACTTCGCTCTTCATCTGCTGCATCTCTCTGCCAATCCCTTCACTGGCTTTCTCTTGCTTCCAGGATTAAACACAAAATCCTCACTCTGATATACAAAGCCCTCAACTGCACTGCTCCCCCCCTACATTTCAGATACTGGTGCAATGCTGAATACAGAGAGCGTATTGCTCTCCGCATTCAGCGAGGTCTTGCGGACCTGATTCGCACTGTCGGATCAGGTCCGCAAGACCTTTGATTAATAGGCCTCCTTGTCTCCAGATACTCTCCCACCCGTTCCCTTTGTTCTGCTCACAATCTCCTACTCTCCTCCTCTCTTGTTACTTCCTCACATTCCTGTTTACAGGACTTCTCCAGACTGGCTGCTATCTTGTGGAACTCCCTGCCTCACTCCACAAGACTCTCCCCTAGTTTTAACAGCTTCAAGTGCTCCCTAAAGACTCTACTATTCAGGGATGCATACAACCTACACTAACCTTTCCTAACTCCATTGCTTTCTCCTTCAACCCCTTAGAATGTAAGCCTATGAGCCCAGCTGTTTGTAGATCGCCTTCATAAGAGCCGACTACAACAGTGAAACTCTCGGCAGGGCCCTCTACCCATTTGATCTCTATAAATGTTATCTTGTATACCGCCTATGTTTATAGTGCTGCCGAATCTGTTGGTGCTCTACAAATACATGATAATAATAATAATAATAATAATAAATAATGTTTAGGACACTTTATGCTCAATTTCTCAAGGTAAGACATGAGAAGGAATTTGGATTTTGTTTTTGTACTGTTGTGTGTTCTAACACCTAGGTTTAGACTTTGGGGTTATTTGTCATCTCAATGCCCTAAAGTACTTTGATGCCCCTTTAAACAGATGCAAGCATGACTGCCAGACGTGTGGGAGGCACATGAGTGTCATGTGGTCCCAGAGACCAGCTACATAGAGTTTTAATGGTTATGATGCCTAAAGCACAATCAGTAACTTCCTCTTGCTATTGTAGATTTTTAAGAAACCATAAAAACTGTATTAGAATTAACAATGGTGCGTTTCTAATATGTTTAGAAGCCTTTTAGCATACATTTGCTAAATATAAAAAAATGATCACTGTTAAACTGACAGCTTTAACATGTGCCCTACCCACTGATGATATGTAATAGGTCACATGCAACCTGCTAAAGGATCTCACAGACAGCGAGCACACCTTCCATATCAGCATAAAACCTTTAAAGAGACACACAAAGCAGTAATAAAATACTATAAATGAGATACAGCATTGCATTACCATAAAGTAATTAAATGAATAGTCAGTTAGATCTGGCCCAAAGTAGAACAATTAAGATAAACCAATCAGAAGCAGATATGTTCAGCTCTGGAACTGCAGTGCGTTGCACCATAAGCATTTTCCTACATACATATTTGACCTCTTTGAAGGGATTAAACACATACTTCTGTGCAAACAGTACCACAATACTAAAATACTCTAGCAAAGGGCATTTTAATACTGATCTATTATCTCCCTTTAGCAGGTTTATTTTTCTTTAAATAAAAACGGTTAGATTTTCCCTTTGACTTTGTAATTTACACTCCTCCTCCAGGACACAAGATAGGTGCTGTCAGAATACTGCCAGAAGATTATGAAAGTTTCTTTTAATAACAGTCACACCCTTTGATCAGTTACAAATATTACAAACTCTTTATTCTCACATGTGCTAGCAGTGCTGAGCAAACTTCATACAAAGCCTACATCATTGCACTGCAGCATTATACTATATGTCATATCATAATTAAACCTATAATTATTCTCAAGTGGAGGCATTTTGACAGGGAGTTATTAATATGAAGCACAATGTGTGTCTACATAATTCCATCTCCTGTATATACTGATAAGTTCAAGAATTCACAACAAAAAAAAATTGCTGCTGCATGAAAGCAACAAAATAGAAACCTGCAAAATACCTCAAATAACAATTATCTTGGAGCAAGCTGAACACATCTGGTGAACCAATCACAAGAGACATATGCATGTAGCCATTTTTAAAGAATCCATCTTTTGTAATACTAGACAATTACAAGTTATTCTTAATGACTAAATATGCAATCACTTCCATGGATACATAACAGTTTGTGTAGAAGTAGTATTTATGTATTATAGGTTAGAGTTTTAACCAATTAATCATCATACTAAGGGCCCGATGATCAAAGGGTCGCTGCATCCGACGAGAAATATTAACTTCTATTTCACCAGATTCGCAATGTTCCTCAAGGTTAAAAAAATTCTCAAAAAATGTGCTTTTCCTCGCTGTACACACAACTTGTGATGTTTTATATACAGGGAGTGCAGAATTATTAGGCAAATGAGTATTTTGACCACATCATCCTCTTTATGCATGTTGTCTTACTCCAAGCTGTATAGGCTCGAAAGCCTACTACCAACTAAGCATATTAGGTGATGTGCAGCTCTGTAATGAGAAGGGGTGTGGTCTAATGACATCAACACCCTATATCAGGTGTGCATAATTATTAGGCAACTTCCTTTCCTTTGGCAAAATGGGTCAAAAGAAGGACTTGACAGGCTCAGAAAAGTAAAAAATAGTGAGATATCTTGCAGAGGGATGCAGCACTCTTAAAATTGCAAAGCTTCTGAAGCGTGATCATCGAACAATCAAGCGTTTCATTCAAAATAGTCAACAGGGTCGCAAGAAGCGTGTGGAAAAACCAAGGCGCAAAATAACTGCCCATGAACTGAGAAAAGTCAAGCGTGCAGCTGCCAAGATGCCACTTGCCACCAGTTTGGCCATATTTCAGAGCTGCAACATCACTGGAGTGCCCAAAAGCACAAGGTGTGCAATACTCAGAGACATGGCCAAGGCAAGAAAGGCTGAAAGACGACCACCACTGAACAAGACACACAAGCTGAAACGTCAAGACTGGGCCAAGAAATATCTCAAGACTGATTTTTCTAAGGTTTTATGGACTGATGAAATGAGAGTGAGTCTTGATGGGCCAGATGGATGGGCCCGTGGCTGGATTGGTAAAGGGCAGAGAGCTCCAGTCCGACTCAGACGCCAGCAAGGTGGAGTACTGGTTTGGGCTGGTATCATCAAAGATGAGCTTGTGGGGCCTTTTCGGGTTGAGGATGGAGTCAAGCTCAACTCCCAGTCCTACTGCCAGTTTCTGGAAGACACCTTCTTCAAGCAGTGGTACAGGAAGAAGTCTGCATCCTTCAAGAAAAACATGATTTTCATGCAGGACAATGCTCCATCACACGCGTCCAAGTACTCCACAGCGTGGCTGGGCAAGAAAGGGTATAAAAGAAGAAAATCTAATGACATGGCCTCCTTGTTCACCTGATCTGAACCCCATTGAGAACCTGTGGTCCATCATCAAATGTGAGATTTACAAGGAGGGAAAACAGTACACCTCTCTGAACAGTGTTTGGGAGGCTGTGGTTGCTGCTGCACGCAATGTTGATGGTGAACAGATCAAAACACTTACAGAATCCATGGATGGCAGGCTTTTGAGTGTCCTTGCAAAGAAAGGTGGCTATATTGGTCACTGATTTGTTTTTGTTTTGTTTTTGAATGTCAGAAATGTATATTTGTGAATGTTGAGATGTTATATTGGTTTCACTGGTAAAACTAAATCATTGAAATGGGTATATATTTGTTTTTTGTTAAGTTGCCTAATAATTATGCACAGTAATAGTCACCTGCACACACAGATATCCCCCTAAAATAGCTATAACTAAAAACAAACTAAAAACTACTTCCAAAACTATTCAGCTTTGATATTAATGAGTTTTTTGGGTTCATTAAGAACATGGTTGTTGTTCAATAATAAAATTAATCCTCAAAAATACAACTTGCCTAATAATTCTGCACTCCCTGTAGAAACGTATAGGTATTGCTATCTTGCTACCTTAGAACATTCCAAAATCTTTGCTAATGAATACAAAATGTCAGCAGCGGGGAAGGGGAAATATTTTCAAATTGTGTTTACTTGCAATATAAATGTGTGTTTTGTAAATCTGAAAATAGATTATGTTTTGTTATACGTTGAATAATTTATATGCAAACTAGTTTTCAATGTAAATGTATATTTCTTAAAAATGTTCATCTCTTCATTCTTTCATTGTATGTGTGAAAATGTTCACCATACCTGCAAAGTTATGCCCATGATATGCCCATAGAACACCTATTTCATTTCTAGATATTGCAATGACTATTGTTATATATATATATATATATATATATATATACACACACACACATATATACACACATATACATACACATAAGTACATATACACATACATACACACGCAAAAATAAAAACACTAATAATAAATCCATTTGAGCTGGAGAAGTTTTGGTCCAGAAGCAAGATTACCAATGCGGGATATTAATTTCTTGAAGAAGAAAGTGGTCAAACCTTTTGTTGTTTACAATAGAGGGCTTTATAATTTTGCACACAGTAAATCAGGTTTTGAAAAATTGCTAGACTTCTAATATTGAAACTACTGAGCCGCTTCAATCAAGTCAAACTGTAATTTCTCACTGTACAGACCGGGGTTTACTTGCAGGATCCGGTTCTGTACAGTGAGAACTTACAGCTTGATGTGATTGAAGTGGCTCAACAGTTTCAGTAATGGAAATTTTGTAATTTTTCAAAAACTCAATTTTTTTTTGCAATCTTTATAAAGCCCACTATTGTAAATGGGAAATGCTGCAGTCACTTTCTTCGGCAAAATTACAATATCTTGCATTGTTAATCTTCATTCTAGGGAAAAATCTGTAAAACTACTACAAGTTTCTATTAGACGGACTTCTTATATTGGATTTTACTGAAACTGTAAAACGTGAATCCCCTCCATTGCAATATTGTAGCTACAGAGAAGATGCTCAAACGAGATTGCACCTTTGTGAATGTCTTTTTAAAAGGAAAATGTGAACAGGCATTCAAATATGATCGCACCTCCGCAAAGGACAAAAACATTCACCACATTTCAATATTGTAGGCTCCAGCACTGTAAAATGCAAAGAAATGTGTTTGGAATTTGTGATTACGAAGGCGCAATCCTTAGATATGTTTACTTTTAAAAACAAATTCAACAAAGGCATAATCTCGTTTGCACCCAAAAACAGTGCTTTTAAATCAATTAATGTAACTATTGTACAAAAAAAAAAAACATTTTTTTTTTTAAATATTAAAAGTGACAACCTAGGAACCATATCTGATATACCCATCATACCTAGATACAAATGGCATTCATAATGTTTAGCAGTCATGAGGGTGGATTGAGATTGCAATAGGTTAAACTCACAATCTAAATAGGCATTTCCCTTATACACTAAACAAAATGGTTAATTCAAAAGAACTTTACTGTAACCTTAAGAGGTGTTGTGACGACCAAGGTTAACCAACCCTGCACCAGTCACTTGTTTGGCACAGAAAGGGTTAACAGACCTGTCAGGATATCTGTGAGTGTTATTAAATATATATATATATATATATATATATATATATATACACACACACATATATATATATATATATATATATATATATATATATATATATATATATATATATATATATATATATATATATGATAAGACCAAATATTTCATTTATATATGAAGCTTTTATTTTAAGTTTTATTACTGTAAGTTACAGTTCTCTCTGTCAGATGGTCTGGGTAACTACAACCCCCCCTTTCTTGTCAAGGACACATTGCAAACCTTTGTCCCAATTCATCAAAGAAATTGCCTCCAAAATAATTGTATTACATAGCACCCTCAGGTCGGAACGCCCATATATAGAGTTTTCTTGCCTACAAAGATCCGAAAAGATAATGAACCCATGTGAAGATTACAGACATACTGTCTGTAATGACTCTTTGAAGCTAGCTCAATCTCAGGGGATGTAGAAATTGACACTTGTATGATAGACAAATGTTGGGTTCCTCTGAAAAACATAATTTATGCTTACCTGATAAATTTAATTCTCTTGTAGTGTATCCAGTCCACGGATCATCCATTACTTGTGGGATATTCTCCTTCCCAACAGGAAGTTGCAAGAGGATCACCCACAGCAGAGCTGCTATATAGCTCCTCCCCTCACTGCCATATCCAGTCATTCGACCGAAACAAGCCGAGAAAGGAGAAACCATAGGGTGCAGTGGTGACTGTAGTTTAATTAAAATTTAGACCTGCCTGAAAAGGACAGGGCGGGCCGTGGACTGGATACACTACAAGAGAAATAAATTTATCAGGTAAGCATAAATTATGTTTTCTCTTGTTAAGTGTATCCAGTCCACGGATCATCCATTACTTGTGGGATACCAATACCAAAGCTAAAGTACACGGATGATGGGAGGGACAAGGCAGGAACTTAAACGGAAGGAACCACTGCCTGTAGAACCTTTCTCCCAAAAACAGCCTCCGAAGAAGCAAAAGTATCAAATTTGTAAAATTTGGAAAAAGTATGAAGCGAAGACCAAGTTGCAGCCTTGCAAATCTGTTCAACATAGGCCTCATTTTTAAAGGCCCAGGTGGAAGCCACAGCTCTAGTAGAATGAGCTGTAATCCTTTCAGGAGGCTGCTGTCCAGCAGTCTCATAGGCTAAACGGATTATACTCTGAAGCCAAAAAGAAAGAGAGGTTGCCGAGGCCTTCTGACCTCTCCTCTGTCCAGAGTAAACAACAAACAGGTTAGATGTTTGGCGAAAATCTTTAGTAGCCTGTAAGTAAAACTTCAAGGCACGGACTACGTCTAGATTATGCAAAAGACGTTCCTTCTTTGAAGAAGGATTAGGACATAATGATGGAACAACAATCTCTTGATTGATATTCTTGTTAGAAACCACCTTAGGTAAAAACCCAGGTTTTGTACGCAAAACAACTTTATCTGAATGAAAGATCAGATAAGGAGAATCACAATGTAAGGCAGATAACTCAGAGACTCTTCGAGCCGAGGAAATAGCCATCAGAAAAAGAACTTTCCATGAAAGAAGTTTGATATCAATAGAATGAAGGGGTTCAAACGGAACCTCTTGAAGAACTTTAAGAACCAAGTTTAAGCTCCATGGAGGAGCAACAGGTTTAAACACAGGCTTAATTCTAACTAAAGCCTGACAAAATGCCTGAACGTCTGGAACTTCTGCCAGACGCTTGTGTAAAAGAATAGACAGAGCAGAAATCTGTCCCTTTAAAGAACTAGCTGATAATCCTTTCTCCAAACCCTCTTGGAGGAAGGACAATATCCTAGGAATCCTAACCCTACTCCATGAGTAATTCTTGGATTCACACCAATGAAGATATTTACGCCATATCTTGTGGTAAATTTTCCTGGCGACAGGCTTTCGTGCCTGTATTAAGGTATCAATTACTGACTCGGAGAAGCCACGCTTTGATAGGATCAAGCGTTCAATCTCCATGCAGTCAGTCTCAGAGAAAGTAGATTCGGATGATTGAAAGGACCTAGTATTAGAAGGTCTTGTCTCAGAGGCAGAGTCCATGGTGGAAAGGATGACATGTCCACTAGGTCTGCATACCAGGTCCTGCGTGGCCACGCAGGCTCTATCAATATCACCAATGCTCTTTCCTGTTTGATTTTGGCAATCAGACGAGGGAGCAGAGGAAACGGTGGAAACACATAAGCCAGGTTGAAGAACCAAGGCGCTGCTAGAGCATCTATCAGTGCCGCTTCTGGGTCCCTGGACCTGGATCCGTAACAAGGAAGCTTGGCGTTCTGGAGAGACGCCATGAGATCCAATTCTGGTTTGCCCCAACGGAGAACCAATTGAGCAAACACCTCCGGATGGAGTTCCCATTCCCCCGGATGAAAAGTCTGACGACTTCGAAAAAACCGCCCTCCCAGTTCTCTACACCTGGGATATGGATCGCTGACAGGTGGCAAGAGTGAGTCTCTGCCCAGCGAATTATCTTGGAGACTTCTGACATCGCTAGGGAACTCCTGGTTCCCCCTTGATGGTTGATGTAAGCCACAGTCGTGATGTTGTCCGACTGAAATCTGATGAACCTCAGTGTTGCTAGCTGAGGCCAAGCCAGAAGAGCATTGAATATTGCTCTTAACTCCAGAATATTTATTGGGAGGAGTTTCTCCTCCTGAGTCCATGAACCCTGAGCCTTCAGGGAGTTCCAGACTGCACCCCAACCTAGAAGGCTGGCATCTGTTGTTACAATTGTCCAATCTGGTCTGCGAAAGGTCATACCCTTGGACAGATGGGCCCGAGATAACCACCAGAGAAGAGAATCTCTGGTTTCCTGATCCAGATTTAGTAGAGGGGACAAATCTGTGTAATCCCCATTCCACTGACTGAGCATGCATAATTGCAGTGGTCTGAGATGCAGGCGCGCGAATGGCACTATGTCCATCGTCGCTACCATTAAGCCGATTACTTCCATGCACTGAGCCACCGTGGGGCGCGGAATCGAGTGAAGAACACGGCAAGCATTTAGAAGATTTGATAACCTGGACTCCGTCAGGTAAATTTTCATTTCTACAGAAACTATTAGAGTCCCTAGGAAGGAAACCCTTGTGAGAGGAGATAGAGAACTCTTTTCTTCGTTCACTTTCCACCCATGCGACCTCAGGAATGCCAGAACTATCTCTGTATGAGATTTGGCAATTTGAAAGCTTGACGCCTGTATCAGGATGTCGTCCAGGTAAGGAGCCACCGCTATGCCTCGCGGTCTTAGGACCGCCAGAAGTGAGCCCAGAACCTTTGTAAAAATTCTTGGGGCTGTAGCCAACCCGAATGGAAGAGCTACAAATTGGTAATGCCTGTCTAGAAAGGCAAACCTCAGGAACTGATGATGATTCTTGTGAATCGGAATGTGAAGGTAGGCATCCTTTAAGTCCACTGTGGTCATGTACTGACCCTCTTGGATCATGGGTAAAATGGTTTGAATAGTTTCCATCTTGAATGATGGAACTCTGAGGAATTTTTTTAGGATCTTTAAATCCAAAATTGGTCTGAAGGTTCCCTCTTTTTTGGGAACCACAAACAGATTTGAATAAAACCCCTGTCCTTGTTCCGTCCGCAGAACTGGATGGATCACTCCCATTACAAGGAGATCTTGTACGCAGCTTAGGAATGCCTCTTTCTTTATCTGGTTTTCAGATAATCTTGAAAGGTGAAATCTCCCTTGTAGAGGAGAAGCTTTTAAGTCCAGAAGATATCCCTGAGATATGATCTCCAACGCCCAGGGATCCTGAACATCTCTTGCCCACGCCTGGGTGAAGAGAGAGAGTCTGCCCCTACTAGATCCGTTGTCGGATAGGGGGCCGCTCCTTCATGCTGTCTTAGAGGCAGCAGCAGGCTTTCTGGCCTGCTTGCCCTTGTTCCAGGACTGGTTAGGTTTCCAGGCCTGCTTGGATTGAGCAAAAGTTCCCTCTTGTTTTGAAGCAAAGGAAGTTGATGCTGCACCTGCCTTGAAATTTCGAAAGCTAATACCTCCCAAAGCAATACACGGAGGTTCTCAAGCTTAAATTTAAAATTAGAAATCTCTGAATCAGGTCTCCCCGATTCAGAGACGTCACCCACAGACTGAAGCTCTCCGTCCTCAGGTTCTGCATATTGTGACGCAGTATCAGACATGGCTCTTACAGCATCTACACGCTCTGTATCTCGTCTAACCCCAGAGCTATCGCGCTTGCCTCTCAATTCAGGCAATCTGGATAATACCTCTGACAGGGTATTATTCATGATTGCAGCCATGTCCTGCAAAGTAATCGCTATGGGCGTCCCTGATGTACTTGGCGCCATATTAGCGTGCGTCCCTTGAGCGGGAGGCGAAGGGTCCGACACGTGGGGAGAGTTAGTCGGCATAACTTCCCTCTCGACAGACCCCTCTGGTGACAATTCTTTTATAGATAAAGACTGATCTTTACTGTTTAAGGTGAAATCAATACATTTAGTACACATTCTCCTATGGGGCTCCACCATGGCTTTTAAACATAATGAACAAGTATCCTCTGTTTCAGACATGTTTGTACAGACTAGCAATGAGACTAGCAAGCTTGGAAAACACTTTAAAGCAAGTTAACAAGCAATATAAAAAACGTTACTGTGCCTTTAAGAGAAACAAATTTTGACAAAATTTGAAATAACAGTGAAAAAAGGCAGTTACACTAACAACATTTTTAAAGTGTATGTAACAAGTCAGCAGAGCATTGCACCCACTTGCAAATGGATGATTAACCCCTTAATAACAAAAAATAAATAATAAAATTTGTTTTTTTTTTAAACACAGTCACAACAACTGCCACAGGTTGTTACCCTCCTCAAACACGACTTTGAAGCCTTTTGAGCCCTTCAGGAGATGTCCTGTATCATGCAGAGGGAAGCTGAATGTGTCTGTCAGTATTTTTATCTGCACAGAAAAGCACTAAAAAAGGCCCCTCCCACTCATATTACAACAGTGGAAAGCCTAAGGAAACTGTTTCTAGGCAAAAATCAAGCCAGCCATGTGGAAAAAAAAAATAGGCCCCAATAAGTTTTGTCACCAAACATATATAAAAATGATTAACATTCCAATATAGATAAAAAAAATTATTAGCTAATTAATCATTTTTATCTATATTGGAATATCTTTTTGTTCCTTTGCTGTGACATCGCCGGAAGTCCAATTTTGATGGAGTAAGTTACTACTTATTTAATTATAACAGATTCTACATATTTTTCACTGGAGTTTTTTTTCTTGCTCTCAGTTTGTTAAACCACTATTGCTACAAGACATCTGTGAATCACTGCTACTAGACATCTGTGTGGCATACTCCAGACAAGCAGATATCATGCAACTTATGGAGTGAGTATATTGCACTCTTATTCATTGGCTGTTACATACACACCAAGCCCTTTACTCTTTGTCATCAGAAGGATTACTATACATCCAGCCTGAATTTAATATTAAAGATCTGCGGTATCTACCACTGAAATTCTACCTTAACCACAGTCCATGGGGAGAGACTGAAAGAAGGCAGCAGTCTAACCATAAGGAGAGTATTAGTTGTCAGTCCATTTGTAACAGATTGTTGTTTTTTACCACCTTACAATATCTGTACATTGTTTCCTTTGTAATATATATATATATATATATATATATATATATATATATATATATATATATATATATATATATATATATATATATATATATATATATATATATATAACAGACCCTTTCCACTTTAAGTAATCTGTCACAGTCTAGTTTAGTTCAGTGGGTGCAAGGGTTAACAACACTCTCTAGTATGTCCTAGACTTAGAAAAAATGCCCTAACTCCCCTTTAATGCCACTCACACTAAACTATCTTTAAGCTGCCACCACTTAAAGTGATGGTAAACTCTCCCCTTTATAAAATCAGATCTGGAATGTAAGAGCTATTTTAGATGGGGTTTTATTCATCATGTGCAATGAAGATGCGCTATAACTTAGTTATTAATATAGATATGAAATTCAAATACCCCACGTTACACCACCCACTTCAAAAGTCAATTTTCCTGTCAGCTAAATGATTGAATTACTCTCCAATCAATGCTCTAGCTACAACAAAAGTGCCATATGGGGAGAGCGCTGATTGGACAACAATTCAATCTTTAGCTCACAGAAAAGTTTACTTTTGAAGTGGGCGGAGGAGCATGCAGTATTGGCATTTCATATCTATATTAATAACTAAGTTATACTGCATCTTCATTACAGCTAATGAATTAAACTTCATCTAAAATAGCGCTTACATTCCAGATCTGATTTTATAAAGGGGAGAGTTTACCATCACTTTAAGATATATTATATAGGAAATCTTAAGGAAAACCCAATCTAACAAATTAAATCCCAAAATACAATTTAGCAAAAAAATAATCTAAAAACACAGTCTTAATACTACCAGTCTCTTTCAGCAATGTGGTTCAAATATTAGACACGGGCAAAAACTTAATAAATTAATTATTTATTATGATCAAAAATCAAGTCACAGTGCATTATTTATAAAAAAGATGTTAACAAATAAAATTATACACAAGCAAACAGTTTTAAAATAAAAAGGAGAAATAACAGAAACCTTATAATTTACTATCTTTAGTTGTCTGTGCATGGGAGATTGGCAGGAAAAGATGGTCACTCACGCTGTAACAGCCTCCCATGTAGAATGAACTTGTATTGTTAAACACAAAACTTTATACCTGTTTCTCTGATATCAAATTGCTTTGACCCAACCTCTTTCCAGAGGGGCTAGGAAACCCCTCTCTTTTTACGACATGTCATAGTCAAAGTTCAGAGTCTTTGGCTAAAATTACAGAACACCTTATAACTTCAGTTTTACATATTCAGCGCATAGACCTATATAAGCAATTTCCCAGTGACACCATGAGAATTAGTTAGGTACCAAATATGACATCATCTAGCATCATAATATGGTTAAAAGCATGTGTCAATGTTGTACTAGTGTCCTCTTATTGACCTTATCTAGCTCTGTGTGGAGGACACTGCTTTTGTATCTTATGCTGACATTTTTACTTACTTGATGCATCAATAGATATATATATCACAACATTTGGTCACGTAAAACTTATAAACTATATATTAGGGGTTCTGGCTTATCTAAGGGAAAACACAGCAACACATTTCTTCTGAAAAAAACAAATGTTTTTAGCACACAAGCTAAAGAAAATTAATCCATTAGCATCTAAATCATGAGGCATTCATGACAGGTGTGAAATGGCTATTGAATTCGTCAATTTCAGGTGACTTTTTAGTTTCTCTCCTGATAACAAGCAGGGACAGTAAGGTCTAGCCTAATAAAACAGTCTTCTTGTGACTGAGAAACGTGTTACTGTTTTTAATAAAGGACTCATATATTTTTTATATATACACTTGCTTTTTAATTTACCTGGAACTTGTTTCCTTTACTGAGATTTCTGTTCCATTTTTTTCCACAAGACTTCTGTGAGCTGTTTGCTGGAGTGCAGTCTGCTGGGCGGCTGAGAAGTCCCAGCCTGTGATTTTAGCACCCATCTGTTGCTACACGTATGTAAGTGTATCTGTGGTCTGTGCTTTCTTGTTTTACGGATTTCTTACAAGTTTGGATTCTCACATCCCATATACGAACCGGACCTCTTCTGCGAGTGCTCAGTCTGCTGGACAACTACAAGGTTCCAGCCTGCCCTGTAAGTGCCTCTGTTGGTGCTCTCCCACATGAGTAGCGAATCCTTACAAGTATCCTGGGCAGCCTGACTGTAATAGGCCATTCTGGCACCTTTTTGCTAATTTCTCCATAGGAACAGTAAGGTCAAAACTGAACTTAAATGGACTGGATAGCACGTGAAATGTTATACAACTTTCTAATTTACTTTTGTTATGAATGTTGCTTAGTTCTCTTGGAATCATTTGTTAAAGAGCATGCACGTGTCTGTAGCACTCTATGTCAGCAGTGTTTGCAACATTGTATATAGCAATGTTATACATTGTTACAAACACTGCTGCCATAGAATGCTAGAGACACGTGCACACTCCTGAGCTCCTATTATCCTACCTAGGTTTAGTCTTCAACAAAGAATACCAAGTAAACAAAGCATATTTGATAATAGAAGTAAATTTAAAAACTGTCTAAAAATGGTATGCTCTATCTGAATCATAAAATGTTTTAATTTTGACTTTAAAACACTAAAAGGCCTTTTTGGGAACTTTTCTAATGAAAACGTGTTCATGGCAGTGATCTTTTAATGCACTGATACATTTTGCATTGTGAACATTAAAAAAAAACATATTGACCAATTCGGCAGAAAGGAAAAATTCATTTCGGGAGGAAATAGCCAATAGATTGTGACTGTCTCCAATACTGCAGCAGATCAAATGGATTAATTATTAATTTAAAGTTTTGCTATTGTTTTGTAACTAAAGAAGTTCAGCTCACACATGTAAATTGTTATTACACACTGTACTGTGTAAGGTTTCAATTAAAGGGTCATTATAGTAAAAAAAAAAAAAAATGACATGCTTTAATCCACTATAGTATGTAATTATAAGACTATCGACCCTGCAGTCTCAAGACTTATTTCTATTGTGAGTTTAACCCCATTGCAGGGGTTAAATACACAGTGCTGCAGGGTCGACAGTCTTAAAATGACATGCTATAACGGATTAGAGCATATCATTTTTTATTATAATGGCCCTTTAAACTAACCCTCGCTGCACATGGTGAGGCTGCAATACTGAACATTCCACTACTGGCAGAGAACCCTTGCATCACACAGCGAAGTATACTAAACGGCCTCTTTGCAAGAACCTCCTAACAACAAATTGATCACTTCAAAACATTTCACATGCGGATAACTTTATAACATAGCGATATTATGACAAGCTTTAGGTCATTTGCAATGAATCACTACATAGAGCAGCAAGAGAATAACGACGCATTGTATACATAACAGTGAAGAGCTGCAGTGTAATAAAACTAAACGTGTTGACTCTAGTTAAAAATTAACTTTGCCAACGTTCTCTGCAGAACTCTCTCTATTCTCTTTTACCAGTGTCCTTCACCTGAATAAAGTCACTTCTTTTTGTAAACTTTTCCTGGCTTAGAACCCTAACTACATTACAGGCATGTAGTGTTACTAATACACTATTGGCTCTATCAGTGCAGATGTAACATCTGCATAGCTGTATCAGATCAAATGTAAGAATAACAAGCATAGACACGATAACTAACTTTTATTTAAAAACATATATTTTGCAGTGTACAATCTGATGATGTCACAGCAAGAAATCTACTATAATATAAAGATTGACTCCTGTTTTATCATTTGCATCTTAATGGAGGATTGTAAATACCATTTGCTATAATCTACCGCCCTACACCGAGAATAAAAGTGATCCAGAAGTATTTTCTTTTAGGATGATTAAATTATTCAAAAACATAATGAAATATGACAGAAGCATTCTTTATGTTAAATGTTAATTTGGTACAGATTTCTGACCTTAGGAAATCACACAGGAAGATATCTGCACAATTTGATTTTTTCATTTCATAGTGAGATTTTTATTATACGTAGTGTAATTTAGGGGGCGGGCATACCTCAAATAGTGTGACTATGACAACACACTGAATATATCAGCTATATTTATTATGTTGTTATGTCCTTATAAGCCTTTTCTTGATATTTCATTTGCTCCATGTTGAAGAAAACTTTGGATTACAGAATTTGCTTTTTGGCCACTCTAGGGAACAAGCAAAAAGCATAATTTATATGCCAAAGAAAGAGGCGCTAAATGTCCTTTAAAGGGATATAAACCACTACTGCACAATGCAAATGTAATTGTTACGTATTTATGCAATATTCTTATTTATGGTCTGTAAAAACTTTTTTTTGTGTGCACACCCCCCCACACAATTGTATTTATTAACCATACACCAAACCTAACTAGTTTAATTAAAAAAAAAAAAATTCTAACACCTTTCAGTCACTTTATTTTGCAAATGTGTTGTCATTATATAGTAAAAGCATGAAATGTAATAAAAATTTAAGTTCACATTTAAATAATGAATAACCATGTATTGCTTATCTGCCTGTGTAGTCACAGTCACTTCAAATAACAGAAGTGTGAGCGTTAGTCATCATAGGTAAGCTGCGTTGTTAGAGAGAAATAACACACACAGACATCCACATGCACAAACGCACCCAAAACATTCTCATACAAAAACAGGCACCCACAGACATCAACAGGTATCATGAAGATGAGCTGCTTCTATGATGGCAGGTTTTTCTGTGCCACTACAGTGTGGCCACCATCTTGGAGACCCTGCCACCATAAAGGCAAATTCATATTTTTGTGTGTGTGTGGAGGGGGGGGGGGGCTGGCACATAGAGGTGCCTCCAAGAACATGATTGCACCTTTGAGAACACAAAGGACAAACACATTTACCAAAGTGCATTTTACAGTGCAATAATGTAGGCTCAAGCACTGTAAAATGCACTGTCGGGAATGTGTTTGGAGAAATGCCCTGTATGCCCTATCATTATGCTTAATACGGGCCTGGATTCATGCATGTGCTTCAGTATTTGTGCAGGTGGTGTCAGATTATCTACAAGGGACATATCTGTTGTGTTCTGAGCACCAATGGTCTATGGGTTACCCTGTTAAAGAGACCCACAATGTCTAACTAAAAATATAAGATGTATTCTAATTTATAACTAATAAAACAAACATAACTTGTAGTTAAAGCTTGAGATTGTTTTGATTTTTGTTAAAGGGACAGTCAAGTCCAAAAAAAAAACTTTCATTTTTCAAATAGGGCATGTCATTTTAAACAACTTTCCAATTTACTTTTATCAACAATTTTGCTTTGTTCTCTTGGTATTCTAGATGAAAGCTAAACCTAGGGAGGCACATATGATAATTTCTAAGCCCTTGAAGGCCGCCTCTATTTTATTTACTTTTCACAGCAGGGGAGAGCAAGCTCATGTAGGCCATATAGATAGCATTGTGATCACGCTAGTGGCAGACACTGCACTAATTGGCTAAAATGCAAGTCAATAGATAATAACTAAAAGTCATGTGATTAGGGGCGGTCAGAAGATGCTTAGATACAAGTTAGTCACAGAAGTAAAAAAAAGTGTATTAATATAACAGTGTTGGTTTTGCAAAACTGGGGAATGGGTAATAAAGGGATTATCTATCTTTTTAAACAACAATAATTCTGTTGTTGACTGTCCCTTTAACAATGTATGTATGCTTCTTTATACATTAACTAGGGAGTATTGTACCATTTCTGTGCTCTGCAGACATAAAGCTTGATTTTACTTAATCTCTAATGATTTTTCCCTAAACCTCTAAAAATCTAATTTAATTGCAGAGAATGGGATTTTCGCTCCTGAATATAACGTAACATACTCTTTGCCAGATGAAGCATGAGATCAGTACTGAATGTAGTTAATTTGAGTATAGCAAGCCTTCATTTTACAATTCTGTCCCAATTTACCATAACAGTCTCAAAATAAAGCCTATTAAACAGCTAATAACCTTAATCTGGCTGTTTGAGACTATCCAGAACATAATCATGCACTGATCTGAGACAGTGCTGTAAACTAATTTTGTTCTCACCAATCAATAAAAGCCACAGTAAAAAAATAATTTAGCAGATACTGTAGATTGTTTTGTTGGTATAGGGAATCTTACTACACTGATGTATGCCTGGTTAGAGTTATACAGTGATTACAATGACACACTGACAGTAAATAAAATATAAAAATATTTATTAAGCTGTATTTGCCGCTTCTGAGGCTTTATGGTGCAGATTTGTATGAATGAGCAACACACATTTACATACCTCCCAATGCTTGTGTATCAGGGACTCAGGAGGTTGATGGGGACCTGTCACTATTTTGTGGGTGGAGCGGTGGGTGTTGGCAGTTTTTGTGTGTGTCTGGGTGCCCCATGTGTGGGGTTAAGGGTAATTCTAAAAATAGGAACATATGGCTGTCTCAGAGGGACAAAGCTCAGAATCAAGGACTGACCCTCTCAAATAGGGACAGTTGGGAGGTTTTCATTTAAGAAGTAGAAACTGCTTCTTTACCCTCTCTGTCGCCTCAGAGGTAGCAAGATAAATCACCCCAACACTCACCTGTTTGAGGTGTTACATGTCCTGCTCTTGCCAATTGGTTGAGCGAGATAAGGGTGGTTCGGCATTGAACAAGAGAGCTCTTGTGCAATGTTAAATGCTGCCAGGGTATACAGCATTGCAAAGGATGATTACAGGCAGATAGGTTGTCTACTTGAGAGCTTGTCCGTCTGCAATCAATATCATTCAGGACAAGAAATGTAGTAAACTACTAAACTAAGAATTAAATAGATAATTAAATATCAGTTCATTTTAAAACGGTACTGTATATGAAACCCAAACATTTTCTTTTGTGATTCAGACAGAGCAACAGAGTTTACAATTTACTTCTATTATCAAATTTGCATTGTTCCCGTGATATTCTGTACTGAAGAGGTATCTAGGTAGGCATCTGGAGCACTAAATTGCAGGAGATAGTGCTGCCCCTAGTGCTCTTGCAAATGTATAACATTCTTGCAAAACTGCTGCCATATAATGCTGCAGAAAATGGGCCGGCTCCTAAACATACATAGAAACATAGAATTTGACGGTAGATAAGAACCAAAAAGGCCCATCAAGTCTACTCCTTTTAAACAAACATATCCCTTTAATGCAAAAATGACTTGCTCTAATCTGTTCCTGCATGACATATTTGCATTACTGTCACAAGCATATAAGTTAAAATAAAACACAACCATGTTTTTTTGTGTTGCTTATTCACTCATTCCTACATCTAATTATCTTATAATGGAACTTATAGAAGGTGTAATGTAGTGAGGGAGCAACTCAGGAGACAGTGTGGACTGTGGGACTTCGGTCACAAATTATTCAGTTTATTGGGGGCTTTACCTAATTTTAAACATATTTTCTATTAGTACCACTGTCAATAAGTCAATAACACGTTGTCTATTGTTAGCAGGATCTTCTTAAGCTTTTAACTCAGAATGCAGAAGATCCTAATGCTGTGACATAGAATAAACAATGGGAGGGATACAATTAATTTATCCATTTACAGAGACAGAGAAACATGTGATCCTCCATTTAAGCCAGAAGACTTTAGTTATAACAGTACCACCAGCATAACAGGATACTCTATGGATGGCACCAAGTCCACACAGAGAGAATGTTATCCTACAACAAATCCACAGCTGCCAGCAAAATGGGATTTATGTACCAATATAAAACCAGATTTTTTTAATAACTTAACTACAAACCATACTTCTTTTGTCTAATAAAATAATTTACTGAACGAACACACACACACATACATTATATATGTGATTGGATTATAAACATATATCAGCTTCTGATTTGCTCATCTTGAGGCAGGGTGCTCATCTAAAAATAATTAATATCCCCTTTTGGACATATGTGATGTAATTTGTTTAATATGTGGAGTGTGTGTGTATATGTGTGTGTATATATATGTGTGTGTATATATGTGTGTGTATATATGTGTGTGTGTGTGTGTGTATATATGTGTGTGTGTGTGTATATGTGTGTGTGTTGTTAGGTTCCAGAAGGAGTGGTTGTAAATCAAAACCGTTGTAAATTGAAACCCAGTTTATAATGTAAGTCAATGGGAAGTGAGGGAGTTAGGTTCCAGGCCCCTCTCAAAATTGTCATAAGTAACACCTAATACATTATTTTTAAAGCTTTGAAATGAAGACTTTACATGCTAAACAGCATTATAAACCTAATAAAATAATCACACAACACAGAATATATAATTAAACTAAGTTAAATGAACAAAAACATTTGCTAAACAGCATTATAAACCTAATAAAATAATCACACAACACAGACTTTACTTGCATTTTCCTGCAAACAGTTCTTTCCATGCATTCCAATCTGGACTGATTTATAGACAGGAAGATCTTGTTCCTTTGAAATCTGCTTGATAGCTCAGGTCTGGTTAAACTGATTAATTTCAGCTTGCTTGGCTTGCATATCTTTGATGCAACACAAGCGGACAGCTCCACCTACTGTTTTTTTTTAATCAATGCACTGCTTCTCAATGCTTTTCAATAGCAGTCACATGACTGAAAAAAAAGGTTGTTATTCTGAAACGGTGCAAATTGAACCGTTGTAAACCGAGGGCCACCTGTATATATATATATATATATATATATATATATATATATATATATTTATATATATATATATATATATATATATATATATATATATATATATATATATATATATAAGTTGAGGCAATTGGATTTTCAAAGTGTCCCCACTTATGACCGGTAAATCGCCAGGCTGTGGTCCCAGTCTCAAGTTTCCAAATCCGTTTATTGTCCCCAATGAAATAAGCAGACAGTCCTATTCCGCTGGTAAGTAAAAATGTCACTTCTGAATTTTAGAGCTATTTAGAATGCTGTGGGTCTCCGTGAAGTACACAGAATCTCTCTTCAGCGTGTGTGTTGAGAATGACGTAAGGTGGGCGTGGCCTACCTTACGTCATTCTCGACACACTACCATTGCTGCAGAAGATGCAATAGCACCTGGGCCCAAATGCTGGGGGAGGGGGGGGGGCATAGCATCCAGTCTATACATAGGCGTGAATGTGTAAAATCATAATGAAGAGGAGCCTTTTATTAGTGCTGGTTGTAGGTCCATCTATCTATTTATCTGTATATACTCAAAATCGTTATACAGAGCAGCATACATATTATCGCTATTGCTTACTACTTTGGGGGACCCAAAAAATTGTACCAGGGCCCCCTATTGAGTAAGTCCACTACTGTGTTAAACCTCTAAAAAGTGAAATGAAGAATGTGTTTAAAAACAAAATGCTATGAGGAAATAGAGCCTTTCACACTACAATATTCCTTTAAAACAAATGTCCACTATACACAATCAGATTTATTTAAAGGGACATTATATTAAAGGGACAGTCTAGTATAAATTAAACTTTCATTATTCAGATAGGACTTTTAATTTTAATCAACTTTCCAATTTACTTTTATCATCAAATTTATTTTCTCTTGGTATTCTTAGTTTAAACTAAACACAGGTAGGCTCATATGCTAATTTCTAAGCCTTTGAGGGCTGCCTCTTATCACAGGCTTTTAAATCTCTTTTCAACACAAAGAGACAGAAAGTACACGTGGGCCATATAGATAACACTGTGTTCAGGCACAGGGGGTTATTTAAGATTTACCACAAAACAATGCTAAATGTAAGACAATAGATAATAAACAGTCACAGTCATGTGATCAGGGGGCTGGAAGAAAGTTCCTAGATACAAGGTAATCACAGAGGTAATAAGTGTATTAATATAACCGTGTTGGTTATGCAAAACTGGGGAATTGGTAATAAAGGGATTATCTATCTTTTCAAACAATAACAATTCTATGGTAGACTGTCCCTTTAATATAAATTATTTTATGCATATGAAAGAGTTGTATTTAAACAAGAAAAATATTATGGGAAAGTTATTAATTTTGATTTTGAAACCAACTGAAAGGCCATGTGTGTATATACAACTTGTTTATGGGAAAAAGCTTCTTGCTGATAAGAAACATTCATACAGCTCCACTGGTGGCCAGTGACGTGCTTCTAATGAAAAGAGAGAAAGAGAAAATGAGAGAAGAGAGAAATGTGTAGAATCTAAAATGTTAACCAAAAGTAAAGTTTTAGTAGCTGTGGCGCTCAGACACATGGGATTTACTTGAGTAATGGCTTTTGCAGTAAATACCTTAACATAGGAGTGGCTGATGCACTACTATACTATGGTTATATTCAAGATTAGGACTTCACACTCAAGCAGACAATGCATAACAGTCAATTCAGGTGCACTGTGTTATGTTATAGAACTTTGTAGCAGGTAACTAAATTGTTTAATAACACACCACAGAAAAATAAAAACTAAAGAACCCAGTAAGCACTTTATAAATTATTTAATTAAAACAAATTCTAAAATGACTAACTATAAACTGATAAACACAGGTGCAGAGAGAGTGGATAATACATGATTATTCAGTGCCCATAGATAGCTTTCATACCCAAAGGGATAATAATAATAATAAGCTGAGAATCAGCAATAATTCAGTAATGGATACAAGGCATTGACTGTTTGACTATGGAACAAGCATGTTTTCTATTATTATTTGCTGGATCTATGTTTTCTCTTCCTGTGTATTTTGGCATGCAATCTAAAATGTCTGTCCCTTTTAATTCTACACATACAGTGACACAAGGCTAGTTCACCATGTAGTAATCAGTCCAGTATTACACTAACCTAGGTAAATGCTATCTTCTCTGCATATGGATTTGAATAGTTGGTGTATATCTTATTATATATTCTTCTCATAAGAAGCAAGTAGTGAAATGCAGGGATTGGGTGCAGACTGACATGTGACTCTGCTTTGTTTTACACAAGAACTGTGTTGGACTCAACCATAGACTCTGACCCTATGAGACAAAGTGGGGTTCAGAATTATGAGGTTTGTTTCTTGGGTATTTAAAGAAATATTAAACTGGATGACCAGCAATAGGTGTCATTATACTATGAGTGGTTTATGGGTCTCTACTTTGGCGAGTGTAGTCTTCATCTGCATTCATTACCTTTACTTTACAAATATACCACACTAGAGTTTCTTCACTTGTTTTGTAGGTTACCTGCACTAGTGTATCTTAAAGGGATAGGAAAGTCAAAATTAAACTTGCATGATACAGATAGAACATGTAATTTTAAGACACAAATTCACTTCTATTTTAAAATATGCTTTGTTTTCTTAGTATCCATTGTTGAAAAAGAATACGCACATATCATACACCAGTGGGAGATGCTGCCGATTGGTGCCTGCACACATTTGTCTCTTGTGATTGGTAACTAAATGGCTTCAGCTAGCTGCCAGTAGTGCAGTGCTGTTTCTTTAGCAAATAATTACAATAGAATGAAGCAAATTTGATAACAGAAATAAATTGGAAAGTTGTTTAAAATTGTATGTTCTAGCCAAATAATAAAAGAAAATGTTTGGGTTTACCGTCCCTTTAAGTGTTTTATGTAATTGAGTATATGCCCATTATGTAATTTTACAGGGCTATATGTGATTTAGTACACATTATTTTCAGTATAATCAGAAACATAATTATTTAATTTTGATTATTTTGACTATTATTAATACTGTGCAATTTAATTTGTTAAGCATTTTTGATAAATGCATATAATTATACAACATTCTACACAGTGAGTGTTTAGATCAGGACCACAGAAAAGAAAACAATCATACTTTAAAGACTCTTGATTGGGACTACAAAACAATGCAAATTATATATATATATATATACACACACATATACATACATACATACACATACGCACACACACACAGACACAGACACACACACACACACACACACACAGAGAAGCGCACTCTCTAGAACAAACAACCAGCTCAATGAGTTGTTAGCTTGTTCTATGGTGATTTACTACCTGGGTGCAGCCTCTTTTTAGCCCACTAATACTTTTGAGAAAGTAGAACTTTCCTGTAGTATATCAGTCTGACCCGCCTATTACGGTTAGCCTAGCTCTGAAATACCAGACAAATTCTCACTGAACAAGGAACTATTTCCTTTCAGCAATGCATTTTATTATTGCACCGAGATTACACATATGCAGTAGACTAGTGCTACATAACCTCTTTACACCAAAGTAAAAAGTGAACCGCAAGGAGTTTGCACATGCAATTCACTGTTGATTTGTATTTCTGCTCCCCTTCCACTTCTCTTCCCCAACTATGTACCTCTCTCCCCTTCCCCTACCTTGTACTATCTACACGTGAACTGAGGTGCTGCACTGAGTAACTACTGGTTCTCTCATCACTGATTAGTCAGATTATTATACTTGACCTCGCACATGTGGAGAACAACTTGATTTGTTTTGCATTGTATATTTCCTGTAGGACCACTGGGTCTGAAAACTTTATTGAGCTTTGAGTATGTGAAGGGGACCTGCGAGTCCCCAACTGTTATATTTATTTTGTAAAACCACAAATAAAATTCTTTAAAAAACAAACAAAACAAAAAAAAACGAACATTTCTGAGTTTAATACCCCTTTAACATAGAAAAAGGTTACACCCAAGCAGAAGTGGAATGTTGATTAACTTCTTCAGTACTTTGTAAAATCTATTTATAGCTTCTAAAGTCAGTAAAGTACAAACATTTTATGCAAAAAAACACATTTTAAATTAAATATTTCTATTGCTCAAAATGCATTTTAACCTTTTACCGCTGTTATGCCGTTGTATTCCGTCACAACGGCACTGGGCTTTAAAGCCGTTATGACGGAATACAACATCATAGCCAACGGCTATCCTGAAGCCTACTGCGCTTGCAGGATTTGATCGCGGTCTGGAGGGCGTTCCTAGCATCATAGGGACGCCCCCCAGACCCGATCCCATCATTGAAAACCTTGCGATCGTTTGCATGAAAGGGTTAAATACTATCCAGTTTTGGGGAGGTGTCCCTTATTGGTCTTTTTCAAATTTAATAATAATTTATTATTATGTAATTATTATTATAATAAATTAGGTTTATGTGTAAAAAGGCCAGCGACTAACATCTCCCCTAACTTAGATTTAAGGGGGTTTGAACCATTTTATATATAAGTATAATATAATCCAAAAACAGGCGCACATTCTCTGGACTTTTTTCAAATGTGCTTTAATATGCTTCCGGTGAAGAACTCCAAACGAGCATATGTGAAAACAAGATATGTGTATATAGTGTAGATTATTTTACCAAAACACACATATGAAAGTAAAACTACTCACCTTAAAATACCTCAAAGTTATGAGGTATGTTATTCGCTTGTAAGAGGGGCACCAAAAACTGTCCCAATCTGTGATGATAGTGTATCCAATCCAATAAGTGATACATCCTCAGTTTGGAGGTGTGTAGAAACTTGCCTTTACACACCGCACTGGAGGAGCAGTATGTGAGTAAGGGGTCATTCCAGAATAATATTAAAAATGTTTCTTTAGACTTTAATTTATTTACTAATTAAAAACAAAAATAGGTAGTAAACTTTAGTTCTGAAATAGATTACCAGTTGGCTGAGCTGAGAGTGGTAACCAGAAGTAACGCTATTGCGGGCATCACGTTATCCTTACGTGTTTTTTGAGCTACTCTGCACACTTCAGAGGTCTAATCTGTTGCCATCCTCACCGGTCTTTTATATTTCGATTGCTAAGTGGTGGTTGATTTGCTTAACCCTTTACTAACTATTTTTTGAAGGTTATTTTTTGGGGAAAAAATGCTCTTAATCATATTGCCTAAAAAAAAAAAAAAACTAATTTGCTAAGATATGATTACCATATTTGTCCTGAAATGTGTGTTTAAAAAATATTAAGAAACATATTAAGAAACTGTTCTTTTTTATTTTATTTCTGTTCTTACTTATGATTATTTGAGTTCATCATATGAACAGATGATATAAAATAGATCATCTTCATAGACAGAAGCCCAGTTAAAACTTTGCGTAAGGCTATGCTAGTATTTGATCATTACTGGAGTAAACCCAGCAGTAAAAAATCCCACTCTATAATAGACTTGGCCCTACTCACAGTAGATGCAGAAATAGCAGTTGACTCCATTGGGTGGGATCATCTCTTTACAGCTATTGAAGGTTTTGGGCTCACAGGACTGTTCTTACATTTTGTACGCCTTATTTACCATACCCCAGGCTTCTGCTATAATAGTAAACGGCTATGTGTCAGATAGTTTTATTCTTAAGAGAGGCACGCGCCAGGGATGTCCCCTGTCTCCTCTTATATTAAAATTTATCACTTGAACCACTCGCAATAACACTAAAAGAAGAAATTAAAAAGATTAGGCTTGGAGGTGAGAAAATTGTCTTATCCCTATATACAGATGACATATTTTTGAGTAAGACGAATCAGACGATTCCCAAATTATTACAGATTGAGTTATACAGCTCATTCTCCGGGTATAAAATTAATCTTGGAAAATCAGAATTTCTTTGGATACACAAACCAACCTCGTTAGTACCACATCCTTTTAAGGAAGTGAACCAAATTAAATATTTGGGTATCATTCTAAGCAAAAACCCTGTTCTATGGTATCTTAATTTCCCTAAGTGCTTTGAGGATTTCAAGAAGAAACTAACTGCCTGGAGTAATCTCCCCACCTCCCTATCTGCACGCATTATGCTAAATAAAGCCATCCTTTTTCCAAGATTGCTTTATCTCTTGCAAAATTTACCATTACTACTATTAAAAAATATGTTATTGTCTTCCAGAGGATGTGCTCCCATTTTATTTGGCAGGGGAAGAGGGCGCGTATCTCTATCTTTAAACTGTCACTCCCTAGAATGAACGGCGGGCTGGCATTCCCTGATATCCAATTATGCCACACTATGCAAATTTGCTCTAGATTGGATCACAGGAAAGAACTATGTTTCTTTTATCAAGATTGAATCTAACCAAATATATCCATTTGCACTGAAAGCCGTATTACACACAGCATTTTCTAAAATTACGGCAAACATGGCCCAACTGTACACCTTTAGATATATAATCAGAGCCTGGCAAAGTGTTTGCACAGGAATGGAGACTTATTACCATAGGACAGGATTTTTGCTCCTGATTGGAAACCCAGAATTCAATTCAGGCTTGGACCAAGGTGTATTTACTCTCTGACCAGCAGAGGCATCAGAACAGTTAGGGAAGTGTGTGAAAAACATAAATTATGCGTACCAGATAATTTCATTTCCTTCTGTACAAGGTGAGCCCACGGCTTCATTCCTTACTGTTGGGAAATACTGAACCTGGCCACCAGGAGGAGGCAAAGACACCCCAGTTAAAGGTTTAAATACCTCTCCCACTTCCCCTATCCCCCAGTCATTCTGCTGAGGGAACAAGGAACAGTAGGAGAAATATCAGGGTATAAAGGGTGCCAGAAGAAAATGATAATTTAGGGGGAAGCCCATCGGAGAACACGGGCGGGGGCCGTCGACTCTCCTTGTACAGAAGGAAATTAAATTATCTGGTAAGCATAATTTATGTTTTCCTTCTTGATACAAGGAGAGTCAACCGCTTCATTCCTTACTGTTGGGAAACTTATACCCAAGCTTTAGAGACAAAAAGAGAGAGGCAGACCCTAATCTGAGGGCACCAAAGCCTGCAAAACCTTTCTCCCGAAGGCTGCTTCAGCTGAAGCAAAAACATCAAACTTGTAAAATTTAGAAAAAGTGTGTAAGGAGGACCAGGTAGCCGCCTTACAAATCTGAAACAGAGGCCTCGTTCTTAAAGGCCCAAGAGGAAGCCACTGCTCTAGTAGAATGAGCCGTAATTCTCTAAGGAGGTCTATGTCCCGCTGTCTCATAAGCTAAGCGGATAAGACTCCTCAACCAAAACGATAAGGAAGTCGAAGAGACCTTCTGACCCCTATGCTTCCCAGAATATGCCACAAACAAGGAAGACGTTTGTCTAAAATCCTTGAAGATAAAACTTCAAGGCACGAATGACGTCCAAATTATGAAGTAAACGTTCCTTTGAAGAAAAAGGATTAGGACACAAAGAAGGTACCATAATCTCTTGATTGATGTTGCGGTCTGACACGAATTTAGGGAGAAACCTTAACTCAGTACGCAGGACAGTCTTATCCGAATGGAACACCAGATAAGGAGGCTCACATTGCAAGGCGGCCATCTCAGATACTCTGAGTGCCAAAGCAATAGCAAGTAGAAAAAGAACCTTCCAGGACAACAATTTAATGTCAATTTCATACATAGGCTCAAAGGGAGCCAGTTGCAGAACTCTAAGAACCAGATTCAGACTCCAAGGGGGAGCCGAAGATCTGAACACAGGTCTGATCCTAATCAGAGCCTTAACGAAAGACTGAACATCTGGAAGCTCAGAGAGCCTCTTGTGCAGTAAAACAGACAAGGCCGAAATCTGTGCCCTCAGGGAACTGGTCAAAAGATCCTTCTCCAGTCCATCCTGGAGAAACAATAGGAATCCTGGCAACCTTAACTTTCTGCCAGGGGAAATCCAACGCTCATCTAACACCAGAATAAATAGGTTTACCACACCTTATGATAGATGCGACGAGTAACCGGCTTAATGAGCTTGAGATGAGAGTATAACCCCTCTCTTTGGCAAGGACTAAGCGTTCAATCTCCACGCAGTCAGCCTCAGAGAATCTAGATTTTGATGAAGCATAAGGCGTTGTTCCAGCAGATCCCTGTGAAAAGGTAACTTCCATGAGGAGATGACATCCTCACTAGATCCGCAACCACGTCCATCGCGGTCACGATGGGTGCAATCAGTATCACTGACAGCCTGCTCCTGCTTGATCGGGCCACTACCCGAGGAAGGAGTGGTAACGGCGGGAATAGTAGATTAGACTGAACCGCCAATGCACTGCCAATGCATCCATTAGCTCCGCCTGAGGATCACTGACCTCGACCCATACCTGGGATAGCTTGGTATTGAGACGAGATGCCATGAGATCTATCTCCGGCGTCCCCCACACATTGTATATCTTTGCAAACACCTCAGGATAGGAGAGACCATTCCCCTGAATGAAAGGATTGTCTGCTGAGAAAGTCCGCTTCCCAGTTGTCCACCACCTGAAATGTGAATCGCTGACAGCGAACAGCTGTAGGCATCAGCCACTCCAGAATCCGAGATACTTCCCTCATTGCTAGGGAGCATCTCGTTCTCCCCTGATGGTTGATGTAAGCCACAAGGTTATATTGTCTGACTGGAATCTGATAAACCGGGACGAACCCAGAACGAGGGGCAAGCTTTCAGAGCCTTGTAGATTACTCGAAAGTTCCAGAATGTCGATCGGGAGGGAGTGTTTCCTCCTGAGGACCACAGGCCCTGTGCCTAGTTGGCACCCCAAACAGCTCCCCATCCTGAGATACTCGCAGTCCGTAGTCACAATCTCCCAGGATGGTCTTAGAAAGGATGTCCGGGAATTAATAAGATAATCCAAGAGCGCCAACTAGAGGCAAAGGAAGATTCTAACAAAAAGTGAATAGCAGTCAAAGCATTTATTTAAACATGTAGTAAAACCATGGATCCATGTAACATATACTAAAATGAGATACAGTAAAACATATAGTAAAACATATAGTTAAAAATACAAAAAATACAATATTTGACAGATTAAATCACCAATTACGGGGATAAACAAAATAAGAGTCACATTAAATGATCTCTTATGGAGAAAAAATAGTAATCTAAAAAAGTGTCCAAAAAGTAAAAATATCCAAAAAGACTTATGGTGTGATTCTTAGTTGTAACTATCAAGTCCAGAAATCCAGTGAAAAAATCCAGTGGAAAAAACAGTGATAAAAAATCAAGTAAAATCCAAAGGTAAAATATAAATAAAGATAATCCAAGTGTGTATATAAAAGTGTAATATGAACGGGGGATCCCCCCTTAACACTGGTGATAAGTGTAAAAATGTGTAAAAAATGTGTGAAAGTGTCTAAAAAATGAAAAATATAAAATTGAAAAATAAGTAAGTAATGTTACTAAAATAAAATCCAAATGATACTCAGTGAGAGAACGAAGTGGTTATTAGTGAATGATCCTCTTTATAAATTCCTCCATATGAGTGATGATAATGGACTTATATGTGCTAGATGACTTTGCTTGGTCTTTTGCAATGTAAACTTTCGATTACCCCTGTAATTTAAAAGAACGAACAACATAGTGCAATAACGTTTTAACATATGAAAAGATATAAAATAATGACTCACCCTAATTTTGTCAACGCGGTTTCGGCCTCTATCAAAGGCCTTTCTTAGAAAGGATGTCCCTTGTGACAGATGATCTGGACAAGAGCCACCAAGAGAGCGATATTCTCGAGCCGCAGTCCAGAGAATCTGTTGAGGACAGATCCAAAAGATTGCCGTTCCACTGTCTCAGCCGTAAAGGTCTGAGACGGAAACCTGGCAAAAGGAATCATGTCCATGCTGGACACCATGAGACCAATCACCCGCCATACACAGCCACAGTTGGCCTTAAGGAGGTCCGGAGGGCAAGACATGCCGAAGCTAGCTTGCAATCATCTCTGATTGGTTAGGAAATATCCTCATAGATATTGAGTCTATTATAGTACCTAGGAATTCTACCCTGTGCTTGGAATAAGAGAACTCTTGTCTAAGTTTATCTTCCATCCATGTGATCGAAGAAGAGGAGAGAGAGATACTAAAAAGGTCCTCTGCCAGACGAAAGAATGGTGCTTGAACCAGAATGTCGTCCAAGTAGAGAGTCACTGCTATAACCCTGGTTTCTGTCGATGGCTTAGGAGAGCCTCTAGAACCTTTGTAAAGATTCTTGAGCAGTAGCTAGACCAAACGGAAGTGCAATGAACTGGAAGTGCTGATCCAGGAACGCAAACCTTAGGAACTGGAAGTGGTCCCTGTAGATTGGAACAGTGAAGTAGGCATCCTTCAGATCTATAGTGTCATGGAACTGTCCTTCCTGACTTTATTGTCTCCATCTTGAACGAGGGTGGACATTTAGAAACTTCTTTAAGCACTTTAGGTCCAGAATCGGGCGAAGTTCCCTCCATCTTTGGGACACAAACAGGTTTGAGTAGTATCCCAAACCTCTTTCTGCAATAGGGA
Organism: Bombina bombina; assembly: GCF_027579735.1. Taxonomy (NCBI): domain Eukaryota; kingdom Metazoa; phylum Chordata; class Amphibia; order Anura; family Bombinatoridae; genus Bombina; species Bombina bombina. The sequence goes on along the minus strand of NC_069501.1, from coordinate 898,728,446 downwards.
TCGGGACAATGACCCCTAAGAGGACAAATCCCGCACACACCCCAGAAGGCTTCCCTCTTTTCTGGTTTTGAAGACAGGCTTGAGAGGAGAAATCTGCCCTTGGGGTGGATGATATTAAAACCTATCTTGTATCGCTGAGCTTCGACCTCCAGGACCCACGGACCCCTGCATGTCCCTGAACAAAGCATCTAAAAACAGTGACAGTCTGTCCCCTAAACAATCAAGCTTTGGATCGGGGGCCGCCCCTTCAGCCAACTTGATCTCGCGGGCATCTTGTTTTGCTTGAATTTATTCCAGGATTGAGCTGGGGCTTCCAAGTGCTCTTGGTTTGCTCTGGCTTAGGAAGAGGACTGCTGACGTTGGGACTTCTCAGAACGGAAAATTAATCCTTGTCCCTTAGATTTGTTCTTTTTATCCTGCCGTAGGAAGGCACCCTTGCCCCTGTAACCGTGGGAAATAGAGTCCAGGCCTGGACCAAATAAATGTTTCCCAAAAAGGGAAGGGAAAGTAGTCTAGACTTAGGAAGTCATGTCCGCAGTCCAGGACTTCAGCCAGAGCACCTCAACGCGTCTGCACTGAGAAGCCAGAGATTTTAGCATTCAGGGCGAATAATCTGCATGTTTGCATCACATATAAAAGAATTTAGCAATTCTCAAAGCCTAAATTCTTTCCTGGATAACGTCGAGGGGACCCTCCACATCGATCAATTCCACTAAGGAGTCGCACCAGTAGAACACAGCTCCAGCAGCCAAGGCAACAGCCGCTGCCAGTTGAAATAAATATCCCGTATTCTGAAACATTTTCCTGAGGAAAAGTTTCCATTTTCTTATCCATCGGCTCTCTGAAAGACAAGTTATCCTCAAGAGGTATAGTAGTACGCTTAGCTAACATGGAGATAGCACCATCTGCCTTAGAGATGGAACCCCACAACTCTAGCTGAGAGTCCCTGGGACCGGGGAAATTTTTTTTAAAGGCAGACAAAGGGGAAAAGGAAGATCCAATTCTATCCAATTCGTTTTAATAATATTCGTCATCTTTACGGGTACAGGAAAAGTTAGCGGCGCTACCCTGTCCTGGTACACTCTGTCTAATTTAGGGTTCAAAGTTTCAATCAGGCAACTTGGCCTCTGGAACCTCTAATGTCGACAGAACCTCCTTTAGAAGAAAATGTAGTGTGTTCGATTTTAAATCTAAAGACGGGCTCCTTGGCAGCCGGAGGCCTAGAGGTAGCAGACTCTAATCCAGAAATTTCACCCTCTGAAGGACTCAGAGTGTGACCCACCCTGGGATACCTTAGAAGGCAGACAAATCAAATAAATCACTGGATGCCCCCTGGACCGGAGAGCTATGTTTAACCTTGCGCTTGGCAGGGCAAGTAGAGCACTAAGGCCTCAGACACAGCCATCTTTAACTGCGCGGTAAAGTCTGATGGTAAAAGGCTCCCTCCAGAAGGAGGATCAGGCATGCTATTGGGAAGCTGCATGTGACAATGGAGATGATTGATGGGTGATGCACCTCACGGGAACGGCCAGATCCTCAGAGGTGGACGGCTCAGTTTGTACTAAAGGGGTTATACCTTCTTAGACCATAATAACCTTGTTGATGCATATGGGGACATTAGTTGAGAGGGCGGGCACACCAAGGCCTCTTCACAATATAGACAGGGTATTACTATTAGGAATAGAGGGGAGTACCCTCAAGGCATATCAGGATCCTCCACAGCTTGCGCTAACAACAGTAGGGATACAAAATAATTTAACTTTTTATTTCTCACCAAAACGGTTTCTATATACCCTCAATGACTGGGGCACTCACCATCTCCTAGACCCAGGCACCCAGAGAAGAAGCGACAGCAAGCTCGGTCAGGAAAGAGAAAACAGAAAGTTGTGACCACACCTGGTCACTACGTGGTGCACAATGCAGGACTGCCCCTCCTATGAGAAAAAGTGCTACAAGCTGCGCAGCAGTTCAAAGTGAAAGTAAAACACCGTTACTGCATAACAACAGGTCTATGAGCCCAAAAAAATAAATCTCACATATAAGCAGCATAAAGCAAAGAAACACATTTGATTAATCCCCACTGTTTCAATAACCTACACAGGAGATATTAACCCATGATTCTATAAAGATAAAAGGAGTCACAGTGTGGACCTTGTCTTTAGCAATTTCAACATAAGTAAAAATTGAAACAATCTTACCAGAATCCATGCTGTGGAACAGAAACACAGCTCTCAAGTGTGACAGTCTTGTAGCATGGCTCCTGACATGGACTTGAGTGAAGAAAGCAGACCGTGAAACTCGTCGACACTGGGTGCTTAAGGAGCTGTTAGCAGGCAGTCTGGATGGATTCGCAGAAAGACTCTCCCTGCATTTCCAGACTCTAACTTTGCATTCAATGCTCTCACTGAGAGGCTGACAAGACTACTTAAAACTCTAGTTCCATAACGAAAGGCATATATCCATCCTGAGGAACAACTCCAAAATTGATGACACTTCTCTGCCATCCGTCCTGTGACGGAAGGCAAAGAATGACTGGAGGATATGGAAGTGGGAGAGGTATTGCCAGTCTCCTCCTGGTGGACTCTCCTTTGTATTAAGAAGGAAACAGAATCGTAGCAGGCGAGACCCCTGTTCAGGAACTTAGTTTGGAGATTGATCTTCCTAGGTCTACATTCTATGCCTACCTTCAGATTAGACATTGAATTGAATCTATTAAAACTTGAAGGTGGGACCCGATATCTACTTAGGAGAACTAGACGAAGTTATTTGAGCATACTTAGAGGGGAATGTCTCCATCTCAATCCTATACAATACTATTATTAGCTTCATGGGAGGGACTCATATTAAAACTCTATAGCTAAAATGGAATAGGATCATGGTAAGTTTTCCCAAAAGGAAAGTATTATGCAAAGTATTTGTTTAGTTGATGAAAACACTGGTGTCCACAAATTGGAAGGGATCTCACTTTAAGTTAATTAAATTATTATATACTACTCCTTTCTAGTGTACCAAAATGACACAGCAAAGAATAGAATTGTCCAAGATGTAATGCTGCGTCGACAAATATCCTACATTGTCTATGCCATTGTCCCCAAATCTATCAGTTCTGAGTAAGGTGACTTTCTAGTTTTACAGACTATACAATTTAGATCTTAGATTGCAACCTGGCCAGATCAATTTTCTTGACAAAGTAATCTACTATTAATATCACCATTAATAAATTTATAAAATACAAAAAACTTGATAGGGACAAAACTTGATTTTAAAGAAAATGGAAGAATAGAATGGGACCCCAAATGTATTGAGTTTGTAAAAATGGTACACAATCAGATGATAATTAGAACAGTTTAGCTTGAGGATATTTAATGAAAAACAAATGCAATGTTCAAGGGCTCAAACTGGGTTCCAAAAAAACATTGATAAGGTTTTTTTCAAGTATTTGGAGAAACAATATCTGAATCACCCCCCCCCCTTCAAATTCCTTTTTTCCCCCCACTCTTAACCCCTAAGGTCTATAGCTTTGGTCAAGCTAGGTACAGTATATAATACGAGGTTTAAATGCCTATTATAAATCTCTCTTTGATATGGATTTAATGCGGAAAACGCAGAATTTTATAGTTTGCTCAATGATCAAGACTTGCAGTGCAATTTTTTGTTTTCATGGTTTGTGTAAAACTTAAAATTTAGAATTGTAAGAAATATGCAGGCATAACAACTGTATTTTACATATGTTTAAAAGTTTTATTGAAAAAATTGAGTTATTGTCTGTAGGATATTTTACACCCAAACGCTACTCGGAGATTTCTGGGTATTTCTGAATGTCGATTTTTTGACACATAGCAGTATCCCATAGATCACTGGGATAAATAAACTAAAACCTAATCAATTTTAGCAACAATGTATGTATGACTACTCGCATTTAGAGAATATATATAGTTTTTATAATGTATTTTTATTATTTATTTATATAATCTATATCATCTGTGGTGCATGCTTGTCTTTTATATGTATAGGAGGGGCATAAAACAAACAGATGTGTAAGCAAAGGATTTGCAGGATATTAAATCATATTTAGAACAGGTGCCATGCAAAGTTCCCCGACCCACATTTGCCAGGTACCAAATTTGTTACAGTTGCATGTCATTTTGCATTACTTACCTTAGATAACTGTCGGCTAGATTACGAGTTTTGCGTTATGAGCGGTGCTAAATTGCAAGTTATTGTCACCGCTCACTTCCCTACAGCGCTGGTATTACAGGTTTATAAAAACCCGGCATTATCAGCAAAAAGTGAGCGTAGAGCAAAATTGAGCTCCATACAGCACTCCAATACCAGCGCTGCAGAAAGCTGCCGGTGAGCTGGTTTTACGTGCTCGTGCACGATTTCCCCATAGACATCAATGGGGGGAGAGCCGGCTGAAAAAAAAGTCTAACACCTGCTAAAAAAGCAGCGTAAAGCTCCGTAATGCAGCCCCATAGATTCCTATGGGGTAACTAAATTTTATGTTTATCGGAATTAAAGGATGAAAAAATCCTATTGGCTAATGCAATCAGCCAATAGGATTGAGCTTGCATTCTATTGGCTGATTGGAACAGCTCCCGGCTTCGTTGAGGGACTTCTGGCCGCTTGGATGAAGACTTCATTAAGGATGGATGTCCGGCTCTTCAAACTGTAAGTGGATCTTAGGGGGTTTAGTGTAAGGTTTTTTTAGGTTTAATTGGGTGGGTTTTATTTTTAGTTTAGGGTTTGGGCACTTGAGGGAAAAAAAAAACTAAATGCCCTTTTTAAGGGCAATGTCCATCCCAAATGCCCTTTTCAGGGCAATGGGGAGCTTAGGTTTTTTTTAGTTAGGATTTTATTTGGGGGGTTGGTTGTGTGGGTGGTGGGTTTTACTGTTGGGGGGTATTTTTTGGGGTTTTACTGTTTGTATTTTTTTTTTACAGGTAAAAGAGCTGATTTCTTTGGGGCAACGCCCTGCAAAAGGCCCTTTTAAGGGCTATTGGTAGTTTAGTTTAGGCTAGGGTTTTTTTATTTTGGGGGCTTTTTTTTATTTTGATAGGGCTATTAGATTAGGTGTAATTAGTTTAAATATCTGATAATTTCTTTTTTTATTGTGTGTAATATAGTGTTTGTTTTTGTAATTTAGGTAATTGTATTTAATGTATGTAATTGATTTAATTGTAGTGTAAGGTTAGGCGTTAGTTTAATTCAGATTAGGTTTTATTTTACAGGTACATTTGTATTTATTTTAGCTAGGTAGCTAGTACATAGTTAATAACTATTTAGTAACTATTCTACCTAGTTAAAATAAATACAAACTTGCCTGTAAAATAGAAATAAATCCTAAAATAGCTACAATTTAACTATTAGTTATATTGTAGCTAGCTTAGGGTTTATTTTATAGGTATTTAGTTTTAAATAGGAATTATTTGGGTAATGATAATAGGTTTTATTTAGATTTATTTTAATTATATTTAAGTTAGGGGTGTTAGGGTTAGACTTAGGTTTAGGGGTTAATAAATTTAGTATGGGGGCGGCAGATTAGGAGTTAATAAATGTAGGTAGGTGGCGGCGATGTAAGGGGCGGCAGATTAGGGGTTAATAATATTTAACTAGTGTTTGCGATGCTGGAGGTTTAGGGGTTAATATGTTTATTGTAGTGGTGGCGATGTCCGGAGTGGCAGATTAGGGGTTAATCATTTTATTTTAGTGTTTGCGATGCGGGAGGGCCTCGGTTTAGGGGTTAATAGGTAGTTTATGGGTGTTGGTGTACTTTGTAGCACTTTAGTTATGAGTTTTATGTTACAGCTTTGTAGCGCAAAACTCATAACTACTGACTTTCAGTTTAGGGTATCGATCTTAGCGGTATAGGCTGTACCGCTCACTGTTTGGCCTCCCAGGCAGACTCGTAATACCGGCGCTATGGAAGGACTTTTTGAAAGCTGCGGTAATTATGTTGCGTTACGGCCAAAAAAGTGTGCGGTGCCCCTAAACCTGCAAGACTCGTAATACCAGTGGTAGTGAAAAAGCAGCGCTATGAGCCTTAACACTGCTTTTTCACCCATACCACAAAACTCGTAATCTAGCCGTGTGTGTTTAACTCTTGCAAAGGGGGTTAAAGACATAAGTAAAGTCTCTCAGAAGTTGCAAGCATTGCAGCTCCTGAGCAGAACTATACTGTGGTTTTGAGCCTTTGCTGAGAGTAGGGCCTTTTTTATGAGCGGGCAAACTGGGCATAATGCACCATTTGTCCTGAAAAGTGTTGAAATTAAAATATATTTTGTCATCCATACATTGTACACACTGTATAGAGCAAGTTCTTGCTTATTCTATAAAGAAATCTAAATTGACCTGGACAATACTATTGATATCCTTTACAAGTTGCAAAAAAGATTTGTTTTGTAATGATACTTCAAGCAGACATTTCTCTTTTAATTAGTATCACAGGTGCAGTCAATCTTATAATCACTCATTCAGCCAGTTTAAATGGAGAAAAATACTCACTCTGCTGTTAGGTGTTACTGTGTGTATTACACGGAGCATGGAAAAGAAAAGGAAAACCAGAGAGTTGTCTGAGGAAGTTAGAAAGAAGGTAATAGCCAAGTGTGGTCAATGTAAAGGCTACAAGACCATCTCTAAAGAGCTTCATGTTGCTGTGAGCTGTCAATATTATTAAGAGGTTTAAAAGGGACACTGTACACTAGATTTTTCTTTGCATAAATGTATTGTAGATTATCCATTTAAATAGCTATCTGTGGGTGTTTTTGTAAAAATGCATAGTTTTGCTTATTTTTAAATAACATTGTGCTGATTTCAGAGTCCTAACCAACCGCCCAAATGTTTTAGATATATACTTGATGTATGCAGACTTCAGACTGCTTCTGTTTGTATAATGGGTCTTTATGTAGAGGAGGGTCTGCTCTTAGCCCGCTTTCAGTGGGTGTTCCAGAGCTAACCTTGTCAACAGTGCTAAATGGGAGCTTCTAAGTACGTTTAAAAAGGTTTGTATACTGGATTTGTATATTAAGTATCTATGGCATATTATTTTATATAGTAGTGTCTATTACATGCCGTTAAATTATAATTAGTGTATACTGTCCCTTTAAGGCACACCCGACTGTAGCCAACATCCCTAGCCACACAAGGAAAATTGACTCAAGAATGATGAGAAAGATTGTTCGAATAGAATAGTGGATCAATAACCAAGGACAACTTCAAAAAAAGATTCAAGCCAACATTTAAAGGGACACTAAACCCAAAAAAAATCCTTCATGATTCATATAGAGAATACAATTTTAAACAGCATTCCAATTTACTTCTATTATCTAATATGCTTCATTCTTTAGATATCCTTTGTTTAAGAAATAGCAATGCACATGGGTGAGCCAATCACATGTGGAATCTATGTGCAGCAGCCAATCAGCAACTACTGAGCCTATCTAGATATGCTTTTCAGCAAAGTATATCAAAGTTGTTTAAAATTGCATGAAAATTGGGTTTCATGTCCCTTTAAGCTCAAAGTGCAAAAGTTGTCAAGTCTCCACCATCCATCGCTGTATGAATGAAAAATGGGCTCCATGGTAGGAAGACCTAGAATGACCCCACTTCTAAGAGAGAAACGCAAAAAAAGCCAGGACAAGAGTTTTGCCTAAATGCATGTTGACAAGCCATGGTCCTTCTGTGAGAATGTCCTTTGGACAGACAAAACAAAATAAGAGCTTTTTAGCAAATTACAACTCCAATTTTACAAAGAGAAAAATAAGCTTTCAAAGAAAAGAACACAATCTGTATCGTGAAACATGGAGGAGCCTCAGTGATGTTTTCTTACAAAAATATCACTTAGAATTTCTCACTGTAGCCTCAGGCCCCAATGAGATAAGAGTGGGACATTTTTGTTCATCTTGGCAGCTCTGAGCATGAGCAAGTCTAACTCCCTGTTTATCTAGTCTTTTCACTTAAAGGGACAGTCTAGTCAAAAATAAACTTTCATGATTCAGATAGGGCGTGTCATTTTAAACAACTTTCCAATTTTTATTTTTTTTTCTTTACTAGATTTTACAATAATTCAATAAGTACAGAATACAGTCCATGTAAATTCACAGTTACAAAATAGAATGCTGTTCACAATACATAGTTATTTCGACTATGTCCTGTACCCATGGGTTCCTAAAGTATCGGATGGTATATTTTGACTTAAACATATGGGTTATTAGGGTAGTATACTTAGAAAGACCCTAGTGAGTTTACAACAATAAGAAATCAACAGTAACAAAAAAAGAAATTAAACATAATAACTACGAACAAAAATTGCAGAGTTTGGTGAATTTAGTTGAAGGATATAAGGTTATTGGAGTTACTGAGTATAACTAAGCTGGGTTGTAGTCTGGATAATGCATTATGACACTGTTACATAAGACATATCACACAAAGGTGCTATCAGTTCCTCTATCTAGAACCTAAATACGACTCCCAATAAAACATCAAATCATGTATACATTGCTAAGCGGTTAGTTTTTAAAATAAAAGTACCTCTCCAGCATCAAAACATTTTTAACTTTTTGCTATCCATAGTTCTATTGAGGGAGTCACTTCTGACTTCCCACAACGAGGCTATAAGTTGTTTGGCTGAGTTAAGCATAATATGCCCAATGTTCCTCCTGATTGAGCACCTGATCTCCTTCACAAAACTATGAGTTTTGGAGGATGTTGGCGGAGAGCAGTAATTTATAAAGAATGGAAAATGATCCCTTTTTGTGGAACATTAGAAATGCACATTCGTTCAAAGGGTGTTGGTGTTCTCAGTAACTTATCCCTATTCCTATGTGTTGTTATATAGTGATTAACTTGGTGGTATCTTAACCAACGTTCAAAGAACACAGCACCTAATTCATTTAGTTCAATTCTGGGTAATAATTTACCCAAGTTGGTTATTAGTGCAATTGGGATATATCCCTTCAAGCTTTTATCCCCTCCCGTTTGGTGTCCTCTACCTTCTGGGATTTCAGAGTTTGCTAAGATTGGGGTCAGGGGCGAGTAAGAACTGGAGATACCTGTATATTTATCGCGTATATATTTCCAATCTGTTATTGTGTTCGTATTGTAGGAGAGGGAGGAGATCAGTGGTGGCTGAAAACTGAGTGAGGCAACCAACACATCCCACCCAATTGCGGTATGTCTGAAATGTCATGTTTCGAGTTGAACCAGTGGTTTAAGGTCTGTGGAGTTGTATCTACTCCATTCTAAAATTCTTTGGAGTGAGATAGCCTGTTTGTATTAAATTATGTTGGGTACCCCAAATCCCCCCATATCTCTATGGGCAAACATTGACACTTGGTTCACCCTAGGTGGTTTCTTCTTCCAAATGAAAGAGTGGAATACTTTTGTAATTTCTGTATATATATGTTATGTTAGGTAGAGGTAGCGCCTGAAGGAGTGTACAAGATTTTTGGCAGGGTAACACCATTTTGACTGAATTTACCCTCCCTATCCAAGATAGATTTTTTGACATCCAAGACGAGGCTTGATTTGAAATGGTATTCAGTAATTTGAAATAGTTAATGAGCGGATTGAATCTAAGTTATTCGATAAATATATTCCCAAGTATTTAATGGGTTTCTGATTAACTATAAAGAACATTTGTTCTTGATGTATCTATATCGGAAGTTAGAAATGTGTATTGGTAATAGTTGTGATTTACTTTGCATTTAATTAAAGGGTTTGAGACTGCTCCATAGTCTAGTAGGTCATGTCTGTACCGCGGAGAGAGATCTAAGATGGTCAGGAAAGGGACATTCAAACGTCATCTGCAAACATGGAAAGCTTATATTGTTTTGTGATTAATATTTATCCCTTTTAATATTGTCGTTTGATCGAATTTTGCATGCAAGTATTTCCCAATGAAAGGATAATAGGAGTGGTGAAAGTGGGCATCCCTGACGTGTACCGTTACGTATTTCAAATTGTTCAGAAAGTGTGCATTTATTCTATTTGTGCTGTGGGGAATGAATTATAGGGCATAATTTTTGTTTACAAATATAGGGTGGGATATTGAATTTGGTAAGTGTAGTCTCGAGTAAGGACCAATCTAAGCGATCAAACGATCTTTTCTGCGTCTGTTGAAAAAAATACAGAGGTGATATTATTTTTGTTTATATAATCCAAGATGTTTAAAAGTTTAACAGTGTTGTCTCTTGCCTCTCTCCGCGGCACAGTAATGGTAATACTTTATTAAGCCTGAATGCCAGGACCTTAGCGTATACCTTCAAATCTATATTTAGCAAAAAGATTGGGCGGAAATTAGCAGGTGTGTTGGCCTTCCTTCCCGACTTAGGGATAACAGTTATGAACGCTTGTAGCATGGAATCTGGTAAGACTTCTCCACTCTCAACTTGCAGAAGGTTTTCAATAAGTGCCGGCACTAGTAACTGATTGTATAATTTATAATAAGAACCCTGAGAATCCGTCTGGGCCTGTGCTTTTTCGGGTTTCAATGTTCTAATTGCCTCACTAATTTTCCTTGCTATTTATCGGGTGCTTGTAGCATTTCCCTATCTGTTTCAGAAATTGTTGGGACTTTGAATGTTATCTAAATATGTCTACATTTAATTTCATGGTCTGTCGTTGTGAGTATCCCTTTAAGACTTTCTGACTATCAGCACTTCCTCCTATTTAAGGAAGTGCTTCTCCATTAACTCAGGGCCTGAAAATTAAAGTGGATTCTCTCATCCTGTGCTACTGCTCATTTCAAGCAGTTTATTTTTCCCTTTCAGGTCTAAAGTATTTTATATTTTTTGAAGGCTGATTGTAACTCAAAGGTTGCTGCACTTCTTTCCTGATTCCTTTTGGACCGTTACTTCAAATCATATTCCTACGCTTCCGGAACTCAACCACTCACAGCTGAAGCCGCACTCACACATGCTGCTACCGGACGCCGCTCTCTAATATTCTCCGGTTTAGTATTTACTCTGCTGCTAATACCGCTCTCCACGCTTCACCATCGTTTCTGGGGAAATCTGGTCTTATCACCACGCTGGTATTGGTATCGTATTGTATACAAAGTTTAAGGTTTACAAATATAACGCTAAGTGTCATTACTTACCTGAGCTGTATTTCACTGAATTAACCTCCTCCTTGCTGCTCAATATTGCGTGTGTGTTGGAACATTGTATATATATTTTAGAGTGTTTGTGTGAGTGCGTGAAACTAAAGGAAAGTTACTTGAACATTACTTTACTAAGATTTGAACTTTATCAACTTATTTCATATCCTGAATATAAAGGAATTTTTCTCATTTTTTCTTTGATCATAAACGAATCATTGTTTATATATTAGAAGCTTAATAAGCTTCTCACATAAGAATTACTATTATCATTCATAGAGGTATAATCCATACTTTTCATTTCAATTACTAAAAGTAAATGCTCACCTTGTGCATGCGAGTATATTAAGTTATATATACTTACTGTTTACAAGAAAAGAGCTACATTTCCTTTATTTTTTTTTCTCTAAAGTTTGGTGAGACAAATTTATCACACATATCACAGAATTTTCAGGCCATAAAAATAAAGTTTTTTTTTTTTTTTTTTTTTTTTATTTTGGAATATGGATCCTAATGAAATTAAAAATGAATTTTCTAATATTCATCAGAAATTAGAATATCTTGCTAGAGCATTAACAGAGGTACAAACTGAAAATAAAGCTCTCAAAACCATAATAAAAGATTGTATGTCAGGGAAAGAAGCAGGAATTGCTGAACCTCACATACAATACCCACAACCATTTTCTGGCAAACGCAGCGAATTCAGGGATTTTAAAAGTGCATGTAAACTTCTTTTCTCACTTAGACCTAAAACATATCATAGTGAAAGGATAAAGGTCTGTACCACTATTTCCTTCCTACAGGGGGAGCCACGCTCCTGGGCCAATAGATTCTTTGAAAGTGAACATTCAATATTGGATTCGCTTGAAGAATTCTTTTTTAGCTATGACTGCCTTGTATGAGGATTCCCCACACTCAAATAACAGCTGAAAATAAATTAAGATCTATGAAACAAAGGGAAAAGAAACATTGAAGAATATATTACTGAATTTCAAATGTGGATAGATGACTCTCAATGGAACGAGATCAGTTTAAAGAATCAATTCAGATTGGGGTCTCTCTGAATCCCTTAAAGATGAATTGTCACGATTAGAGATGCCTGACACACTGAATGGGTTGATGAAATTAAGCACCACTTTGGACCGAAGGTTACGTGAAAGAAAGGCTGAAAAAGCTTCCTTATGAAGTTGTGCCCAGATCGTTCATATCCCTGTTTTACAACCATGGAAAAAGCTGTTTCAAACCAGGTTCCTATGGAAATTGGAACTATAAGGGGTCCCTCTAACCCCAGAGGAAAAAATTAGACGTAGATTAGAAAATCTCTGTCTTTATTGTGGACAAAAAGACCACTCCGTCACAAATTGTCCATCTCTATTGAGACAGAAAAAGGGTAAGGGTAGTTTCAAAAACAATATTTTTCACATTTCTCAAAACCCCCATCTCACTCTCACTTTTTCTTTACAGTGGGATCAGAAAAACGTGCGCTCTAACGCTTTGATTGATTCTGGGGCGTCAGGAAACTATATAGACATAGCATATGTTAAGCTCAATAAAATTCCAACTGTTGTCAAGACACATCCTGTTTCAGTTAAACTTATTGATGGTTCTACTATACAACAGGGCCCCATTACTCATCAGACAATCCCTTTACTCATAACAACTGACCAAGGACATTCTGAATATATTACTTTTGACCTCATACCTATCTACATGCATGTTATTATTTTAGGTTTTAACTGGTTACAAATACATAATCCTCATATTGACTGGTCATCACAACAAGTAAAATTTGACTCTGATTATTGTACAAAGACTTGTTTTCCCTATCAGGTAATCTCTACTATAGAACATGAGCTACCACAAATTTATCAGGACCTGGCAGAGGTATTTGACCTCAAGGAGGCAGAAAACCTCCCACCACATAGGGAATTTGACTGTCCCATTGATTTAATACCGGGATCTCAGATACCACATGGTAAGATTTACCCTCTTTCGCAAGAAGAATTGGTATATCTAAGATCATATTTAGATGACAACTTGCGAAAAGGGTTCATCTCACACTCAACATCCCCTGCTGCTGCAGGATTGTTTTTAGTACGCAACAAAGATGGGACAATAAGACCTATTATAGACTACAGGGCATTGAATGAAATAACAATTAAAAATAGGTATCCTTTACCTCTCATACCAGAGTTACTCGAAAGATTAAATGAGGCCACGATCTACTCGAAATTAGATCTAAAGGGCGCTTATAATCTTATTCGCATAAAGGAAGGGCACGAATGGAAAACCGCGTTCAGAACCCGCTATGGTCTTTTCCAGTATAACGTAATGCCCTTTGGTTTGAGCAATGCTCCCGCAACCTTCCAACATTTTATCAACGAGATTTTTCATGATCTAATGGATATCTGTGTCATCATATATCTAGATGATATTCTGATTTATTCGAAATCTCCCATAGAACATGAAAAACATGTTAGGTGGGTTCTTACTCGACTCAAGGAGCATAAGTTATATGCAAAGCTAGAAAAATGTGTTTTTCATGTCTCAAAAATAAAAATTTTGGGTTATATAATTACCCCAAACAAAATAGAAATGGATCCTGAAAAAGTATCCGCAATTAAAGACTGGCCTAAACCCACTACAGTAAAAGCATTACAGCGATTTATTGGTTTCGCAAATTATTACCGTAAATTTATAAAAAACTTCTCCTCAGTGATAAAACCATTAACACAATTAACTAGCATAAAACAGCGCTTTAAGTGGTCTGAACAAGCCCAGAAGACTTTTGATAGTCTTAAGGAAATGTTCACAACAGCTCCAATACTAACACTGCCTAAATTTGATCAACAGTTCCTGTTGGAAGTTGATGCATCTAATACAGGCATAGGGGCTGTTCTTTCCCAACAAAATAAGGAGACAGGTGAAGTTCATCCCATTGCGTTCTATTCAAGAACGTTGACTTGTGCTGAAGCTAACTATAGTGTTGGAGGACAAAGAACTCCCTTGCTATTAAGTGTTCTCTAGAACAATGGAGACACCTACTAGAAGGATCAGTAATTCCATTCCTTATTTATACTGATCATAAAAATTTAGAATACTTAAAAAAGAATAAGACTTTAACAGCAAGGCAAGCATGGTGGTCACTCTTTCTAGATCGCTTTAACTTTCTAATAACTTATAAACCTGGGAGTCAAAACACAAAGGCAGATGCACTTTCACGTATTTATGAGTTACTTCCACATGAACAACCTAACTTCACTATTCCTCCAGAAAAGATAATAGGTACTTTAACACCCTTAGAAGAAGAGATTTACAGCGCTCTAAAACATGATTCAATACCATTACAAAATTGTTCCAAAGATCCTACTACAGGTCTTTTTTATCATGAAGAAAAGTTATACATACCTGAGAAAATAAGATCTTCCATTCTCACACATACCCATGATGACACCATATCTGGTCACCCAGGGATACAGAAAACCATTGAACTTACCCGTCGTAAGTTTTGGTGGCCAGGGATGAATAAATACATTTATGATTATGTCTCTAGGTGTGAGAATTGTGCTAGAAATAAAATTGAACATAAAAAACCCATAGGGTTACTTAGACCTCTGCCCATTCCAGATAAACCATGGAGTACTATTGCCATGGATTTTATAGTGGAGTTACCTACATCACAACAATATAACACTATCATGGTAGTAGTCGACCATTTAACAAGACTGGCTCATTTTATTCCACTTAAGGGATTACCAACTGCCATGACTACAGCTAAAGTATTTCTTGATCAGGTTGTAAGACTACATGGTTTACCCTCCAATATTATTACTGACAGGGGTACCCAATTCACCTCTTCGTTCTGGAGATCTTTGTGTAAATTACTGAAAATTGATCATCGCTACACTACTGCTTTTCATCCTCAGACAAATGGGTTGACAGAAAGACTCAACCAGACTATTGAACACTTTTTACGTTGTTATATTTCACATTTACAAGATGACTGGCTAATTTACCTTCCTATGGCTGAATTTACTCATAATAATTCATTCTGTTCCTCAACCAAAACATCCCCCTTCTTCGCAACTTATGGGTACCATCCTAATACTATAACCTTGTCCACAAAACAGTGAATTCCCCTTCAGCTTTAGATTTTTCTTCCAAGCTTCAAGATCGATTAAGAGTATTGAAAAAACATCTAGCCGAAGCTAAGGAATACCAAAAGAAATACTATGATCGGAAACATTCAATTGGACCTGAATATAAAATAGGTGACCTAGTAGTATTACTCTCTACTAAAAACCTCAAACTTCAGGTCCCTAGCAAGAAATTGGCTAACCAATTTCTGGGACCTTACCCTGTGGAGCAGGTAATAAATCCCAATGTGGTCAAGCTCACGTTACCCAAGGACTACAAGTTTCATCCCACCTTCCATATTTCATTACTAAAACCTTTTGATTCAATGACACGTACGACAGTTGATCTTCCACCTCCTATCTCAGTGGATCTTCCAGAGGAATTCGAAGTTGAATCTATATTGGATTCTAGGATTCGACGACAAAGATTGGAATATCTCATCAGATGGAAGGGTTATGGTCCAGAGATGATTCCTGGCATCTTCATTCGGAAGTTCATGCCCCTCGTCTGGTGAAGTCATTCCCATCATCGTTACCCCCTTAAACCTGGTCTGGAATCCCCGGGGGTGATTCCCTGAGAAGGGGGGGATGTGATATCCCTTTAAGACTTTCTGACTATCAGCACTTCCTCCTATTTAAGGAAGTGCTTCTCCATTACTCAGGGCCTGAAAATTAAAGTGGATTCTCTCATCCTGTGCTACTGCTCATTTCAAGCAGTTTATTTTTCCCTTTCAGGTCTAAAGTATTTTATATTTTTTGAAGGCTGATTGTAACTCAAAGGTTGCTGCACTTCTTTCCTGATTCCTTTTGGACCGTTACTTCAAATCATATTCCTACGCTTCCGGAACTCAACCACTCACAGCTGAAGCCGCACTCACACATGCTGCTCACCGGACGCCGCTCTCTAATATTCTCCGGTTTAGTATTTACTCTGCTGCTATACCGCTCTCCACGCTTCACCATCGTTTCTGGGGAAATCTGGTCTTATCACCACGCTGGTATTGGTATCGTATTGTATACAAAGTTTAAGGTTTACAAATATAACGCTAAGTGTCATTACTTACCTGAGCTGTATTTCACTGAATTAACCTCCTCCTTGCTGCTCAATATTGCGTGTGTGTTGGAACATTGTATATATATTTTAGAGTGTTTGTGTGAGTGCGTGAAACTAAAGGAAAGTTACTTGAACATTACTTTACTAAGATTTGAACTTTATCAACTTATTTCATATCCTGAATATAAAGGAATTTTTCTCATTTTTTCTTTGATCATAAACGAATCATTGTTTATATATTAGAAGCTTAATAAGCTTCTCACATAAGAATTACTATTATCATTCATAGAGGTATAATCCATACTTTTCATTTCATTACTAAAAGTAAATGCTCACCTTGTGCATGCGAGTATATTAAGTTATATATACTTACTGTTTACAAGAAAAGAGCTACATTTCCTTTATTTTTTTTTTCTCTAAAGTTTGGTGAGACAAATTTATCACACATATCACAGTCGTTGACCTGGCAGGATAAAGGTTATATAAAGTGTGGTAGTACTTTTTAAAAACGTCTGCTATTTGTTTCGTGTCTTCCACTTTCTCGCCTCTAGGGTTATTAATTGAGTGAATGTATGTTTTTGCCTGTTTGTTTTTTAGTGATCTAGACAATAGGCGTCCTGGTTTGTTAGCCTCGAAATAAAATTTCTGTTTCAATTTGTAAGCTATGGTTTGGGCTTTAATATGCAAATGGGACCTCAGTTTGGTTCTGTAAAAATTTAGTTGATGAAGGATACCTTCATCTTGTGGGTGTAGTTTATGTAGGTAATCTAAGTTCTCTAATTCTTTAGCTAAATGATGATATTCTTCCCTTTGCTGTTTAAGTTTATTGGCTCTAATTTTGATCAATATTCCCCTTATATAGCTCTTATGAGCTTCCGAAACTGTGGACGGGGTCCATATCTTCCTGGGGCATTTCTATAAAAAAAACTCTCGTATTTCCGTTTCTATGTCTCCTGCACCAAAGGGTCTAATAATATAGCATCATCTAATCTCCATGTAAATTCCCTCAATGGAGCTGAAGGCCAGTTAATAGAACATTTAACCATGGAATGGTCCGACCACACTGTGTGTGAGATGCAGGAAGTAATAGTTTGAGACAGGGTTAAGTGGTCTAGCCATATGAAGTCAATTCTCGAATATGATTTGTTCGGATTGGAGAAAAATGTATAGTCTCTGCGGCTGGGATTCGATATTCTCCACGGATCATGTAGGCCTAGGGTTCTAATAAAATTCCACACAGATTTAGATGTAGATTTTGCTATTTTAAGCTAGGGTTTGAGCTATCAAGGTTGGGGTTAATGGGTAAGTTAAAGTCTCCCATAATTATCAATTGGCCCTTCTGAATTTCCTGAATTTTGGGTATTATAGATTTAAAAAAAGCTGCCTGGCCATGATCATGATTGGGTGCATATATGTTCACCAGAGTTACCATCTTATTGTAAAGGATACCACTGATTGCTAAGAATCTACCCTCTGCGTCTTTGCTTTGGTCTATTAGTCTAAATGGCCACTGCTTGTTTATAAGAATGCTCACGCCATTGATCTTTTTTTGTTATGTGTGCTGTGAAAATGTTGGGGAAAACTACTATGAAAATATTTAGGAATTGATCCCTTTTTGAAATGGGTTTCTTGACGCCCAATGATTTCCCCCCCCCCCCCCTCTGTGTATTATATCCCTTAAAGCTAGCGACCTCTTTTGAGGAACATTAAAACCTTTCATTTCCAATTATTTTTATCATCAAATTTGCTTTGTTCTCTTGGTATTCTTTGTTGAAAGCTAAACCTAGTTAGTTCATATGTGCCATATAGAGAACATTGTGCTCATGCCTATGGAGTTACTTATGAGGGCACTGATTGGCTAAAATGCAAGTATGTTAAAATAACTGAAATAAGGGGGCATTCTGCTGAGGCTTAGATACAAGGTAATTACAGAGGTAAAAAAGTGTATTAATGTAACTGTTGGTTATGCAAAACTGGGGAATGGGAAATAAAGATCTGGGAGTAGACTGTCCTTTTAATACTATACCAACTCTGGAAGTTTTATGACATTGTGCTAGATAAGTTTTCTGTAGAGGTCACAGCCTACTTGTATGGAAAACAGACTTTTTATATTCCTTTAATGTTACAATATTTTCTATGATATGCAAATGAAAGTAAACTATGAAATATATCTTAAATGTTACTGATCTGTATTTTTGTAATAACATTTTTAAAATAATTTTGAGGCATAAAACAGAAAATAGTGCTTCACGTTGTACATATTTAATATCTCTACAATCAACAAACTTCCTGTAAGTACTAATTGCACATAGTATGCTAATATAAACTGCATACTTCTCATGTCGGGGTCTGACCAGGAAGGGAAGTGGTTTTGTGCAGAGCTTTATACAGAAGATGTATTGGTTCATTCTATTCACTGAAGTGCTATACAAATGTGATACACTCTGCAGCTTCTTCAATGAAGAAAGCCCTAGTAATTCCCCAGATTTTTCCCATCCAGTGTAACTGACAAATGTTCATTCAGCAGCACAGCTAATTAAACAAGCAAACAGAGGGTTCATCACAATTCATGAGGGATCACAGCTAATTTTAAAATCACATTATAAAATCAGACCTGCTAGGGTTAGTGCTGGGTCCCCAAATTAAAAGGACACTCAAGTCAAAAATAAACTTTTATGATTCAGAGAGAGCATGTAATTTGAAATAACTTTCCAATTTACTACCATTAACAAAAGTATTTTTATATTTACACTTTTTGAGTCACCAGCTCCTACTGAGCATGTGCAAGAATGCATAGAATATACATATATGAATTTGTGATTGGTTGATGACTGTCACATGATACTTATTTGAAGTTCAGACTAAGGAGTCGATTTATCAAGCTGCAGCGGACAGGGGCGCATATACGTGCCCCTGTCCGTCGCAGCTCGTCTCTGGCGGGATGAATTCCCCTGGCGAAATTCAGCACTGCACTCAAGCGCTATTTTGCGCTCGAGTGCAATCCTGCCCCCTGCCCGCACACAGCCAATCATGCGCGGGCAGGAGCTGTCAATCTCCCCAGGGAGATTGAAATTCGCCACAGGTAAGGAAAGCAGCTGTCTGATGACCGCTGCTTGTTAAATATGGACTGCAGGTTCTCTTGTGAGAACCTGCAGTCGTAGGGGGTCGAAAGGCTTGAGAAGCTTTTCGACCCCTAAGTGCTAATGCATTGTTATGTTATCATGTATTTGTTGTTTATGCAAATCTACTGTATTTACTGGTCCTTTAAGACCATACTGCTGTTTTATTGACACGTGAAGGAATTATAGAAACTTTAACCCTTTCAGTACTGAGCCATTTCACATCCTGTGCTAGAGCTGTTCTCATCTATATGGCACCTGTTACATTTGCACATAATTTGGTTTTCTTTTTCATCAGACCAGGATTTAAACAACTTTTCAATTTACTTCCATTTACAAAATGTGCACTGTCTCTTTATATTTACATTTTTTGAGTCACCAGCTCCTACTGATCATGTGCAAGCATTCACAGATTATACATATATGCTATGTCTCAGTCACGTCATTGGTCCTCCAGCAGGATAATGACCCGAAACATACCTCAAAAAGCACCCAAGAATGGATAAGAAGAAAACATTGGACCGTTCCAATGTGACCTAAGAGTCCAGATCTGAATCCCATCGAACATCTGTGGAAAGAGCTAAAACTCGCATTTGGGAAAAGGCACCCATTAAACCTGAGAGAACTGGAGCAATTTGCTCAAGAAGAGTGCTCCTAAATCACAGTCGAAAAGTGTAGAAATCATATTCATTACTACAGAAAGCTCTTGATTGCAGTTATTGTCCCCAAAGGCTGTGCTACAAAATAGGACAAGGGAACCAATATTTTGTCTGTGCCATTCTCTTTGTTTTACTGTTTAACCCCTTAATGACCACAGCACTTTTCCATTTTCTGTCCGTTTGGGACCAAGGCTATTTTTACATTTCTGCGGTGTTTGTGTTTAGCTGTAAATTTTCCTCTTACTCGTTTACTGTACCCACACATTATATACCGTTTTTCTCGCCATTAAATGGACTTTCTAAAGATACCATTATTTTCATCATATCTTATAATTTACTATAAAAAAAATTATAAAATATGAGGAAAAAATGGAAAACACACTTTTTCTAACTTTGACCCCCAAAATCTGTTACACATCTACAACCACCAAAAAACACACATGCTAAATAGTTTCTAAATTTTGTCCTGAGTTTAGAAATACCCAATGTTTACATCTTCTTTGCTTTTTTGCAAGTTATAGGGCCATAAATACAAGTAGCACTTTGCTATTTCCAAACCATTATTTTTCAAAATTAGCGCTAGTTACATTGGGACACTGATATCTTTCAGGAATCTCTGAATATCCATTATCATGTATATATTTTTTTTTAGTAGACATCCCAAAGTATTGATCTAGGCCCATTTTGGTATATTTCATGCCATCATTTCGCCGCCAAATGCGATTAAATACAAAAAATTGTTAATTTTTTCACAAACTTTTGGTTTCTCACTGAAATTATTTACAAACAGCTTGTGCAATTATGGCTTAAATGGTTGTAAATTCTTCTATGGGATCCTCTTTGTTCAGAAATAGCAGACATATATGGCTTTGGCGTTGATTTTTAGCAATTAGAAGGCTGCCAAATGCCACTGCACAATACACGTGTATTATGCCCAGCAGTGAAGGGGTTAATTAGGGAGCATGTAGGGAGCTTTTAGAGGTAATTTTAGCTTTAGTGTAGTAGACAACCCCAAGTATTGATCTAGGCCAATTTTGGTATATTTCATGGCACCATTTCACCGTCAAATGCGATCAAATTTAAAAAAACGTTACATTTTTCACAATTTTAGGTTTCTCACTGAAATCATTTACAAACAGCTTGTGCAATTATGGCACAAATGGTTGTAAATGCTTCTCTGGGATCGCCTTTGTTCAGAAATAGCAGACATATATGGCTTTGGCGTTGCTTTTTGGTAATTAGAAGGTCGCCAAATGCTGCTGCGCATCACACGTGTATTATGGCTAGCAGTGATGGGGTTAATTGTGTAGCTTGTAGATTTAATTTTAGCTTTAGTGTAGAGCTCAGCCTCCCACCTGAAACATCAGACCCCCTGATCCCTCCCAAACAGCTCTCTTCCCTCCCCCACCCCACAATTGTCCCCGCCATCTTAAGTACTGGCGGAAACTCTGCCAGTACTAAAATAAAAGCTATATTTGGGCTTTTTGTTGTTGTTGTTTTTAGCATATTTACATATGCTGCTGTGTAGGATCCCCCTTAGCCCCCAACCTCACTGATCCCCCACCAAGCAGCTCTCTAACCCTCCCCCTCTGCCTTAATGTCTGCCAGTACCCAGTTTAAAAAAAAAAAAAAAAACATACTTTTTTTTACTAATTGCCTTTTTCTGTAGTGTAGCTTCCCCCCCCCACAAGACCAACCCCCCACCCCTTCCAGATCCCTTAGATGATTATTTAATTTTTTTTTAAAATGTTTTGTTTTTTTACTTTTATTAACTTTGTTTTTCTGCAGTGTAGTGGTTCCCTCCCGCTCCCGCCCCGTGCACGCGCCCGCCTGCCGCCCCCCGTGCACGCGCGCTCCCGTCTGTCCCGCCCCCACCACCCGCCTCCCAGACTTGCTCCCACCCACCAACCATACCGGCTACCGATGTCCGGTGCAGAGAGGGCCACAGAGTGTCTCTCTCTGCATCGGATGGCCAAGGGGGGTTATTGCAGGATGCCTCGATATCGAGGCATCACTGCAATAACCGGAAAGCAGCTGGAAGCGAGCAGGATCGCTTCCAGCTGCTTTCCAGACCAAGGACGTACGCCACACGTTTTTTACTTAGTTCAGAGAAAATGATGCATTTTCCTAATATGTAGGTTTGTAGTATTTGCCTTACTACACAAATACTCATTTGAAGTATGCGTTTGTATTGTTTATTTAAACAAAAACAATTTGTAAAGCCTGGTGCTTCAATTGGAAATAAAATGATGTTCCTCCTTTGAAACTTTCGGCTGTCCATCTCTGCTATACACTCAGCATTTAAAGCAACATGTCATTTTTTTATACAACTATAAAGAGAAAAAAACGTATTTAATTAACATTTGTATATGCATAGTAAATAGAGAGTTGCATTACAAAAGATGTACATACAAAATAACATTTAATACTGTCATTTTGTGGGAAAATATGTATTGTTTTGCAGTTCAGGGATATACCTCTTGAGCATGTTACTTTTATTCTCTTTGCTCTGGACAATATAAAAGCTCATGCACGAATAGTGTGATCATTGTATAGAATGTTTCAGTCACTACTTTGGATCTTGCATAATGCTGCCCATATTGTCTGGGGCAGTGGGAAAACTACCTTTTTCAGAACTAATTTGCAAGAAAATTGGAAAAAGAAACAATAAAAGTTAACAGAATTCATTTTTGAGTTTATTTACTCGCAGACAATCATTAATTGGGTTACATTTAAACTAAAAAAAGTCCATTTAAAATGAGATAACACAAATGATAATTATGGAGAAAAAAAAACTAGAGTTAGAGTCATAAAAGTTCAAAAAGAAAATGCACTAATACGTTAGAACATTTTATTATTGAAATATTGCTTATGTGTGTAACACAAGGAAAGAAATGAAAAACATAGTTATAGTCATCTCCAGGGCAGCAATGCTCTACTGGAAGTTAACTTAAAGGGACGCTAAACCCAAACATTTTCTACCATGACTCAGATAGAGAATACAATTTTAAACAACAATCCAATGTACTTCTATTATCTAATTTGCTTCATTCTTTAGATATCCTTTGTTGAAGAAATAGCAATGCACATGGGTGAGCCAATCACGAGGCATCTATGACCAGCCACCAATTGGCAGCTACTGAGCCTATCTAGATACGCTTTTAGCAAAGGAATGAAGCAAATAAGATAATGGAAGTAAAATAGAAAGTTGTTTAACACCTTAAGGACCACAGCACTTTTCCATTTTCTGTCCGTTTGGGACAAAGGCTATTTTCACATTTCTGCGTTGTTTGTGTTTAGCTTTAATTTTCTGCTTACTCATTTACTGTACCCACACATTATATGCCGTTTTTCTCGCCATTAAATAGACTTTCTAAAAGATACCATTATTTTCATCATCTTATAATTTACTATAAAAAATTATAAAATATGATGAAAAAATGGAAAAAAACACACACTTTATCCAACTTTGACCCCCAAAATCTGTTACACATCTACAACCACCAAAAAAACACCCATGCTAAATAGTTTCTAAACTTTGTCCTGAGTTTAGAAATAAATTAATAAAACCAAATGATTTATTGCACACAGACAAATGAACACTCACACTTAATAACCTCAACACATGAGGTATGGATAAGGCACACAAAACAAGGTACGGTATAAAAGTTCACGGGTCCGTTGTTCAGTCCCCAAGGTGTATGCAACCAGAATAATCTGATGATCCTCGTTAGGGAGAAACCGGGCTAAGATGTTATTCAGAGCAAGTTCTCTATTCCATGCAGTAAAACTAATGTTCTAAAAACAAAAGCGTCACATGATTGGCTCTCAGCTGATCTGAAAACTCCGGCCGGATGGTGGATCAGCTGTGGTAGTGGTGACACATAGACGGTGGGCGTTGCATACACCTTGGGGACTGAACAACGGACCTGTGAGCTTTTATAACGTGCCTTGTTTTGTGTGCCTTATCCATACCTCATGTGTTGAGGTTATTAAGTGTGAGTGTTCATTTGTCTGTGTGCAATAAATCATTTGGTTTTATTAATTTATTATGCTTAGAGTAGCGTGCGCCCCTGTCCCTCTTTTGTTTTCACTTAGCTATATCTGGTTTTCAGAACCGTGTACCAAGGGGCTGAAACTCCTCTCTGTGATTTGGGACTTGTTCCCTTTACTCCAAGCAGACTGAAGTTTAAAAGAGTCCGGAGACTTCACGCATATCCTTTTTATGTATACCAACTTATATTACATTATTGTATATTGGTCTGTTTAGTATAATATTTGATGATATTTGTTTGTATCTGCACTAATATGTATATTTAGCTGTAGGGCGCTCCGTGTTTCCCCTTTTTTTGAGTTTAGAAATTCCCAATGTTTACATGTTCTTTGCTTTTTTTGTAAGTTATAGAGCAATAAATACAAGTAGCACTTTGCTATTTGCAAACCACTTTTTTTCCCAAAATTAGCGAGTTACATTGGAACACTGATATCTATCAGGAATCCCTGAATATCCATTGACATGTATATATTTTATTTTAGAAGACAACCCAAAGTATTGATCTAGGCCCATGTTGGTATATTTCATGCCATCATGTCACCGCCAAATGCGATCAAATAAAAAAAAAATTTTTTTTTACAATTTTAGGTTTCTCACCGAAATTAATTACAAACAGCTTGTGCAATTATGGCACAAATGGTTGTAAATACTTCTCTGGGATCCCCTTTGTTCACAAATAGCAGACATATGGCTTTGGCGTTGCTTTTGGGTAATTAGAAGGCCACTTAATGCCGCTGCGCATCACACGTGTATTATGTCTAGCAGTGAAGGGGTTAATTAGGGAGCTTGTAGGGAGCTTGCAGGGTTAAATTTAGCTTTAGTGTAAAGATCAGCCTCCCACCTGACACATCACATCCCTCCCAAACAGCTCTCTTCCCTCCACCCCACAATTGTCCCCATCTTAAGTACTGGCAGAAAGTCTGCCAGTACTAAAATAAAAGGTTTTTATTATTTGTTTTTTTAAAAACATAATTCTGCTGTGTAGGACCCCCCCTTAGCCCCCAACCAGCTCCCTAACCCTCCCCCTCTACCTTATTGTGCGCCATCTCGGGTACTGGCAGCTGTCTGCCAGTACACAGTTTGAAATAAAATATGTTTGTTTTTTACATTTTATTAACAAAATACTGTATATTTTCTGTAGTGTAGCTGCCCCCCCTCAACATCCAACCCCCCACCCGCTCCAAGATCCCTTAACTGAATATTCCCACCCTCCCCAGTCCTCTCTCCCACCTTGCTATTAACATCTATTGTGCCATAGTGTAGGGTTCCCACCCGCGCCCACCCTGTGCAGGCACCCGCATGCGATCCCGCCCCCTCCACAGATGGCCGCCACCCGCCTCCCTGCATCAGCTCCCACCCACCAACGATCATCGATGGTTGATGCAGAGAGGGCCACAGAGTGGCTCTCTCTGCATCGGACTGTTATGAAATGTTATTGCAGGATGCCTCATTATCGAGGCATCACTGCAATAACATAAAAGCGGTGGAAGCGATCAGGATCGCTTCCAAAGACCAACGTACAGGGTACGTCCTTGGTCGTTAACTACATTTTTTTGTAGGACGTACCCTGTACGTCGTTGGTCCTTAAGGGGTTAAAATTAAATGCTCTTTCTAAATCATGAAAGAAAAATTTGGGGTTTCATGTCCCTGTAATATATCAAGTCTCTAGCTAGTTCCTGTGCCCACCTATGTAAGCTTTTCAACAAAGATTATTAAAAGAACAAAGTCAATTAAATTAACATTGCACTTGCTATCTGAATCATGAAGGCTGCCATACTAAGCTGAACTGCACAGGAGACCTTTTAAAGACTAACAGCAGAGCCTGCCAGAATTGGCACTCACATTAGGAGGACAGAAGGGGGAGAGAATACATTGTCCTCACAACGCTGCAAACCTACTTACTGAAAAAGGAAACATTGCTCCAGTATGTGTTCATTTAGCTCTCAGATTCTCTCTCTTTAAGCACTGATTTATTTACATATCCTTGAACATTCTCTGTACGCTCCAGTGTCTACACAAAGCGAGACAGGGCTACCAAGGTCTCCTAGCTTAGGGTTTCTCTACAGCCTGTCTGGGGAATGGTGCCCGTCCAAGACACTTTATCTACAAATCCCTGAAGTAGGATAAGAAAGAGGGAAGAATAATAAGATACAAAGAGAATGACCCTGCAAAACTGCCAGCGTGAACAGTCACATAAATTACTGAAGAAATGGCCTGTAATTAAAACTACACTATGTAAATGAAAGTAAGCACACCATGTAATACACACTAGTAGTAGTATGTATCCAACTTTTTATATGGGTAATCAAGCAGTTTGAAAATTAACATTAAAGGGCCATGATACCTAAATGTTGAAGCACTTGAAATTGATGCAGCATAGCATGACTAGAAAATATCACCAGAACATCTCAATGTAAAAAAGGAAGATATTTTACCTCAAATTTCCTAAGTATTCACACCCCACTGTAAAAGACTTTAAGCAGCCAGTCAGGATGCTTGTCCCAGGACAAGCTAGGGAGTGTGCATCTGTCATTTTCCTATTCAGTTTAAGTAAGTTGAATTAAATCTCATGAGATTTCTGTGAAATCTCATTAGATCACAGCAAAGGCAAAGTATTACCTCAGCACTGCTTGTGCTAATTGGCTATTGTTTTATTGTTTTCAAACATGCAACTGGACAGGAGCTGAAGTATAACTGTTTACACAGCACTTAGTCTGGCGAGCTGAAGAAATTGTAAGGTAAAATATCTTGCTTTGTTTACATAGAAATGCTCAGGTGACAGATGCCTGTCATATTTTTATAGTTATGCTGCATCACGTTCAAGTGATTTAGAATAGGAGTATTATGTCCCTTTAAAAGGGACATCAAACTCAAACATTTTTCTTTCATGACAGAGCATGCAATTTTAAACAACTTTAATATTTGCTCCTTTAATCAATTTTGCTTAATTCTCTTGGTATCCTTAGTTAAAGGAGAAGAAATGCATTACTGGGAGTTAGCTGAACACATCAGATGAGCCATAACCAGATGCATATATGTCCAGCCACCTCTCAGTAGGGCATTGTTTAAATCACCATCTGTCAAGTGTATTGGGCATTACCATATTGGAACCTAGACTATTGTCGTAGCCAAGAAGTATGAAATGTGCAAAAGCCTGTAACTTTTACTGGTTGTGTGTCACACTTTACATTAAAAAGAACATAATCAATATATGTAATGAGCTTGTCTATACATGTGAAAATGTTCATGATTATTTCTAATGATGTGCACAAGCACAAAACAGTTCATGCTATGTTTGCATTACATCACGCCATAGGACACTACGCAAGTACAGTTTGAAACAACAGTGCAGCAAGGCCAAGCACAAAACATCTACGGTTTAATAAAAATAAAGTGTGACATTTTTATTAGAATTATTAAAAGCTGTCATTATGGCAAGTTCTGTGGTTTGGTTAATGTCATTTTTGGACATAAAAGTAGTATTTTAAAATCTATTTTATTCAAGGGCAAATCAAAAAGAAAACTTAACATAACCTGTTTTGCTTGACACACACACAGCAACCCTTGTTTAGACAAGAAGCCTGTCAGTTCCTGTGCTGTAGGTTACATGTACAAGCATATTTATGCACACCGTGATATCTACCATAATGTAATGCTAAGGAAAGATTACAATGAATATTAATTAACATTTTGAGAAGCTATGTCTGTAACTATTTCTGTACATCAGTAAATGAAAATAAAGCATTGCAGCTCCTAAACAAAACAAAGTCAGTGAGCCAATCAGGTGTGGATGCTAGCTTTAGCCACCAGTCATGTCCTGCTTAGGAGCTGCTCAGAGCAACTCTAACAAATGACAGTGCATCATTTTTGCATGTTGTGTTTGTTTGTGCTGTGTAAGTGTAAGCACACCTTCTGACATTTCTCAGAGGTGCATTTTGTGGGTTGGGCCATATCTTAGGGGTGTGGTCATGTGATGAGCTGTGGGTGGAGTTACATCAGGAGGGTTGGGCCCTGCACAGACCTTGAACGTGTCTTGGTGGACTGTGGGTGTGGCTCAGACAGTCTTTTAAAACTGAGACACAGAGATTGGGGGTGGGAAGCTGGTCACTCCTCACAACTCGTGACAATCCCACAGAATGCATTAATATTTGTAAAAGCTATGCACAAACATATGTTCTCTGCAAACATTAGAAAATAGGAATTATCAAAAAAGCAGATGTACATTTTTTTTTAAACTCAGACCTTAGAAAATTTACTTCATTGATATCCTTAAAAGCAAAGCTTTATGGCTATAAACAGATGAGGTATCCTAATTTGATTTGCAGAGTTGTTTTAAATTGATAAGCAAAGACAGCACAAAACTAATTTTCAGACAAGGTGAACTACCTTTGGGCACATTCCATGCTGGTCAAGTGATAACACTTTACAACCCACTTCCCACAATGTTAAATAATGTATTCTGAGCACTACAGTCCCTGGTACAGCTAATCTGAAACTGTACGGAGATTTGGAGAATATAAAGTCCATATTGCTATCTGAAGAATAGGCTTGGTTAGGTCTATGGACACCATCGTACATATACCAGAAATCTGTATTTGCCCTACTTGTACATCAAAACACCCTTTCAGGAAGAAAGAAGGGAAAGAAGGCAGATAAATTTGCTTTAGGTTACTTGTGTGATAAAATTCCTGGGTACAAGTCGGTTAAAAGTTCAGTATGTGTAATTAACATTTTTTGGGGAAGCTGGTAGAAAATTGTACATGTACATACTGTATATCCAGACCATGCAGAAGGACGTCAATCACTGTACATGTACTGGAAGGTACACCTGTTCTCAAGAGATTTGTTAAATATATTTCAAAATAACATCATGCTCACAATAGTTTGACCTTTCAAATCATGATTTACACATAGAGGGAATGGCTTGGGGGTCAAAACATGAAATTGAGCACATAGAGTAAAGTTTGGAATGGACTGTCCCAGCCTAGCAATAATAGGTGCAGAACTTAGACATAGATCCCAATTGAGTAGTATCTTAAGTATGATGGGCACTTGGGAAGTCCCAGCATTTTAAGTTTAAACCAGGGCCATGATAAGGATGCTAGACCCAAGAAGCTTGGGTAGAGTTTGGGTGGGCGGTCCAAGGTGAAGCCGAGAGATCTGGGTATGGAGTAGAACAGCTAAGCACAGATCTAAAATCAGGCAATCCCTCAAGTTAAAGGGATACTAAACCCAATTTTTTTCTTTTATGATTCAGATAGAGTAATTTTAAGCAACTTCCTAATTTACTTCTATTATCAACTTTTCTTCGTTCTTTTGATATCTTTATTTGAAAGCATGAATCTAAGCTTAGGAGCCAGCCCATGTTTGGCTCAGCACCCTGGTTAGCGCTTGTTGATTGGTGGCTCTATTTAGCTACCAATCAGCAAGTGCAACCCAGGTGTTGAACCAAAAATGGGCCGGCTCCTAAGCTTAGCTTTCTACTTTTCAAATAAAGATAGCAAGAGAAGAAAAATTGATAATAGGAGTAAATTAGAAAGTTGCTTAAAATTGCATGCTCTATCTGAATCATGAAAGAAAAAAATTGGATTTAGCATCCCTTTAATTGGAAGCCACCAATTGCCAGTGATAAAGCTCCAGTGCTAGATGACATCATTGTGCCTTGTTGCCTGACTCAACTCAGCATCTCCAGTCTTCTAGGAGCCTGCTAAGCAATCTGCCCACAGACACCACTGTCTATTGACTTCTGAAAAAAAGCAAGTACCATTGTGAGGACTAAATGCAAATAATGTGTCAGACTATACAGAAGACCACATCCTAGATGGTTCACTTTCAATAAAATGGTCTTCACTATAGCAATACAATATAATATAGACAACATTTAAAAATTAACAGGAATAGATAAATTGAATTAAAGGACCACTTAATGCAGTATAATTGCACAATTAACAAGTGCATAATTAAAAGGACAATGATTTAACACCTACTCTAATTTATTTTTTCTCCCATTTTCTGCCCCCCTGCATCATGTGACAGACATCAGCCAATCACAGACTAGTATAAGTATACCTTGTGAGCTCATGCACATGCTAAGTAGGATCTTGTTCCCCAGAAAGTATGCACAGAAAAAGATTGTGCAAAGTTTGATAATGGAAGTAAATTAGAAAATGTCTTAAAACTGCATGCTCTAGCTGAATCATAAAAGTTTATTTTGACTTAAGTGTCCCTTTAAGAAAGGGTGTTTATTGTTTAATCTATGTTAAATTCCTATTATAGCAGTTCAAAGTAGCAAAATGAATAAATTAAGGCCTTTCAGGCAAATGCACATCATCATAGCATGTTTGCATTAAATGTGTTGGCTGTTTTTTTTCTCTATACTGCTGCAATATGGATTTACCATATGTCTAATAAAGGAAAATATTTTAATCTATCTATTCCTTAATGGTAGCAACTTGGCCACTGTTCCTTTTCACTATTGTTTACAGTTATTAATATATAAGACAGGCCACTAACACCAACAGATTTATTATACCAAGATTGTTAACATTGAACAAGGAAAAAAATTAAATGACATCCTGAAAATTAGGTTAGCAAAGGTTATTTTTTTTTTATAATTGTAATCAAGATTTCAGTGACATAATAATGTCATGTTAGAATTGGTCTCCATGTCCCGTAAACTGCAAAAACATTATATACATTCTCAAAGTTGTGCTCCTGTGCCAATCCAAGTGAGGACACACCTGGTGAGCCAATCAGGAGCAGCATAAATACATACAAATGCTCCAATCACAGGTCATATCTTCATCTGGAACAGAAAAGGGACTGTTCCAGGAATACAACTTTGACTGTGTGTTTAGCTCTTTTGGACAATATCACAACCACAGCAACTAGCATGCATTTTACAAGTTGAAGGCAAATGGTTGTGCTCAAGCGCAAACAAAATTTGCGATCCACTGATTAGCGCGCCTGAAGACCTAGCGTAAAGAGTAAGGGTTAAAAACAAATATTCACAAAACACATCAAAAACACATCAAAATAAACTATTGGAATTTATATATACACTTTCCGATAACAATATTTCATATAAATAAAAAAATTTCAAATGGGTTAAAAAGGGATATGGCATATGGCAAGGTATTTGACTGGAAAGTGCAATAATGTGTGTATGTATGTATATATATATATATATATATATAATATAATATGTGTGTGAGTGTTTGTTTTTGTGTTTGCACATGTGTATATATGTGTAAATATGAATATACATACATACTATATATATATATAAAAAAAACAGACAGCACTCACTGGATTTCAAAGAAGAAAATAAATGGAGTCTTTCACTTCTTTGAAATCCAGTGATTGCTGTCCGTTTTTTGCAATATTGACTACTACCATTGCACTGAACCCTGGATGTTGGCATTTTTGTAGTGAGAACGTGGGCCCTCCTGGACGTGTGTGTGTGTATGTAATATATATATATATATACACACATATACCCATATAAATACACATATACACACACACATATACCCATATAAATACACATATACACACACACACATACCTGTATTTATTCACATAGATATATATTTAAAAAAAAAATAAGATATATGTAGAAATATATATTTTAAAATAAAAAGATGTTCTTCTATATGCAGAACATTGAATTGTATTCCTAACACTTTAGTGCACAAGTGTTTTATTTATTTATTTTTTTATGTTAGCATAGTTAACAGGTATCAGACTTTTGTTCTTGTGCTAACTTTCTACGCTAAACCATTTGCATTAAAAGTTTACTTTTAGCGCAGTTAGCACACTAATTAAAGTAAGCATGCCACTTGTAATCCAGCCCATTTTAAAGGAAGGTATTTTTTTTAAAAAAATTAAAAACAGAGCTTTTGTTTGTTTCACATTATAATGTTAATTTTTTTTAACAATATTTGTTTGTATTAGTATTTAACACCATACACACCTAAAGAATTCAACATTGTGTGCTGCCTTAACAGGATTTACCGAATTACAACCCTGTTGCGAGTTTGTGTCAAGTCCTGATTTTTGGTATGTTTAAAAATAAAGCAAATACAGAAAGGTTATGTCCTTTACAGGCAGGTAAGATTTTGTGGGGTAAAAGAGCAATAAAGTAAACCGGGTTCATCTAGTTCACAGTATGATGAAAGAGAGTAAAGATTAATTTATCAAGCAACGTATAAACAAAAAGTCACATTCTGCAATAAGGAAAGTCAGAAATTCTATGTGCTATACATTTGTACAGATGATTATCATTAAAATAAAAAATGACTGAAAAAACATTAATAGGAACAAAACTCATTCACAATGATACAAGAATTAAAGCGACAGTCTACACCAGAATTTGTATGGTTTTAAAAGATAGATAATCCCTCTTTTACCCATTCCCCAGTTTTGCCTAACCAACAGTTATATTAATATACTTTTAACCTCTGTGATTACCTTGTATCTAAGCATCTTCTGACAGCCCCCTGATCACATGGCATTTTATTTATTATCTATTGACTTGCATTTTAGTCAATTAGTGCTGTGTTGTGCCGACTCTTAAAGGGGCGGTATACACCAATTTTCATTAAAATGCATGTAATAGACACTATAAAGAATAATATGCACAGATACTGATATAAAAAATCCATTATAAAACCTTTTAAAAACTTACTTAGAAGCTCTGAATTTAGTACTGTTGATGAGATTAGCCTGGGACACCCACTGAAAGGGGTTAAAATCAGAACCTCCCCCCTTAAAGACCCTTTACACAAACAGAAGCAGTCTGAAGTCCGTATACATCTAAAAATGTGGGGCTTGGTTAGGAGTCTGAAAATCCGCATAATGTTATTTAAAAATAAGCAAAACTATACATTTTTACAAAAATTCACCCAGATGGGTTATATAAATGGAACATCTACAAAACATTTATGTAAAGAAAAATCTAGTGTACAATGTCCCTTTAAATAACTCAACTGGCGTGAGCCCAATGTTATCTGTATGGCCCACATGAACTAGCAGTCTCCTGTTGTGAAAAGCAAATAAAAAAGCATGTGATAAGAGGATGTCTGTAGTGGCTTAGGAACAGGCAGACATTTAGAGGTGTAAATGTTATAAAAGTATATTAATATAACAATGTTGTTGTGCAGAGCTGGGGAATGGGTAGCAAAGGCATTCGTTATCTATAGTTTTAAACAATAACATTTTTAGTGTTGACTGCCCCTTTAACACAAAAACAGAAACTGAATGCAGTCACGAAATGGAAACGTTCAACAACTTGAGCAACAAAAACCTTAAAGGGACATAATACTCATATGCTAAATCACTTGAAACTGATGCAGTATAACTGTAAAAAGCTGACAGGAAAATATCACCTGAGCATCTCTATGTAAAAAAGGAAGATATTTTACCTCACAATCTCCTCAGCTCAGCAGAGTAAAGTTATGTGTAAAAAGTTATACTCAACTGCTCCCAGCTGCAGGTAAAAAAAAATTAAAAAAAATTAAGAAATGAACAGCAGCCAATCAGCATCAGCAGTGCTGAGGTCATGAACTTTTACTGTGATCTCATGAGATTTCATTGTAAACTTCCTTTACCTGATTGGTGAAATAAGATGAGAGTGCACGATGCTCATCCCTTCAGATGTCCCAGGACAGACACACTAAAATGCTGCTTAGAAATCCTTTACAATGGGAGGTGGCTACTGAGGAAATTTTGAGGTAAAATATCTTTCTTTTTTACATAGAGATGTTCAGGAGATATTTTCTAGTCAGCTTTTTACAGCTATGCTGCATCACTTTCAATTGTTTAAACATTTGGGTATTATGGCCCTATAAATTTGAAACCCCAAAATGTACTTACATGATTCAGATAGAGCATGCCACTTTAAAAAAAAATCTAATTTACCTCTATTATCAAATTTTCGTTGTTCTCTTGGTATTTTTGTTGAAAATAAGGGAAATAAGCTAAGGAGCGTGCATGTGTCTGACACACTATATAGCCACAGTTTTGCAAGAGCACTAGATGGCAGCACTATTTCCTGCTATGTAGTGCTCCAGCCACCTACCTAAATACCTTTTCAACAAAGAATATCATCTTATTATGGCAAGCAAATTTTATAATAGAAGTAAATTAGAAACTTTTTAAAATCTGTGAACTCCGTCTGAATTACAAAAGAAAATCTTTGGGGGTTTTTTCCCTTTAAAAGGGGGAGTCAAATGTAAAAATCACAAGCACTAATTTGTTATTAAATGTTATACGGTAATCTATGCAAACAATTCCGATCTGCCGCAGCTTGAAGCAGTGCTCCAAGACCAGTTCACAGAGGTAGAAAAGTGGATCTCAAAAAACAAACATTTCCTAAACAGTCACAATGATCTTTGGAACGAGACCAAAATTACACAAACTACAAAATTCCCATCTATGCATTAAAACAAAATCCAATTGCACGCTGACCGCAGTCCACTCTTTCAAATACTTGGGTATGTTGTTAGACCCCAATCTATCTTTTGGCCTGCACATAGAAAAACTTGCATCTAAACTTTATCCAAAACTAGGTGCCCTGTACAGAAACAAATCCTGCCTCATCCCTACTGTAAAGGAAAAGATTGTACAGCAAATGCTGATGCCAATCATAGATTATGGGGACGTAGTAAACACACCTGCACCGCAAACTCACCTTAATAAATTAATACATTGTATAACTTGTTCTGCCTCTTTGTGCTACAATGTAACTACAGGACCCACCATTGTGACATTCTAAAAGAACTAAACTGGCTGACGCTGGAATCCAGAAGCCCCCTCCATCTTTCCTGCCTTGTTTTTAAGAGCCTTTCTGGGAAGCTCCCACCCTTTAAGAGCCTTTCTGGGAAGCTCCCACCCTTTAAGAGCCTTTCTGGGAAGCTCCCACCCTACCTGAGCAAAATGCTCTCCCCGGCTATTCCCACCTCCCATAACCTCCGATCCAGTGCCAGCACATTATTTAGCTTGCCTCAATACAAAAAGAAAGCAGCTCAATCCTCCTTTTCCTACAGAGCGCCACAATTATGGAATGACCTCCCGCACACTTTCAAACCTTCCCCATGCCTAATATCCTTTAAGAGATCCCTCTCTACATATCTCAAAACAGAATGCACCTGTCATGGTTGATTATATATTTCCTACCTGTTCTATGTTAAATTTTTGCATATATTGTTTTTGAATTTTACTGTACCCTATTGTATCAATGCAATGTTTTATGGTCCCAGGACATACTTGAAAATGAGAGAAATCTCAATGTATCCTTCCTGGTAAAATATTTTATAAATAAATAAATATAATAATAACATTATTCACCCTTAAACTCTATGTGCTCAACATTCACAAAGACAATGCAAGATTTGCAGCTTCTAAACCCAAACTTTAATTATTTAACCCCTTTGTAAGGGCATTAAAGGGACACTGAACCCAAATTTCTTTCTTTTGTGATTCAGATAGAGCGTGCAATTTTAAGCAACTTTCTCATTTACTCCTATTATCAATTTTTCTTCGTTCTCTTGCTATCTTTATTTGAAAAAGAAGACATCTAAGCTTTTTGGGGGGTTCAGAACTCTGGACAGCACTTTTTTTATTGGTGGATGAATTTATCCACCAATCAGCAAGGACAACCCAGGTTGTTCATCAAAAATGGGCCGGCATCTAAACTTACAT
This sequence comes from Bombina bombina, assembly GCF_027579735.1. Lineage (NCBI taxonomy): Eukaryota > Metazoa > Chordata > Amphibia > Anura > Bombinatoridae > Bombina > Bombina bombina. The sequence goes on along the minus strand of NC_069501.1, from coordinate 898,692,623 downwards.
TCTTGCATTTCAAATAAAGATACCAAGAGAATGAAGAAAATTTGATAATAGGAGTTAATTAGAAAGTTGCTTAAAATGTCATGCTCTATCTGAATCACAAAAGAAAAAATTTGGGTTCAGTGTCCCTTTAAACACACACATAGAACGCTAGGGTTAGTAATGCAAAACTTACATGTTCTTACACAGGTTTAAACAAATGTTTAAAAATCTAAGAGCCAGGTATTTTTGGGCATTACAAAAGGTTTAAATATATAGAAGCCAGAGAAATTAAGAGAAAAGTTGTTGGGTTTTTTTTTTTTTTAACCTTTTAACGCCGTTATGCCGTTCTATTCCATCATAATTACACTGGGCTTTAGAGCCGTTATGACGGAATAGTTCGTCATAGCCAACAGCTGTCCTGAAGCCTACTGCACTTCCTGGATTTGATCGCGGTCTGGAGGGCATTCCTAGGGTTATAGGGACGCCCCCCAGACCCGATCTAATAATTGAAATCTTGTGATCATGTGCACGATCGCGTGATTTCAATTTGTCTACAACGGAACAGTTGTTTTTGTTTGTTTTTATTTAACCCTTTCCTGCCGGGGTTAAAGTGTCTACATCAGAACAGTTGTTCCGATGTAGACACTTTAACCCTGGCAGGAATAAGGTAATATTCAACCTTCACTATAAATTAAAATTTAACCTCTTCAGTGTGTATGCTCAGTGGGCAATAATGTTGCCTGCAGTTGGCGATTCTTAACCCAGCCCCTCTATTAAAGGGACAGTGTACTGTAAAATTGGTTTCCCCTTATGTTTTCAGTGATTTGTTATACCAGCTGCTGAGTTTAAAATGTATGGGAAATGTTTCCTTTCAATTTTTTTTTGTATATGAAATAGCTGTTTTGGCTAACTGAAACCAAAACCCAATACAATGGGCTGAGCCTATAGGGGAAACAGACCATATCATATCTAACTATTTACACAAAATCCTCCTTTTCTTATCACTGTTTACTCAGCCATTACTTAGAACAATGGAACATTTTGTATGTCTATGTCACAGACCCCACTACGAGAAATGGTCAGTGAAGGTGGGGATACATTAGGCAAAATCAGCTGTTTCAAATGAGAAAATAATGGGGAAGGAGCTATTTGTAAACAATTGAATACACTCCAGTAGGTAAAATGCATCATTGGAAACACATTAAAGGGGAGAATCTATTAGCGTACACTGTCCCTTTAAAGTTTATGGGGATTTTTGCAGATAAATCATTTGATAAACTTTTCTACAGGATTCTGAACTACCACATAGAGTTACAGGATGAGTAGCGCAACTAAAAATAAATAAAATCACACTCCAAACCCCCCCATGTAATAGCAACAGAAGAGGAAATAATGTGATAGGCAACAGGTGAATCAATAACAAGGATCTGCACATACTTAGCAAGGAGTTCATAAAAGCATATTCGTAATAAACGCATATTTGTCAAGGGTGCTTGAGAACAGTAGCGGAGAAACATTCACTTATGCGAATGGTTATCTCTCTAGTGTCCAGGCCTGTCCAACTTAAGGCCCAGGAGCCACAATGTATGGAAGTACAAATATTTGTAAATCTAAAATAACCCAGGCTGCGTGTAAATAAAATCCAATGTGATCTCTCAAGACAAGAGGTTTGGTATTCTGCATTAGTCCAAATGTTAGACAGTAAAGTCAAAATAAAACTTTCACGATTCCGGTAAAGCGTGTAACTTTAAAAAGCTTTCCAATTTTCTTCTATAATCTAATTTGCTTTATTGTTAGCTGAAAAGCATACCTAGGTAGGCTTGAGAGAAGCAATGGTCTACTGGGAGCTTGCAACTGATTGGTAGCTGCACAAATCTGCCTCTTGTCACTATTTCCCCCAATGTGTTCTGCTAGCTCTCAGTAGTGCATTGCTGCTCCTTCAACAAAGGATACCAAGAGAATGAAGCTAAATTGATAATAGAAAAAAGTGGAAAACGTTTTTAAAACTATATGCTCTATCTGTATTTGGTTTTCATGTCCCTTTAACAGATTTCCAATATTGCATCAAATGTCACAATGTCAACAAGTACGTTTGTTACTCTGCAACAAATAGATCATTATGTTCATTTGAGACTATACAGGCTAAGGAGTCTTCATTTTCTTCTTCAGGGTAGGATGGGGCTTAGCATCTGTACATCCTCATTCTAATTTGCAGCAGCTGCTTTACCTTATTTGTTATAAACACTGTGCTAAAAGGGTTAATAAATGGTAAGTATGTGTATATGGCACCAATTAATTGTGGGGGAAAAAGCCAAATAATTCTATTTATTTACTTATTTATTACACTGCTTTGAATCAGCAGAGGAGATAAGAAAGCAGGCTTTTGTGGCAGCACCCATTACTTTATAGAGACTAAAACTTATTTTTCCAAAATGTTACCAACTAATATAATTGGAAAAAAAATACATTAACATTATTCTCAGGGTAAACCTTCAACACGTCATATCTAGCAAAGATTTAGCGTTGAAGTCCAAACTAAGTTCTATAAATATGGCAGCATGTCATACTGCGTTACCCTTGCTGTTTCTATACTCTCAAACATATATATAGTTTAAAGGGACACTGAACCCAAATTTGTTCTTTCATGATTCAAATAGAGCATGGAATTTTAAAGGATTCCAAAACGTTAGCTCTTTGTTCACACCAGGACCGCAAATGTCATATTACAAACATTTATATATCATAAATGACCAACTTTTAAAGTCCAACAATGTTTCCTGACATTAAAAAATTAAACTTTAATTTTCCCCGATGACGTCATTAATCCCCACCCTCCAATATGGGCCGTGCATGATAAGAATCAATTTCCAATCAGATGGCGATATCGTGCATATAATTAAGTGACGTTTCCTCACCATGCGCATGCGTACTGAGATCCATAAACTCGCGCATGCGCATATCTCCTCCCTAATGCCCATAGAAAATTTAAGTTCATATGGAATTAATGCTCGTTATTGGTAGGGAGATTCTTGTACCGCACCGCTCTTACCTACTCTGAGAAGCTCCGTCATCCGCTCTGCTATCCATGCATGGGGAAGCTGCTTCTGTCCTGTGAGTGACGTAAAGGATGACGATTCAGCATATCACGCATGCGCATTGCGGCAATATGCCGCCATTTTAATAACCTGGGTTATCGGTCTGTATTGGGCTATAGAAAAGCAAAGCCGGCGGTGGGTTTGGAAATAATTCGATTTTATGAATCGGATATCTACTAAATGCTAGTTCATTGAAATGGAATGTAAATTACAAAGTTATGTAAAATGTATAGATTTTGCGATTGCAAATAACTTTTTTTTTAGGTTTAGTGTCCCTTTAAGCAACTTTCTAATTTACTCCTCTTATCAAATTTTCTTCATTCTCTTGCTATCTTTATTTGAAATGCAAGAATGTAAGTTTAGATTAGTTTTGGTGAACAACCTGGGTTGTTCTTGCTGATAGGTGGATAAATTCATGCACCAATAAAAATGTGCTGTCCAGAGTCATGAACGGAAAAAAAAAAGCTTAGATGCCTTATTTTTCAAATAAAGATAGCACATGCACAAAGAAAAATGGATACTAGGAGTAAATTAGAAAGTTGCTTAAAATTGCATGCTCTATCTGAATCACAAATTAAAAAATGTGGGTTCAGTGTCCCTTTAAATGTTCCAATTAACGTTTTTTCCATAATTACAAGACACTGTCTCCTTTTTATTGATTTCCAACTTGTGGTCACAGTACAGCCCACCAATGGCTTTTATATTACTCTCCCACCTGCCCCTTTACTTCTCCCCATTTTCAAAACAGAGTACAGGTAGCCCTCAGTTTACGCCGGGGTTAGGTTCCAGAAGGAATGGTTGTAAATTGAAACCGTTGTAAATTGAAACCCAGTTTATAATGCAAGTCAATGGGAAGTGAGGGAGTTAGGTTCCAGGCCCCTCTCAAAATTGTCATAAGTAACACCTAATACATTATTTTTATAGCTTTGAAATGAAGACTTTAAATGCTAAACAGCATTATAAAATTAATAAATTAATCACACAACACAGAATATATAATTAAACTAAGTTAAATGAACAAAAACATTTGCTAAACAGCATTATAAACCTAATAAAATAATCACACAACACAGAATATATAATTAAACTAAGTTAAATGAACAAAAACATTTGCTAAACAGCATTATAAACCTAATAAAATAATCGCACAACACAGACTTTACTTGCATTTTTCTGCAAACAGTTCTTTCTATGCATTCCAATCTGGACTGATTTATAGACAGGGAGATCTTGTTCCTTTGCAAGCTGCTCAATAGCTCAGGTCTGGTTAAACGGATTCATTTCAGCTTGCTTGGCTTGCATATCTTTGCTGCAACACAAGCGGACAGCTCCACCTACTGGCTATTTTAATCAATGCACTGCTTCTCAATGCTTTTCAATAGCAGTCACATGACTGAAAAAAAGGTTGCTATTCTGAAACGTTGCAAATTGAACCGTTGTAAAAAGATGGCCACCTGTACTACTTTATTTTGCACTGGATCATTCCCAACCTTTTTGTGAGTGGTTTTGATCTGTGCATATATAAAAAGTGTAAGGCAGCTGCTTACATCTAATTGGTCACAGTTTAATCTTCTATGAACAAAAATATCTAAAATGCATTCTTGGCCTGCAGAGCAAAAAAAGTTTCAGTTTGAACTTTCATTTGAAAAGATTGGCCACCCATATATTAAACAACGTCACAATATAATCCTAAATAAAAGTCATTATTATTAGCTTCCATTCAGGGTATAACTTTTTTTTTTTTTTTTTAAACAAGATTATTCTAATACTTGAAATAATGTTTATAGCTTGAAAAATTGTTTAGACACAGGACAATCAGTACACACGGGCAGATTTAAGACTGAATAAATAAAAACCATAATTTAATATCAATATTTAGTTTCATTACAGACATTGACTTTCTGCAAGGTTAACACAGCACATGCAAAAAGAACAGAAATAACTGCTTCAAGCCTTGCGTAACCTTTGAAAATATACAAAATATGTTACAATAAAACTATAGGTTTTGGTTGTCATATTAATTAAAAAATATTAAATAATACAAGTAAGAATCATTACACACACACATATATATTTGTATGTTTGTATCTTATTCTGAAATTCCAAGATAGTTCAGGTAACATAAATTGCTATATCATACGCAGTTATTAAATTCCTTCAATTATCCCTATTTACATAATTTATGTCTGAAGCAAATTAAATAAAAATGTTAAAGTGGTAATCATTTAAACAGTTATTCTTCACTTTATGTAATCACCATTAAAGGGACAATAAACAGCTTTTAATTGCAAGACATTTCAGTTGTGTTGCTATAGAATAACATATCAGCTAAGTCTAAACGTTTGTAAAACAAATTTATATTCGTTTTTACTGAAATTATTTTTCAAAAGCCAAACTCCAGCTACTATTTGCCTTATTTGGAGGATCCAGTTTGGGCTTTAGTCCTCAGGCAAGGCTAGCCACAAAATGCATTGTTTTTCAGTTGTTAACAGTACTGGGACAGTATACACTCATTTTCATATAACTGCATGTAATAGACACTACTATAAAGAATAAGATGCACAGATACTGATATAAAAATCCAGTATAAATCTGTTTAAAAACGTACTTAGAAGCTTTCAGTTTAGCTCTGTTGAAAAGGCAGTTGGAAAGCCCACTGCAAGTGGGAAATAAGACACTCGCCCCTCCACCTTCTTTTGCATATGAAAAGACCCTTTACACAAACAGGAGCAAGCTGGAGAAGGTAGCTGACGGTATTCAAATAAAACTTTGGGGCTTGGTTAGGAGTCTGAAAATCAGAGCAATGTTATTTAAAAATAAGCAAAATTATACATTTATTTAAAAAAAAAAAAAAAAAAAAAAACTTTATGGGCTTTATAAATAGATCATCTACAAAACATTTATGCAAAGAAAAAATGAGTGTATAATGGCCCTTTAAGCTAATAAGGGACAGATATGTAGCAGGGAAAGCCTTGAGAAGTCAGCAGGATGCATTTCAAGTTCTGAGAATTAGAAATTTCTCAATTTTCAGGAGGTAAATAACATGAGAAGGGGCAAAATAAATAATGAAAAATGATTTGTTTGTTTTTTATTAAAAGTAACTAAACATTTTATATAAAAATTTCAAAATGTTTACTTTCCCTTTAAGTGTAGTTACTTGAGTAATAATTATTATGAAGCAGCTTGCATCATGAAGGTCATGTTTGTCTTTTTAAAGACAGATGCAAAGTAACTTTGCCTATGTGACTTAGTTTATCCTAGATTCCATTAACCAACCTAAATGTCAAAGATGCTTATTATGGCACCTGAGTCCCATAACTTCTCACCTGGCTGGGGTCAGTAGCTTTAAAGACATGACAGGCCATCTCAGATTCAGGATTGTCTGGTTGAGTTTTGATCAAGTAGGCAAAATAAGACAGATCCTGGCTGTTGTGGATGAAGCGAGAAATATGTTGTGCTTTGTGTTCAAAGATGAAGACAGCTGTGTTGGCACTTGACCCATTTGATACAGGTACACAGCGCAGGTGAGAGGCGACTAACAGTAGCTGCACCTCTCTGCAAGGTACCACAAGCCCAGCGGGCTCTTGCCTCTCAGCTCGCCTACGAATCTCCGCCACAAGCCAAGGAAGCATTGGTAAGGTGGTTCTGCGGTCCAATGATGACCAGCCAACATACCAAAGACGAAACGCCTTCTCCCCCTTCACCAACTTGTCTGGCAGTGATTGTTCCTCCAAAAGAGGATGACATTGGTCTGCTGAACTTCGCCTTTCCATGACTCCTTCTAAAACCTTAGTATAAGACACTATAAATAAGGACCCAAATACTGACACATGAAAAGAAATGCAAAATAATAATGCTGCTTCCCATGGGGTACAAAGATGCCCCTTTGTGGATTGTCAGAGGAACTGCACTCCTGGATATGAAGATTTGATTGCTTTAGTCCAGGCAAGGACTTTATAAAACAGAAATGAGCTGTTCCATATATAGAGGATGGTAAAGGCACAGACAATGGCAATAAATGACAGCAGTTGTGAAGGTTTCCCCAGATTGTTACAGGCACATGGTACAGGAAAATGTGCACAGTTGTGCCTGCAGGATCCTGTTTCTCACACAGTCCTGTCTCTTCTGTGTTTCCTTCTCTCCTCCCTCTAACAAGTAATCGTCATGACAGATCCTGCAGAACAGCCTCCCTTATCCCCACCTCCTCCTTGTATGCATTAGCTCTGATCTCAGCCCACTTGCCTTCTTTATTGCCCTGATGGTTTTCAGTCATGGGCAGTACGTACTGCATAGAGGTGGAATAGTTCAATAAAAAATGCAAAGTCACCTCTTCCATTAGAGGAAAAAGGCTAACTCATTTATTTACAGACAGTATCTATTCAGCAATGCACGGAAATCCCAGCTCAAGGCAGCAGCAAGCAGTCCTACCCCCTGGCAGAGAGCAGCTCCCTCCCCTTCCTCCCTGAGGGTGTCTCAGACCTCACACACCCCAGTAAGAAGTTTCATCACCTCGGCTCTCTACTCCACCTCCCTGCTACTGTCTGTGTTTCCGTGTTTTTGTGTGCATGGAGCTGCCAGCATGCAGTGTGCTTGAGTGGGTGTGATCTTATTTGCTGATGTACTTCTGTCTAGGAGACACATATTGTACATATGCTGCCTGTCCCATTCGCTAGTAGAGCATCAGCTTTGTTCTGTGTCTGCTCTAGTCTGTCCTGTCCCATTACATAGTATGTGTATCTAAAATGAACCAATAGATATGGCATTTGTACAAATTATTTCATCTTTGCAAAGGAAAGAAGAACATTAATTTATGGGCGTTCAATTGTGGAATACTAACAATACTGCAGTGTGTGTATACATGAAGATAAAGGAGACTCATATTTTGAGGTATAAATCCCTGTTTTCCCCATAGACTTTCCCCAGCCAGTCCTTCGAGCATGACACATATTTGTATACATTTCAGCATGTTTTTATACCAACTGTACAGACACAAAATAATGACAAAATAATATTTACACAATGCAGCCTTGAAGGTACAGCTCACCCCATATTACAATATTACACACTCAAGCTACATAACCTTTACAAGATTAGTGTATCTGGGGGCCACTGGCCAAGTGCCCTTCTCCCATAGGGGCCGCTTGAACAGAGTGCTCAGGAACTGGATATGCTATGAACTGGAAGTGACATTTACCTAAGTAGTAGAGCATGGTGGGAGTTGTAGCCCACAATAGTCTTACACAGTTGTCTATAGTTATCTTGTGAATGCCAAGTGAAGTAAAAAGTAACATTTATCTAAGCAGTGCATGGTGGGAGTCTACACTGGACAATGCATGCTTGTCTTTATATCTGTCTTGTGAGTGCCTGTATAGAACATAAACTAATTACACCTCTTAGAACCCCTAAAAAAATGACTGGCCCAAATGAATGATTTACCTAATAAACAAGGGAGGGCCAGATAAAACTATCTTGAGGGCCACATATGGCCCCAGGTTCAGTACTTTGAGACCACTGCCTTAAAGGGACAACTCACACGCACATACTTAAAGGGACAGTCAACTCCAGAATTTTTATTGTTTAAAAAGATAGATAATCCCTTTCTTTCTTACACATTCCCCAGTTTTGCACAACCAACACTGTTATATTAATATACTTTTTACCTCTGTGATTACATTGTCTAAGTCTCTTTTGATAGTCCCCTGATCACATGACTTTTTATTTATTATCTATTGACTATGCATTTTAGCCAGTTAGTGCTGTCTTTTACACAACTCCACAGGAGTGAGCCCAATGTTATGTATATAGCCCACATGAACTAGCAGTCTCCTGTTGTGAAACGCAAATACAAAAGCATGTGATAAGAGGCTGTCTGTAGTGGCTTAGAAACAGGCAGAAATTTAGAGGTTTAAATGTTATAAAGTAAATTTTGGTGTTGACTGACCCTTTAAAGGGACAGATAACAGTATCCGTGAATACACAATTGTGCACGCTTTCAGAGTCGTAAATGGACAAGCACACATAATTCCCAAAGCCTTAAAGGAACACTCAGTCTTAAAGGGAGAGGCAAGCTCATACAACCTCACATACACTCACAGACATCCCAACTCTCCCTGAAGTTCAGGGAGTCTCCCTGATTGTAATAGCGGCTCCCTGATGCCAGCAAATGGAATGCAATCTCCCTGAAACTCCAAGTACCATGATCCAATGTGGCCCAAATCCGGAAAAGTGTTTCTTTAAGAAATGCCTTTAGTTGCTGGGACATTATAGAACCCCCAAAGCATGCATCAGTAACCAAAAAGCCCCCACTGATTTTAATAAAATAAAACGCAAATACTACCTTATTTACTGCATGTAATTAAACTTCGTATTCTAAAATATTTAAGCATTAAACAAGCGTACGATCACTGGAAAATAGGTTTGTTGTATGTGGTTGTGCAATAAAGGGTTTTTTTTTGTTTGGTTTTTTTAAATGTGACTTTAGTTGGAAGCTAATTTAATAAGTCCCTATCTTATTTAGGGTTTCAAGGTGTCCAATATATAACTGGGAGGGGAGGGGGGGGGGGTGGCAGCACAGTAGCGGGAGAAGCCACCTCCCTGAAATGAGTTTTTGCAGGTTGGGATGTCTGCACTCAAAGTCATAAAGGGACAGGCACACACAAAACAAACTGCCTTTTAAGGGATAACTTACACCACATGCACACAGTCTTAATGGTACAGGAGCACAAACACCTAAGGCACGCAGTCCTAAAAGAATGACTCACACCATGTGCAACTTTAAGAGACAGACACCCAAAGGCACAGAGACATAAAAGGGTGCTTAGTTTTATAGAGGCAGGCACACACAACGCTCACAGCCTTTAAAGTGACAGCTTACTGTGTTTTTGGGCTTGCTTTAAGGCTGTGTGTATTGTGTGTGCCATCCTTTTTAAGACGGTGTTCACATGTTGTGACCTGTTCTTTTACGGTTATGTGTATGACTGTACCTGTCTGTATATGGGGTCTGCACTGTTCTTTTAACACTACATGCATGCAGCGTGTTTTTGTGCGTGTGTGTTCTGTCCTTTTACGACTGTATTTTGTGTACTTTATGACTGTCTGCATTGTACAACTGTCTCTTTCCTTTTAAGACTGTATGAGCATGGTTTGAGCTGTTCCTTTAAGTGTGTGTGTTGTCTGAGTTCATGGTTTAATCTGTCCTCTTAAAGGGACATTAAACCCAAACATTTTCTTTCATTATTTAGATAGATAATACATTTTTTAAAAATGTCCAATTTACTTCTGTTATCAAATTTGCTTCCTTCTCATGTTATTCTTTGTTGAAGGGATGCCTAGGTAGGTAGCGTGCACATGCCTGAAGCACTACATGACAGGAAATAGTGCTGCCATCTAGTGCTCCTGCTAATGTATAACATTATTGCAAAACTGCTGCTATATATTGCTGTAGACACGTGCACACACAGGAGCTTGCATCCCAGTTTTTTAACAAGGATAACAAGAAAACAAAGAAACTTTGATAACAGAAGTAAATTGGAAAGTTGTTTAAACTTGTATGTTCTATCTGAATCATGAAAGAAAATACTTGGGTTTTATGTCCCTTTAAGGCTATATGCAATCTGTGTGCATGCAGTGCATCTGTCCCTTTTAGATTGTGTCCCTTTAAAGCTGTGTTTGTTGTGTGTGCCTTTCGCTTTATGACTTTGAGAGCATGCATGTGCGCCTTATGTGTCCCTTTAAAAGGATATGAAACCCAAATGTTTTCATTCATTCAGATAAAGCATGCAATTTTAAGCAACTTTCTAATTTACTCCTATTATCAATTTGAAAAGCATGAAATTAAGCTTAGAAGCCGGACGATTTTTGGTTCAACACCCTGGGTAGAGCTTGCTGATTGGTGGCTAAATTTCAATCACCAATCAGCAAGCGCTATCCAGGTTCTGAACCAAAAATGTGAATTCCATGGGGTACCCCTGAGTAACAGCATTATGTTAAACATTTTCAATATATTGATACAAATTCATCTACTATCTTAAGTTCCAAAGCTGGGGTTTTTTTTACACCCCATTACTAATCCTAGTGTATGATGTAACTGGTTGGCACATATGCAAAGTGCTTGGGGAATACACATGTATCTTCTTTGATTTTTGTGCTGCTTAAAGGGGCATACAAGTGCAAAAAGAAAATATTCTAATGCATTTTATTATTGCACTGTTGCCCTTTTAAAGGGGTTAAACAGCAATGCACCTAGCTGAACAATCTAGTGAGCCAATGACAATAGGCATATGTGTATAGCCACCAATCACCAGCTAGCTCCCAGTAGCATTGCTGTTCCTGAGCCTACCAAGGAATGATTTTCAAAACATGATAACAAGAACATAAAGTAAATCTGGAACAAGTCATTTTATACTTTTCTTAAAAATTGCATGCTCTAACTAACTGAACCATGAAGCTTTATTTTTCTATTGCAGAGATTCCTTTGAAATCTTAGTGAATCAAGTAATTTGTGATTTTCTCACTGTATTTTGAGAAACTTTAAGCAGCATCTAAAAATATAAATATTTTTCATAGAAATGCAGGTATAGCTTGTATTTCAATAGGACTGTAGGTATTAATTTGGAAAGAATTATACTAAAAAATGCGGCATCTATGTCAGTTTTATATCTTATTTTGTTATTTGAGCACTACCTCTAACTGCCCTACTTAAATTGTGCTGTGCCTTGCAATAGAGACTGTATGTCATGTTTTTCTCTGACGCTTGCACCTGTCAGCACTTGTATGAATCCACTGCCAGTACACTGTCTGTCTTTTGGAATGTTGGGTGTCTTTCTACATTTCTCTGTGTCAAAAAGAAAAAGAAAGGTCAAGGAGTGTGTGTGTGTAGCAAGGGTGGCAAACACATAAGTAAGCAATTAAAACTGAACTGTGTTATGGTATAGATCACTTAATAACTTCCAATTACAGCCTATAAAACCAAAGAGTATGGTGGTAGCACAGAGACAGATTTGTAGTTGCCATATTAGTCATGTTCTCCTAGATCGCTATGAGTTACACATCGAGCGTGTAAAGGGAGAAATTGCTAGTGCTGTCCAGCAGCACTCCTCATGTATTTTTTTTTATTTTTTACTTATATTTCACAATTTCTTACAATACAAATCTTTTAAAAGACACATGGTTGTTCAATTATGCAATAACAAAGCTCTTAAAAACTGAACTCTTTACATGATTAATAGAACAAAGAAAAAAAGAAAAGAAGTTAAAACACATCTATCAATTGACAGCCTATTTAGTGAAAAAAAAGGGGGAAAAAAAGAGAAAATATCTTGCTACTGAGTAATATCCATAAATGTAAAGCCTTTAACCAACTTAACGGTCTCAAAACAGTGTTTGGTTACCACAGGACAAAACAAAACAAAAAAAAAATCTATCCCAATTACCCCATTAGCTCACTTCTTCCGTATCTGCAAGTGGAATGATCTGATTTATTTTAATCCAAAAATCATTCCCCATATATAAAATAAATGCCTCCCAAATTTTTATGTCATTATTTATTCCATCTAATTTATAGAATTTCGTATCATGGTCCCCCAGGATTGCCTGTCTTGCCAAAGAGTTTTTAACTGCACTAATTGAAGGGATTTCTTTACTAATCCATTTTTTAAAAATAAGCGATCTTGTAAGGACAATTAACCACTGAATTAATTTAGATTTTGAGCCCCAATCTTCTATTATATTTAAAAATAGAGAGTTTTCCCCTGAGATCTTGACCCTTTTACCTAAAACTAAGAAGATTAGATATTCAACTTTTCCCCAGAGCTGCCTAATCTTAGGGCATGAATATACCATATGAAGAATACTAGGATCCTCCTCCCTACATTTTTTACAGATATTTTCCAATTGGATATTCCATTTAAGTGCTCTCCTTGGAGTAATATAATCTTGAAGAACTAACCTAAAGTGTGATTCTCTAAGTTTAGCTGCCCTAGTGACAGGTTTAATACTTACAAGACTCTTTAGAATATCTAGGTCCTCACTGAAATGATTATTAAATTTGCTCAATTTACTAATATATTCCCTAGTTATTTCTTCCACTATAGGGGTTTGTAAAATGCCATATATAAAGGACAGTAGGCCTTTTTTAATCTTAGGACACTCTAAGATAGGGTGATTTTGAGCAATATTTGGTACAGTATTTATCATCTGAAGTTGTGCTTTGCCTGCATAAAGAAAAACTTATCTGATGTTGGGACATTATATCTTTTTTGAAATTCTTTAAAATTATACGGCTTTAGAGTCAAAGGATCCAACAGATGGTAAATAGAACAAATCTTTAAACTCTTCCAGAGTGGAAACACCCATCAATTTAATCCCGGAGAAAATCTAGGATTGGGAGGTGTTTGGAGATCAAAAAACTACTCCCCATAGACTTCAACGCTGCTCTCCGAGCTAATAAGATATCTTTTAATAGAGGATGAGATGAAATCCTGATTCCTAACTCTCTATTTGAGGCATGCAAAATAAAAGGCAGGGAGAAAGAAGCACATATTGTTTCATCCATACTATATTTGGTAAATTTATTTGTTTCCGCTATCCAATCCAACGGGAATATAAGCAAAGCTGTCTAGGTTTCTTTCCCCGCCAGAGAAAGTATCTCAGTGCTTTCAAAAATGTATTACGATCTAATGGTATAATTGCCAAGGGCAACATCCTAATGGGGTATAAAATTCTTGGGAGAATAAACATTTTAAAGGTCGCTACCCTACCCATAAGGGAAAGCGGCATATTAGCCCAAGTGATTAATCTTTCTGCATTATGTTGGAGAGATGGGGAAATATTTAGGCTGTACCAATTGGATGGATTTACCGTGAAGTAAATTCCTAGATATGTGACTTAGTTTCTATAAAAGGGTAAGGTTGGTCTAACAGAGGTATCTTTAACCACATAATTTTGGACTTGGAATAGTTAATTTTAAAACCTGATACACTACCATATAAGTCCAATAGTTTTATGATTTCACTGACCTGTTTTTCTGGGGATGAAATACACATTAATAGACCATCTGCAAAAAGCAAGATCTTAAAGGTCTCCTTACCTACTCCTAGGAAGTTGGGAAGAGTAAAAGTTTGAAAAATATTTTTGGAAAAGCATAGAAATTTCCTCTACTTTATTGATAATTCTGCCCTCCTCATTTATAGGCCCTATGTGCTTTCTCTTCTTTGATTTATTAAACAGGTTGGCTAAGTATTTCCCTCATTTGTTACCAAATCTCTCAAACTGCACTGAGCTTTTAACAATTGACTTTCCTGCCAGACTGAGGAGAAAGTCCTCTCTGTCTTTTTTAATTTGAAAGTATTTAAGTCTATTTGCTAGACTTGTGCGCGATCGAAAAATTTGGTTCGCTTTGTTTCGTTTCGTGCCGTAAAAAAATTTGGTTCAAGACATTCGTAATAATTTGGTATGTGTCAGTAATTTGGTTTTGGAATTTATTCGTGTTGTTCCGAATTTTGAAATTCGGATGCATTCGAAACCGTTACTGAATTATTATTATTATTGTCGGACCGAATCTTTATTATGGACTGAATCGTTATTTCTAACTAGTGTTCCGGCGATTGCCGAAACAAAATTATGTTAAACCGCCGCCACCACCCACGCCGTCACTAAATAAAGCTATTAACCCCTAAATAATTGTCACCCCACATCACTAACACTGCCTAAACCTATTAACCCCTAAACAGCTGCCCCCACATCGCTGACACTAACTAAATAAATATAAACACAATGGCCTAGATTTAGAGTTCGGCGGTAGCCGTGAAAACCAGCGTTAGAGGCTCCTAACGCTGGTTTTGGCCGCCCGCCGGTATTTGGAGTCAGTGATTAAAGGGTCTAACGCTCACTTTTCAGCCGCAACTTTTCCATACCGCAGATCCCCTTACGTCAATTGCGTATCCTATCTTTTCAATGGGATCTTTCTAACGCCGGTATTTAGAGTCGTTTCTGAAGTGAGCGTTAGAGCTCTAACGACAAAACTCCAGCCGCCTGAAAATAGCAGGAGTTAAGAGCTTTCTGGGCTAACGCCGGTTCATAAAGCTCTTAACTACTGTACCCTAAAGTACACTAACACCAATAAACTACCTATGTACCCCTAAACCGAGCTCCCCCCACATCGCCGCCACTCGATTAAAATTTTTTAACCCCTAATCTGCCGACCGCCACCTACGTTATACTTATGTACCCCTAATCTGCTGCCCCTAACCCCGCCGACCCCTGTATTACATTTATTAACCCCTAACCTGCCCCCCACAACGTCGCCGCCAGCTACTTACAATAATTAACCCCTAATCTTCCGACCGCAAAGCGCCGCCACCTACGTTATCCCTATGTACCCCTAATCTGCTGCCCCTAACGCCGCCGACCCCTATATTATATTTATTAACCCCTAATCTGCCCCCCTCAACGTCGCCGACACCTGCCTACACTTATTAACCCCTAATCTGCCGAGCGGACCGCACCGCTACTATAATAAAGTTATTAACCCCTAACCCGCCTCACTAACCCTATCATAAATAGTATTAACCCCTAATCTGCCCTCCCTAACATCGCCGACACCTAACTTCAATTATTAACCCCTAATCTGACGACCGGAGCTCACCGCTACTATAATAAATGGATTAACCCCTAAAGCTAAGTCTAACCCTAACACTAACACCCCCCTAACTTAAATATAATTTACATCTAACGAAATTAATTAACTCTTATTAAATTAATTATTCCTATTTAAAGCTAAATACTTACCTGTAAAATACATCCTAATATAGCTACAATATAAATTATAATTATATTATAGCTATTTTAGGATTAATATTTATTTTACAGGCAACTTGGTAATTATTTTAACCAGGTACAATAGCTATTTAATAGTTACCTAGTTAAAATAATAACAAATTTACCTGTAAAATAAATCCTAACCTAAGATATAATTAAACCTAACACTACCCTATCAATAAATTAATTAAATAAACTACCTACAATTACCTACAATTAACCTAACACTACACTATCAATAAATTAATTAAACACAATTCCTACAAATAAATACAATTAAATAAACTAGCTAAAGTACAAAAAATAAAAAAGAACTAAGTTACAAAAAATAAAAAAATATTTACAAACATAAGAAAAATATTACAACAATTTTAAACTAATTACACCTACTCTAAGCCCCCTAATAAAATAACAACGGAAGAAGAGGATGGATCCGCGTCGCCTGCTTCAAGATGGACCCGCTCCGCACCGGATGGAAGAAGATCGAAGATGCCGCTTGGAGAAGATGTTTGCCGGTCCGGATGTCCTCTTCTTGCCGGATAGGAGGAAGACTTTGGAGCCTCTTCTGGACCTCTTCAGCCACCGGATGATGGATCGCCAACCCCCGCTTGGGTTGGATGAAGATGTTGGAGCCAGGACGGATCGGTGATACCTGGATGGTGAAGACAAGGTAGGAAGATCTTCAGGGGCTTAGTGTTAGGTTTATTTAAGGGGGGTTTGGGTTAGATTAGGGGTATGTGGGTGGTGGGTTGTAATGTTGGGGGGGGGGTATTGTATGTTTTTTTTTACAGGCAAAAGAGCTGAAATTCTTGGGGCATGCCCCGCAAAGGGCCCTGTTCAGGGCTGGTAAGGTAAAAGAGCTTTTAACTTTTTTAATTTAGAATAGGGTAGGGCATTTATTATTTTGGGGGGCTTTGTTATTTTATTAGGGGGCTTAGAGTAGGTGTAATTAGTTTAAAATTGTTGTAATATTTTTCTTATGTTTGTAAATATTTTTTTATTTTTTGTAACTTAGTTCTTTTTTATTTTTTGTACTTTAGCTAGTTTATTTAATTGTATTTATTTGTAGGAATTGTGTTTAATTAATTTATTGATAGTGTAGTGTTAGGTTTAATTATATCTTAGGTTAGGATTTATTTTACAGGTAAATTTGTTATTATTTTAACTAGGTAACTATTAAATAGCTATTGTACCTGGTTAAAATAATTACCAAGTTGCCTGTAAAATAAATATTAATCCTAAAATAGCTATAATATAATTATAATTTATATTGTAGCTATATTAGGATGTATTTTACAGGTAAGTATTTAGCTTTAAATAGGAATAATTAATTTAATAAGAGTTCATTAATTTCGTTAGATGTAAATTATATTTAAGTTAGGGGGGTGTTAGTGTTAGGGTTAGACTTAGCTTTAGGGGTTAATCCATTTATTATAGTAGCGGTGAGCTCCGGTCGTCAGATTAGGGGTTAATAATTGAAGTTAGGTGTCGGCGATGTTAGGGAGGGCAGATTAGGGGTTAATACTATTTATGATAGGGTTAGTGAGGCGGATTAGGGGTTAATAACTTTATTATAGTAGCGCTCAGGTCCGCTCGGCAGATTAGGGGTTAATAAGTGTAGGCAGGTGTCGGCGACGTTGTGGGGGGCAGATTAGGGATTAATAAATATAATCTAGGGGTCGGCGGTGTTAGGGGCAGCAGATTAGGGGTACATAGGGATAACGTTGGTTGCGGCGGTTTACGGAGCGGAAGATTAGGGGTTAAAAAAAATATGCAGGGGTCAGCGATAGCGGGAGCGGCAGATTAGGGGTTAATAAGTGTAAGGTTAGGGGTGTTTAGACTCGGGGTACATGTTAGAGTGTTAGGTGCAGACGTAGGAAGTGTTTCCCCATAGGAAACAATGGGGCTGCGTTAGGAGCTGAACGCTGCTTTTTTGCAGGTGTTAGGTTTTTTTTCAGCTCAAACAGCCCCATTGTTTCCTATGGGAGAATCGTGCACGAGCACGTTTTTGAGGCTGGCCGCGTCCGTAAGCAACTCTGGTATCGAGAGTTGCATTTGCGGTAAAAATGCTCTACGCTCCTTTTTTGGAGCCTAACGCAGCATTTGTTTGAACTCTCGATACCAGAGTTAAATTTATGGTGCGGCCAGAAAAAAGCCCGCGGAGCGTTAACAGCCCTTCTACCGCCAAACTCCAAATCTAGGCCAATGTAAGTCCAAGCACCAAAAGACTAACTTGGTATCTTTTTTAGAAAAATCAGCCTGTGATCCAGGATATTCCCTGTAGCTTAACATAGTTTAACGTAGCTCAGATATACCAATATTGTGTTGCTAAGGTCATTCCCAAACAAAACTTAACGATAATGTCAGTTTGCTGTGGTATACATAACAGTTTATATATTTTGACAAGCAGATTCTTACCCGCTCCTTGCGGAAATAGTGAATACCTTTCATTGCTGCTTGTGTGGTATCTTGCGTCTCGTCTGTGCGTGCCGGTCCACAGGAGCCTCCTCTCCTATTTCGCCAATGAACAACTCCGTTAGGCAAGGGCTGCAAAAAGCCCGGGCTCCCTCCTTGGTCACACCTGTGACGGTTAGTACCCCTTCAGCTCTTGTGCTTTGTTCTTTGAATAACTGTTTGTGCCACAGCGCTCATGGGAAATCCTTTGTTTCTTCGACCCAGGGTTTGTCAATACTTTCTTTGGTGCCTGTGCTCACTCCAAATCCCTTAGTAGTAATCACACATCACGATCTTGCGATCAAAGAAGAGAGTAGCACCCTCTATTGCTTACGCTATGACTACGGCTATCGCCGAAACGCGTAAGCAATAGAGGGTGCTACGCTATTTGTCACAAATGTTGTTTATTATGAGTTTTTAAGATGAGCTTTAAGCCTAATAAAAGCTAAGTTTTATTCATACTGAATTTGCCTAGTGCTCCTCTCTTCTTTGATCGCAAGATCGTGATGTGTGATTACTAACTAAATAAAGTTATTAACCCCGAAAACCACAGTTCCCTGACATTGCCAACATGAACTAAACCTATTAACCCCTAAACTGCACCTCCCCCACATCGCCAACACTAACTAAACCTATTAACCCCTAAACTGCCATTCCAAAACATCGCTGACACAAACTAAACCTATTAACCCCTAAACCGCACCCCCCCACATCGCCGACACTAACTAAACCGCACCACCCCCCACATCGCCAACACTAACTAAACCTATTAACCCCTAACACCCCCTAACTTTAAACCTAACCCTAAACCTAACACCCCCTAACTTTAACATAATTAAAATATAACTAAAGTTACAATTATATTAACTAATAATACCTATTTAAATCTAAATACAAAGTAACTTACTTATATTAACCCCTAAACCTAACATCCCCTAACTTTAAACCTAACCTTAACCCTAAACCTAACACCCCCTAACTTTAAAATAATTAAAATATAACTAAATTAAAGTTACAATTATTAACTAATAATGCCTATTTAAATCTAACTACAAAGTAACTTACCTATATTAACCCCTAAACCTAACACCCCCTAACTTTAAACCTAACCCTAAACCTAACACCCCCTAACTTTAACATAATTAAAATATAACTAAATGAAAGTTACAATTATTAACTAATAATACCTATTTAAATCTAAATACAAAGTAGTATATAGGGGGCACCCTTAATATCACAGTAATTCAATAGTGTCAATGCTTACAAAAGACTGTTAAATATATTAGAAGATTATAAATAAGTCTAGATATGTCCATCCTTAATACAAAAAATTCTATGTTTGGCAATAGACTACTCAGAGTATCAAGCAAATATATATATGATGGATATAGAACAATATAATTATGATAAAATGACAGATCTAATAATCCTAAATGGTATTATCCACAGGATAAAAAATATATTTTTGAGAGCTACAATATCAAATTTTATAGATATTTGAATCAACGAATAGAATATATATACACAAAAAAGTCTCTGGTGGTGGCAGAGTATCAATGGAGGCAGCAATCTGTGATGATCCAGGCCAGGATCCAGGAACAGCGGTCTAGAAGAGCAAAAGAGAACAGATGCGCCACATGGCCCAATATTGTTTGAACAAAGAGAATGTTGGTAATATGTAGCAATTTCACTCACATGTGTTAGAGCACCTCACGCGGTGCTGTAGAAGCAGTCTGGGATCTATAACAGTCACCCAGAAGACCGACCTCCTATGATTAGTGTGGGGTCTGTAGTGGAGATATATAAAAGACAGAGAGTGCCTATATGGCCTAGTACTGTTTTAGCCAAATGTATATACAACAAGGTGTAAAAATTTGCACTCACATTTGTTGTAGCATCTCCATTGATGCTAATAGGGCAGGCTGGGATCAATTCAGTCACCCAACAGACTTAGTTCAGAGGCATACAGGAAAGTCTAGACATCAAGAGGATTCAAGAGGCCCAGAAATATTCACAGAAGATCCAGATAAAGCAGCAAGTGTTTAAAAAGTAGTAAAATTACTTTATTAAAACAATTAAAAAACACAAGCGATGCGTTTCTCAGCCAGTGGCTGTTTCATCAGGCTTAATAAAAATGGTTACAAACACTTGCTATATATAACAAACATATAATTAGGATAATTGGTAACATTTGGTTTGGGGGTGGCTAAGGAGGGGCTATCAACCCTCTCATGGTCAATCAAATTCATTTGCAAAAGAACATCAACATTATCATAGACCTATAACACAAATCTCATTCATAAAACAAAATCAATAGATAGATATTGTTTGATCAAAAACCAAAACTCCCTCACAAGTACATGTTCAAACAATCATCATTATGTACTCACAGTTTATGCACAAGCTACAGCAATGACCCAATGAATAGGATTAAGGCATGTTCATATAATAATAACACGGTCTAGTAACACACATCACAATGATTATTATAACCTATTTTATTCGTACTGATGTATAAGATCCTATGGTTAACAGTTGTATCTTCATAGACCGTTCAGTCTTAATTAGCTTACTTGCAGTGTGATGTCATCGTATACTAAAAAGCATAGTGTCCTTCAATTCCTATTGTGCATGTCTAGCTTAGTCTTGTCAATCATATGTGTATGTATCCATGATTGGTCAGATCCGAGTGTGTCATAAAGAACAATTATTAGTCTCTTCTAAAACTAAATACAAAGTAACTTACCTATATTAACCCCTAAACCTAACACTCCCTAACTTTAAACCTAAACCTAACACCCCTAACTTTAAACCTAACTCTAAACCTAACACCCCCTAACTTTAACATAATTAAAATATAACTAAATTAAAGTTACAATTATTAACTAATAATACCTATTTAAATCTAAATACAAAGTAACTTACCTGTGAAATAAAACCTAAGCTAGCTACAATATACATAATAGTTATATTGTAGCTAGCTCAGGTTTTATTTTTATTTCACAGGTAAGTTATTTATTTTAACTAGGTAGACTAGTTAGTAAAAAATAGTTATTAACGGGGGCGTGTCCACGAAGTGACTCTGAGCGGTCGCATTTTTCTAGTGCTCCTGGGAGAAGAGCTAATAATATGCCAGTTATTGCTTGATTTACACAGCATCAAGAGCCTGCACGACTGGATTCGTGAATATTACTGAACATTAATCAAAATTATACTTGTTTGCTGTATTAATGACCCCAGGGTCGGAAAGGGACACCTGAGGCCTGTAGTCGTGGCAAACTTGCAGGCAGCGCCTTCCCCCCAGCTTCCCTGGGGTGTTTGACCAGAGCTGTTCACACAACTATTTATTGCTGACACACAAGAGTGCTCGTAACTTACTACAACATTACTGTTGACAGTGGACAACTACGCAAAATATCAGAAATTAGAAAGGCTGCTGAACACCATAACTACCATGAGAGGTAATACCCTTCCAGACAAATGGGACGTTTTTCTCATAAAGCTAGAGAGCCTCTTTCAACCTCTCATTGAGAAAGCGCTATCTGAGAGTGAACTGCAGCTACTTATGGATAGATTACCACAGGCTGCATCAATGATGAAAACTACGCAGCAAATTATTGCTCACAGACCTGAATCTTACACGAGGCCCATGAAGGTTGAATCCCTTAGCACTCAGATAAAGAAGGAGCCTTCTCAACGAGCTGACACTCTACTTTATCTATCTCTACCAACAGAGCAGCACGACTGGGCAGACAAAGCTTACCGGGGCTCTTCTGGTGCAAAGCGGCTTTTCCCGGCGCGGAGAGACGGGCTACAACAGCATGGTCTTCATGTTAAGATGGCGCCTGATAAAATAGACGCATCGAGTAGCGGTGTCGGAGGCCGCAAAGAAGGCGCGATGGAGCCACCTTGTTCTCACACGAAGACAGCTCAGCTATTACATCTGGGCAAGCACTGGCCGAGACCGCTGGGGTTGCCTCTGGGCCTGGGGGGTGACTCTGGAGGGTCTGTGATTCCAGAGATCCTAAATCCCTCATTATACGGTGTTTCTCCAGAAATCACCAAGATCTATACCCTGCAAAATGGAGCACCGCACAGTGATCAAAGAACCAGCTACCAGGAAGGCCCACTAGGTAAGCACTTCAGCATTGCTCTGGCCGCGCCGGGATCAAGACCAAAAGCAGGACATTTAATAGGGGGTCTAGCTGTTACTTAACAACTTTTGCAAGAGTCAAGCAGGGATGAGACCCCTAGGACTATAACTAAATATTACAATCTTGCTATGCCTTAAGTTAAAGAAAGTTTTGTTCTCTTTGTAGATATTTTGTTTAGGAATGTTATTCATTATGCACATAGGGCTCAAATTCGTTTATGTAGCATTGCATGACATAACCAGCACACTTCAACTCTTATGTATATAAACCCTCTATAGCTTCATATGCACGATAATTAGTTAAAGGAAAGTAGAATCACCAGTGGGATGTCTGTTTCATATATTTTTATTTTAATGTGAGTTTTTAAACAGTATGTAGCTGGGTGAAGTGTTATAATCCTTCCTCAAACTAGGCAAATAGATATGTGTCATGGGGGTTAAGGGGGGGGCCCCTAAGAAGACACTGCTCAAGTTATATAGAAGGAAGGACACTGGATCTTACAAAAAGCTGTGTCATCAGGTAGTGCAGACTCACATAAACTGTCAGGTCGGGCGGTCCGCGGCCGGGACCGCGAGACAGACACAAGGCACATGGCATTTGGCATCCATGATAACACTACCAACTTTAGGCATATATGTAAATTGTAATAGGATAGTATACCACCCATAGTTAATCACCTTTCTCTTTTTCCTTTAATGTTCATTCTCTCCAAATATGGTATCCCAATCTGTACCTCCAGACTGTCTCCACAGATAAACTTGCATAAAAGGGAAGTTTGTTTTTTTCCACTGGGTTTTGTACAACTTTCTTAGGATAAATACAGTAGGCGTAGCTTCTAATTCTTACACTACCAGGTCACAATGGTTTATTGTATTAAATTTATATTGAAGCTGTTCAACGATTAATAAAATGTGTCAAGACGTTATGCCCATACATTATGTTCAGCTCAGGTTTAAGTATCAGGAATACAACTTGTTTATATCATACTTGTAATGATTCTGTCAAAGTTAGATACTTTTTGTTCTTTGCGTAATAATATCCCCTGGACTCTAGCTATATCACCTGAAAGGTCCAAGAGTGACCTAATATATTACAGCTGGGGAAGAAAAATGAGGACTTTAAAGCAAAATATTCACTCTTACTACAAAATGTAGATATTATATTGCATACTGTTTATAAATATTGTATGTTTTTTTTTTCTCCTCAATAAAAAAATTAAAAAAAAAAAATAGTTATTAACTATTTACTAACTACCTAGTTAAAATAAATACAAACTTACCTGTGAAACCCACATTTTTTCTTTTGTGATTCAGATAGAGCATACAATTTTAAGCAACTTTCTAATTTACTCCTATTATCAATTTTTCTTCATTCTCTTGCTATCTTTATTTGAAAAAGAATGCATCTAAGCTTTTTTTGGTTCAGAACTATGGACAGGATTTTTTTTTATTGGTGGATGAATTTATCCACCAATCAGCAAGAACAACCCAGGTTGTTCACCAAAAATGGGCCGGCATCTAAACTTACATTCTTGCATTTCAAATAAAGATACCAAGAGAATTAATAAAATTTGATAATAGGAGTAAATTAGAAAGTTGCTTAAAATTTCAAGCTGTATCTGAATCACAAAAGAAAAAAATTGGGTTCAGTGTCCCTTTAACAACTTTTTTGCTAAAAAAGAAAAACACAAAGACCCACTAACATTACAACCCCCCCAACCCACAAAATAAAAAAGAGTAAAACCTAATCTACCCATTGCCCTAAAAAGGGCATTTATATGGACATTGCCCTTAAAAGGGCATTTAGCTCTTTTTCCTGCCCTTAAAAGGACATTCAGCTCTTTTGTGAAATGCCCAAGCCCTAATCTATAAATAAAAACCCACCCCAAAACGAAAAAAATACATTACACAAAATAACAAATTATCAAAAATAATAAAAAGTATTCATATTCTAATACCAATTTTAAAAAAAACACCTCAAAAACCTAATCTAGAATAAACTACCAATAGCCCTTAAAAGGACATTTTGTATGGCATTGCCCTAAGTTAAACAGTTCTTTTATAAGAAAAAAATACAAAGACCCACTAACATTACAACCCCCCCCCCCAAACCCACAAAATAAAAAAAAACTATCTAAAAAAAGCCTAAGCTAACCATTGCCCTGAAAAGGGCATTTGTATAGGCATTGCCCTAAAAAGGGCATACAGCTCTTTTGCTGCCCTTAAAAGGGCATTCAGCTCTTTTAAGAGTGCCCACCCTAATCTAAAAAAAAAACCACCCCAAAAAAACCTTAAAAAAACCTAACACTAACCCCTCTTTAGGTACTCACAGTTGTTGAAGTCTCGCTTGAACGGTCTTCTTCCCAGTGGCTCCATCTTCATCCAGGCGGCATCTTCATCCAGGCGGTTCCATCTTCATCCATCGCAGGACCAGCATCTTCTTCATCTCTGCAGAGGCGGAGGTCTATGCGAAGGTCCAAGGCGGAGGTCCAGGCAAAGGTCCAAGACTGAGGTCCAGGCGGAGGTCCATCAATCTGACATGGAGGTCCTCTTCATGCGATCGTCCGACGCACAATGAGGATTGAAATGCAAGTGTAACGATGCCTTAATTTTAGTTTGCAAGTAATGTAAAAACACAATTTTGTATATTTTATCCTTATTGGTGAAAAGTAACTTGAATAACATTTGTCTCATGAGCAGGTTATAGGTAGGTGTAAAACTTAATCACCTACCTAATCCCCTTATAAGTAATAAGTTTGATATAAGAATCAAATTGTAAAGAGTAAATAGGTATGAGTTAAATGGGGGGGGGGATCTCAAAACTGAACCTATTTAAAGCATACATGATTCCCGAAATACTGCAGTAAATATGAGTCAAGTATTACACAACATATATGAAAATGGAATAGTGCCAGATTGCATGTATGAGGATTTAGGTAAAAGTCTTACCCTGAATTTCCTTATGGAGTAGCAGAGTTGTGAGGAAGCAGGCACCATAAGGGAAAACGCTCTGTGCAGCTCGAGGAAGAGACAGCGTCTGGAGATGAATCACGTGATCGGCAGTGAATGATGACGTCACGAAAGGGTCATTGTAGTGAGGCACAGCTCCTGGAGATATTGTAAAAGCTGGATGCTGGGGATGACACTGGGTAGTAGAATCTGCGAGTAGGATGTAGGTAAGAAGGTGGCACGACTTGTGGGAAGAGGAATTCTTCCTAGTAGAATAAAGTGATGATTCCCAGAAAAGAAATTCAGTTATATGGCTAAGCAAAGCAGTCATAACTTCAATACCAAGCAAGGTATTGAAGTTAGACTGAGCCTTAGCCTTAGACTGTATAAATTATATATATATATATATATATATATATATATATATATATACACACACGTATATATAATATATGTATATATATATATATATATATATATATATATATCCATGGATCTGAGAAATGCATTTCAGGTTTGTAATAAATTAAATGAACAACTGTATAACCTTTTTTTAAAGATGTATGAACCAAATAACATCTTCTTGATTTTTCCAGGAGTATAGTGGTACACTCAGCAAGAGATATACAGATATGCAATATTTATATTAATATGGGAAATTGAAAGCCTGAGAGTTAAGGATTTGAAGTTTGGACAAATTATATATATAATTTTTAAACATTAAATATATGCCTCAGATTGTCCAAATAAATCGTATAAACGTATATTTGTGGATCTGAGTGAAAATGCCTAGCAGTGGCATGTTAGATAAATATTTGCTGAATTTAATAAGTAGCCATATAATAAATCTAAAATGTTTAACTGTGTCAGAATAACCACATTATTTCTTTTATTTCAGTCCTATGAGAAATCAGTGTTGTCCAATGAAGTATATCATATCTGTGTTTTCATGCATTTAAAACAATGTTATATCAGAATATGAATTGATATATTAATTAAATTCATACTGAAAGTATTAGAGTCCTTTTAAGTCCCTTCACAAAAATGTGATTTTTAAATGCATTTTAAAATGATACTAGAAGTATACTCATATTTAGTTATAAATATTTAGGGTAAATAGTATGATATAATCCAATATACATGGAACATGTGGTTTGTTAATAACGGAAATTAAAGGATATTTAATAAATATTTTGAAGGTTAGATACTAGACTGTTAACAATATTGATAATGAAACTGCATTTCTAGTTCTTTGCTGCCCCCGATGGCCTAAATCCAGTGTTACAACCAAATGGCATTCCCAGTAGCCTATCAGAGACAGCACTGTGGTGCGTATCCAAAAAGGTTCACTAATGATTAGAATAAAAAGGGGTGGGGTGTATCAAGTGATATAACCTCATGCAAGGGGATAGAAGGGGTTTTTGCTTGCTAAAATTTTGACTTATAACCTTACTGCCTTTTTGGGACTCAGTCACTATAAGCAAAATTGGGCTACCTTTTCTTATCCATATTGCAAAATACCTCTCTTAATTTATGAGGTGAACTGGATTTATCTGAAAAAAATGAAACTTCAATTTGGTTTACCTGGTAACATATAAAGGGTTGTTTCATACTTTTATATTTAAATCAAAGGTATTCTATAGTTATAGTTTAATTAAAGCTGGTGATTTAAAAGGGACCTTTAAGTTCATTTTCATAATCCTGTGTAGTTTAGAACTAGTCATATTGATGCTGTAAGTAATCTTATTTGCTAGATAAAGGTATTTTGTATTTCATATCTCTAAGTCAGGCTTATTATTGTAAGTAAATCTCTCTGGTGTTTATTAAGTTATTTGCAGCTATTTCAAAATTGGTTATTGTATTTAAATCTCTGATTGTGGTAAATTAAGCAGAGTAAGTTTGTAATCCACATTGGGCATTGAATTAGAGCTAATGGCTAATTATAGAAGATTCTGGTACTGTATTTTATTGTGCTATTTTTATGTGATTCATTGTAAGTAAGATCCATTTTAGAGATATATATTTGATTTACTTTGCAAAGAATATTATAACAGCAGAGTCCAATACAGCCTCAAGGTTTAGTTGGTTGTGTCCTCACTGTAAAGAATCAGTAATTATAAGATAAGATGGTTTCTGAATAGTTACATTAATGAATTGTTCCGTTTTTCTTGACTTACCCGGTTTTTGCCTTTTTTTTTTTCAAAAATCTTTTTTTATTGAGAATCCATCAGACAAAGGATTATACAGTATCATAAACAATGCAAATCACATTCAATGTTGGCGTACAATAAAGATTAGCATATGAAGTTATTAAACATGCATGTATATATGTGCAATGGATTCTAGTTACTACCTATTTACATATATAAATCGAACAAAACATGTATTCTTAGCAGTGGTTTAAAATGTACCTGGGTTGTCTAACTGTTTTTTTTTTGTTTTGTTTTTTATTATGTAAATATATTTTTATTTTTTTATTTTTTATTTTTTTTATTTTTAAAGTTTTCAAAAAGCTTTATTGAATTGTCATTAATACAAATGAGAAAAATCGAGTAAATATAAATTAACAGTGTGAGGACACAGGCTGCCCTCGAAACAGTATAGTATTACACAGTTAAAATAGATAGAACTCTGTTCAAAACGATACCAAAAACATAGAAGTTAATCTTAAACCATGATGGTACCTTATAACTTGTATGAAGGAGACTCCAAGGCTAACTGTTTTATTAAGCAACCACACTAGAGGATCCAGTGGGAGGACGGTCTGAAAAATACCTTCTATTTCTGCAAT
The DNA here is from genome assembly GCF_027579735.1 of Bombina bombina. Classification (NCBI taxonomy): domain Eukaryota; kingdom Metazoa; phylum Chordata; class Amphibia; order Anura; family Bombinatoridae; genus Bombina; species Bombina bombina. Next base: position 898,664,386 of record NC_069501.1, on the reverse strand, counting down.
TATAATTCTCCACATGGTATTTGACTGAGAGCACCACCACCACGTGTCCCATACCACTACCCACATGTCCACATCTCCAACAGCAATTATTGGTTTTAGGAAATAATGTATGAAGCCTCCTGGGGGTCAGATACCAACAATGTAAGATTTTATAGTTCATTTCTCTAATGGAAGCCGAGGAAGAACAAGATTTTGTGTTTTGAAAAATGTTGGTCGCTAAGTGAGGCGTAATAGTTACCCCCAGCTCTACCTCCCAGGATTCAATGGAACGTGGCATATTACCCTGCTGCGGTTGTGTGATAATATTATTTATGCGAGAGAGACTGTGTCTTATTGTGGGGGTTGAAGAGAACAACTTTTCAATATTGGATCTATATTGTTAATCCTATACTCATTCCACTTTAGTTTTAAGAATTCTACAAATTTTAGAGACTTAACCAAGTAACTAGGGAAGAAAAAGTTGTTATAATTAGCTCTCTGTAGTTCACTTAATGTAAGGGTAACAGGAGCATGGTCTGAAAATACAAATTCAAGAATATTGCTATCTATAACTCTAGTCATCAGGGAATCTGAGATTAGTAAAAGGTCTAGTCTAGCCAAGGTATTATGGGATTTGGAGAGACATGTGTAGTCCCAATTTTTTGGATTTAAGAGTCTCCATGCGTCTACTAGGTTATAGGACGCAGAGAAAGTTGAAAATACCTTTTTTTCATAGTTAGAATTATACTTCCGCCCCTTAGATACCCTATTTCCCAAGAGCTTTTTCCTATCCAGGGATGAGTTTGGTGTTACATTATAATCGCCCATAATTATTACTTTAAACTCTAAGACTTTGTCTAAGATTCTATAGATCTTCCTCCAAAACCTCCAATCTGATTTATTAGGTTTATATACTGTATATTCCCAATTACATACTCCTTACCCTCTAGAACAATATGTATGAATACAAAACGACCTTCTTTGTCAATGTTTTTCTGTTTAAGTTCATATTTAAATTTTTGATTTAACAAAATTGCTACCCCTCTTGAAGACTTAGTATATGATGAACAAATGACCTCCCCAATCCACTTTGCCCTAATTTTCAAATGTCCTAGTTCCGAAAGATGGGTTTCCTGGAGGCCCATGATATCCAGTTTTCTCTTACTCAGATAATTTATATTATCAGGACAAAATTTTAACCATTATTTAATTAATATAAGAATACCCATGATGTTGGTGAGCTAATGGGAGAGAGGGGGTAATAATAGAATAATAATAAAAAAAACAAGAAAAAAAAACCCCAAAAAACAAGCACTCAGCAAACAAATACACAGAACAACAGACATATAACTATACATCCTTCCTAAACAACTTTTTGCATAAATCATCTAGAAATCTCAACCTAGTATGCCATTATGAGAGCTGCATTCCCTTATGTGGGGGGAGAGAGAAAGAAAAAAAAAATATTTGGAAACTACTAAATAAGTAGAAAACATTTCCACATATACAGTTTCTCACAAAAGTAAGTACACCCCTCACATTTTTGTAAATATTCTATTATATCTTTTCATGGGACAACACTTAAGAAATGACACTTTGCTACAATGTAAAGTAGTGAGAGTACAACCTGTATAATAGTGTAAATTTGTGTTCCCTGAAAAAAAACTCAACACGCAGCCTATAATGTCTAAACCATTGGCAAAAAAAGTTAGTACACCCCTAAATGGAAATGTCTAAATTGGGCCCAATTAGCAATTTTCCCTCCCCGGTGTCATGTGACTCATTAGTGTTACAAGGTCTCAGGTGTGAATGGAGAGCAGGTGTGTTAAATTTGGTGTTATCGCACTCACACTCTCTCATACTGGTCACTGGAAGTTTAACATGGCACCTCATGGCAAAGAATTCTCTGAGGATCTGAAAAAAAGAATTGTTGCTCTACATAAACATGGCCTAGGCTATAAGGAGATTGCCAAGACCCTGAAACTGAGCTGCAGTACGGTGGGCAAGACTATACCGCAATTTCACATGACAGGTTCCACTCAGAACAGGCCTCGCCATGGTCGACCAAAGAAGTTGAGTGCACATGCTCAGCGTCACATCCAGAGGTTGTCTTTGGGAAATAGACGTATGAATGCTGTCAGCATTGCTGCAGAGGTTGAAGGGGTGGGGGGTCAGCCTGTCAGTGCTCAGACCATACGCCGCACACTGCATCAAATTCGTCTGCATGGCTGTCGTCCCAGAAGGAAGCCTTTTCTAAAGATGATGCACAAGAAAGCCCACAAACAGTTTGCTGAAGACAAGCAGACTAAGGACATGGATTACTGGAACCATGTCCTGTGGTCCATTGAGACCAAGATAAACTTATTTGGTTCAGATGGTGTCAAGAGTGTGTGGTGGCAAACAGGTGAGGAGTACAAAGACAAGTGTGTCTTGCCTACAGTCAAGCATGGTGGTGGGAGTGTCATGGTCTTGGCCTGCGTGAGTGCTGCCAGCACTGGGGAGCTACAGTTCATTGAGGGAACCATGAATGCCAACATGTACTGTGACATACTGAAGCGGTGTCATGTTCTGCCTCAGGATATCTTGTGAGAGTCTCATTGTCTGGAACAGTTCCTTTAAAGGAAGATTAGTAGAAGCCATATAGATTGAAAATATATCAGATTTATTAAAATAACAAAATACTTTGATTAAGCAAATACTTGCAGGGTATATTTAAATGTGCTACTCAGGTATGTTAAGTCCACATACGGCAGGAGTGGAAATAAACAAGCAAAGTAAGCAGAGATGCAGATTCAAAAAGGAAAGTCTTTCTCTTGGTAATAACTGAAATGCAGGATTTGCACAAGGCAGGAAACAACTTGTAAACAGGTAGCAGGTTTAAAGGTAAAGTCTTCCTGCTGGTAATAACTGAAGTGCAGGATTTGCACAAGGCAGGGAACAAACTTGTAAACAGGTAACAGGTTTAAAGGTAAAGTCTTTCTCCTGGTAATAGCTGGAATGCAGGAATTGCACAAGGCAGGAAACAAACTTGTAAACAGGTAACAGGTTTAAAGTTAAAGTCTTTCTCCTGGTAATGGCTGAAGTGCAGGATTTGCACAAGACAGGGAACAAACTTGTAAGCAGGTAATATGTTTAAAGGTAAAGTCTTTCTCCTGGTAATAACTGAAGTGCAGGAATTGCACAAGGCAGGCAACAAACTTGTAAACAGGTAACAGGTTTAAAGGTAAAGTCTTTCTTCTGGTAATAGCTGAAATGCAGGAATTGAACAAGGCAGGAAACAAATTTGTAAACAGGTAACAGGTTTAAAGGTAAAGTCTTTCTCCTGGTAATAACTGAAGTGCAGGAATTGCATAAGGCAGGAAACAAACTTGTTAACAGGTTTAAAGGTAATGTCTTCCTGCTGGTAATAACTGAAATGCAGGAATTGCACAAGGCAGGAAACAAACTTGTAAACAGGTAACAGGTTTAAAGGTAAAGTCTCCTGGTAATACCTTGTAAACAGGTGCAAAGGTGAAGTCTTTCTCCAAATAAGTACAGAAGTACAGGAAACAGGTTCTGACTGGTGACAAAACAGATCCAATGTGAAGACAAAATGCAGTCTAAGAGCCATCCTAAAATAGGGAGGTTTTGCACAGGATTGGTTCTGAGTAATTCCAAAATTAAGAGCACCTGTGTTTTGCACCTGTATAATTACAAGACAAAATAGTAATATATCAGATATTTTAAGTTCCATGCTATTGCTAGAACTGGTTGTGGCTCAACATGCAAGCAAACCAGGAATAGTAACCACAGAGCCACAGGTTCAAATCCCTGCACAGCCCTTTTGAGCGGAATGCCTCCCAGACCTTTTCTTTTTCTTTTTAGTCTGGAGGCTTGGTTCATGACAAGCGGTGACTGGGCCGCAGAGCAGTATTCCAACATAACAACCCCAAACACACCTCTAAGACGACCACTGCCTTGCTAAAGAAGCTGACAGTAAGGGTGATGGACTGGTCAAGAATGTCTCCAGACCTAAACTCTATTGAGCATCTGCGGGGCATCCTCAAACGGAAGGTGGGGGAGCGCAAGGTCTCTAACTTCCACCAGCTCCATGATGTTGTCATGGAGGAGAGGAAGAGAACTCCAGTGGCAACCTGTGAAGCTCTGTGAACTCCATGCCCAAGAGGGTTAAGGCAGTGCTGGAAAATAATGGTGGCCACACAAAATATTGACACTTTGGGCCCAATTTGGACATTTCCACTTAGGAGTGTACTCACTTTTGTTGCCAACGGTTTAGACATTAAATGGCTGTGTGTTAAGTTATTTTGAGAGGACAGCAAATGTACACTGTTATACAGGCTGTACACTCACTACTTTACATTGTAGCAAAGTGTCACATGAAAAGATATAATAAAATATTTACAAAAATGTGAGGGGTGTACTCACTTTTGTGAGATACTGTACATATACAATAATGTAAATAAACTGTTGCTTCTTTTACATATTAAATAACATCAATGAAAAGCTACTTCACAAATAATCAACACCACCGTGTGCAAAAAAAAAACTGCTTCAAAAATAGGAAACATCTTCACGTCTCCGTGAAAAAAAAAAAAAATTCAGCTGGGATCCACTAAATAAAAGAAAGTATCTCCCCATATACGTGTACAGTAATATAGATAAACTGTTACCTATCTTACAAAGTGGATAACATCAATTGAAAACTATTTCATAACAATGTGCAAAGACAGCAGGTAAAACATTGCTTCAAACATAAAAAACATTATAAAACACATCTCAACATATCCATGCACAGTGATATAGATAAATTGTTAATTATTTTACACAGTGATAGAAAAAAAATTACCCTTCTTTTTTTTCTTTCCTTGGAAACTACTAGATAAATATAATACATCTCCCCATATACCTGTACAATAGTGTAAATAAACTGTTGCTTCTTTAACATAATGAATAAGATCAATGAAAAACTACTTCACAAAAAATCATCACCACATATCAGTGTGGAAAAAAAGTATCCTAGTAGAAACTACTTGGTAAGTAGAGAACATCTCCACATATATATGTACAATAATATAAATAAACTATTACTTCTTCTACGTAGTGAATAACATCAATGAAAAACTAGTTCACAAAAAACATCACCACATAACAGTGTGCAAAAACAAAAAGTAAAAAACTACTTAAAAAATAGAAAACATCTCCACATATCCATGAACAGTGAAGTATATAAATTGTTGATTCTTTTCCACACACACAAAAAATAATAAAGGCCACCCCACTTCTCCACTTCAAGGGAAAAACAACCCCAAAATTTAAGAGGTTGCTATTTCTTTGTCCAAAAAGCCTTGTGCTTGTTCAGGGGTTTCAAAAACAAAAAATTAATTACCAACTTTTAATTTAGCTGGGTACAGCAGTGAAATTTTTTCCCTTCTTTCACCAATTTGGAGCATATTTAAGAAAACAGTCTGTAATGTCCAGCAGTACTCCTCATGTAATATCCAACAGCAATCCTTATGTACTACCCAACAGCACTCCTTATGTACTACCCAACAGCACTCCTTATGTAATACCCAGCAGCACTCCTTATGTAATATCCAACAGCAATCCTTATGTAATATCCAACAGCACTACTTATGTAATGTCCAGCAGTACTCCTCATGTAATATCCAACAGCACTCCCTATGTACTACCCAACAGCACTCCTTATGTAATACCCAGCAGCACTCCTTATGTCCTACCCAACAGTACTCCTTATGTAATACCCAGCAGCACTCCTTATATACTATCCAACAGTACTCCTCATGCACTATCCAGCAGTACCCCTTATGTAATACCCAGCAGCACTCGTTATGTACTATCCAACAGTACTCCTCATGTACTATCCAGAAGTACTCGTTATGCAGCACTTTTTATGTAATACCCAACAGTACTCCTTATGTACTATCCAATAGCACTCCTTATGTAATACCCAACAGTACTCCTTATGTACTATCCAGCAGCACTCCTTGTGTACTATCCTACAGTACTCCTTATGTATTCTCCTACAGTACTCCTTATGTGATATCCAAGAGCACTCCTTATGTACTATCCAGCAGCACTCCTCATGTAATATCAAGCAGCACTCCTTATGTACTATCCAGCAGAACAGCAATCCTTATGTAATATCCAACAGCAATCCTTATGTACTATCTAACAGCACTCCTTATGTAATACCCAACAGCACTCCTTATGTACTATCCAACAGCACTCCTTATGTAATACCCAACAGCACTCGTTATGTACTAGCCAACAGTACTTCTCATGTACTATCCAGCAGTACTCCTTATGTAATACCCAGCAGCACTCATTATGTACTATCCAACAGTACTCCTCATGTACTATCCAGAAGTACTCCTTATGTACTATCCAATGGCACTCTTTATGTAATACCCAACAGTACTCCTTATGTACTATCCAGCAGTACTCCTTATGTGCTATCCAAGAGCACTCCTTATGTACTATCCAGCAGCACTCCTCATGTAATATCTAGCAGCACTCCTTATGTAATATCCAGCAGTACTCCTTGTGTACTATCCAGCAGCACTCCTCATGTATTATCCAGCAGCACTCCTTATGTAATATCCAGCAGCACTCCTTATGTACTATCCAGCAGCACTCCTCATGTAATATCCAACAGCAATCCTTATGTACTTTGCAACAGCACTCCTTATGTAATACCCAACAGTGCTTCTTATGTACTATCCAACAGCACTCCTTATGTAATACCCAACAGTACTCCTTATATACTATCCAACAGCACTCCTTATTTAATACCCAACAGTACTCCGTATATACTATCCAGCAGCACTCCTTGTATACTGTTCTACAGTACTTTTTATGTACTATCCAGCAGTACTCCTTATGTATTATCCTACAGTACTCCTTATGTGCTATCCAACAGCACTCCTCATGCAATATCCAGCAGCACTCCTTATGTACTATCCAGCAGCACTCGTCATGTAATGTTCAACAGCAATCCTTATGTACTATTCAACAGCACTCTTCATGTAATATCCAACAGCAATCCTTATGTAATACCCAACAGTACTCCTTATGTAGTATCCAACAGCACTCCTTATGTAATATCCAACAGCAACCCTCATGTACTATCCAGCAGCACTCCTCATTTAATATCCAGCAGCACTCCTTATGTACTATCCAACAGCACTCCTTATGTACTATCCTACAGTACTCCTTATGTAATATCCAACAGTACTCCTTATGTAATATCCAACAATGCTTCTCATGTACTTTGCAACAGCACTCCTTATGTCATATCCAACAGTACTCCTTATGTAATATCCAACAGCACTCCTTATGTAATATCCAGCAGCACTTCTTATCCACTATCCAGCAGTACTCCTCATGTAATATCCAACAGCAATCCGTGTGTACTATCCAACAGCACTCTTTATGTAATACCCAACAGCACTACTTATGTACTATCCAGAAACAATCCTCATTTAATATCCAGCAGCACTCCTTATGTAATATCCATCAGCACTCCTTATGTAATATACAGCAGCACTCCTTATGTACTATCCTACAGTACTCTTCATGTAAAATTCAGTATCCTACATTATGTAATATCCAGCAGCACTCCTTATGTAATATCCAGCAGCACTCCTTATGTAATATACAGCAGCACTCCTTATGTAATATCCTACAGTACTCCTCATGTAAAATTCAGTATCCTACATTATGTAATATCCAGCAGCACTCCTTATGTAATATCCATCAGCACTCCTTATGTAATATACAGCAGCACTCCTTATGTAATATCCTACAGTACTCCTCATGTAAAATTCAGTATCCTACATTATGTAATATCCAGCAGCACTTCTTATGTACTATCCAGCAGCACTCCTCATGTAAAATTCAACAGCACTCCTTATGTAATGTCAAGCAGTACTCCTCATGTAATATCCAACAGCAATCCTTATGTAATACCCAACAGTACTCCTTATGTACTATCCACCAGCACTCCTTATAAAATACCCAGCAGCACTCCTTATAAAATACCCAGCAGCACTCCTTATGTACTATCCAACAGTACTCCTTATAAAATACCCAGCAGCACTCCTTATGTACTATCCAACAGTACTCCTCATGTACTATCCAGAAGTACTCGTTATGCAGCACTTTTTATGTAATACCCAACAGTACTCCTTATGTACTATCCAATAGCACTCCTTATGTAATACCCAACAGTACTCCTTATGTACTATCCAGCAGCACTCCTTGTGTACTATCCTACAGTACTCCTTATGTATTCTCCTACAGTACTCCTTATGTGATATCCAAGAGCACTCCTTATGTACTATCCAGCAGCACTCCTCATGTAATATCAAGCAGCACTCCTTATGTACTATCCAGCAGAACAGCAATCCTTATGTAATATCCAACAGCAATCCTTATGTACTATCTAACAGCACTCCTTATGTAATACCCAACAGCACTCCTTATGTACTATCCAACAGCACTCCTTATGTAATACCCAACAGCACTCGTTATGTACTAGCCAACAGTACTTCTCATGTACTATCCAGCAGTACTCCTTATGTAATACCCAGCAGCACTCATTATGTACTATCCAACAGTACTCCTCATGTACTATCCAGAAGTACTCCTTATGTACTATCCAATGGCACTCTTTATGTAATACCCAACAGTACTCCTTATGTACTATCCAGCAGTACTCCTTATGTGCTATCCAAGAGCACTCCTTATGTACTATCCAGCAGCACTCCTCATGTAATATCTAGCAGCACTCCTTATGTAATATCCAGCAGCACTCCTTATGTAATATCCAGCAGCACTCCTTATGTACTATCCAGCAGCACTCCTCATGTAATATCCAACAGCAATGGCACTCTTTATGTAATACCCAACAGTACTCCTTATGTACTATCCAGCAGTACTCCTTATGTGCTATCCAAGAGCACTCCTTATGTACTATCCAGCAGTACTCCTTGTGTACTATCCAGCAGCACTCCTCATGTATTATCCAGCAGCACTCCTTATGTAATATCCAGCAGCACTCCTTATGTACTATCCAGCAGCACTCCTCATGTAATATCCAACAGCAATCCTTATGTACTTTGCAACAGCACTCCTTATGTAATACCCAACAGTGCTTCTTATGTACTATCCAACAGCACTCCTTATGTAATACCCAACAGTACTCCTTATATACTATCCAACAGCACTCCTTATTTAATACCCAACAGTACTCCGTATATACTATCCAGCAGCACTCCTTGTATACTGTTCTACAGTACTTTTTATGTACTATCCAGCAGTACTCCTTATGTATTATCCTACAGTACTCCTTATGTGCTATCCAACAGCACTCCTCATGCAATATCCAGCAGCACTCCTTATGTACTATCCAGCAGCACTCGTCATGTAATGTTCAACAGCAATCCTTATGTACTATTCAACAGCACTCTTCATGTAATATCCAACAGCAATCCTTATGTAATACCCAACAGTACTCCTTATGTAGTATCCAACAGCACTCCTTATGTAATATCCAACAGCAGCCCTCATGTACTATCCAGCAGCACTACTCATTTAATATCCAGCAGCACTCCTTATGTACTATCCAACAGCACTCCTTATGTACTATCCTACAGTACTCCTTATGTAATATCCAACAGTACTCCTTATGTAATATCCAACAATGCTTCTCATGTACTTTGCAACAGCACTCCTTATGTCATATCCAACAGTACTCCTTATGTAATATCCAACAGCACTCCTTATGTAATATCCAGCAGCACTTCTTATCCACTATCCAGCAGTACTCCTCATGTAATATCCAACAGCAATCCGTGTGTACTATCCAACAGCACTCTTTATGTAATACCCAACAGCACTACTTATGTACTATCCAGAAACAATCCTCATTTAATATCCATCAGCACTCCTTATGTAATATACAGCAGCACTCCTTATGTAATATCCTACAGTACTCCTCATGTAAAATTCAGTATCCTACATTATGTAATATCCAGCAGCACTCCTTATGTAATATCCATCAGCACTCCTTATGTAATATACAGCAGCACTCCTTATGTAATATCCTACAGTACTCCTCATGTAAAATTCAGTATCCTACATTATGTAATATCCAGCAGCACTTCTTATGTACTATCCAGCAGCACTCCTCATGTAAAATTCAACAGCACTCCTTATGTAATGTCAAGCAGTACTCCTCATGTAATATCCAACAGCAATCCTTATGTAATACCCAACAGTACTCCTTATGTACTATCCACCAGCACTCCTTATAAAATACCCAGCAGCACTCCTTATAAAATACCCAGCAGCACTCCTTATGTACTATCCAACAGTACTCCTTATGTAATACCCAGCAGCACTCGTTATGTACTAGCCAACAGTACTTCTCATGTACTATCCAGCAGTACTCCTTATGTAATACCCAGCAGCACTCATTATGTACTATCCATCAGTACTCCTCATGTACTATCCAGAAGTACTCCTTATGTACTATCCAACAGCACTCTTTATGTAATACCCAACAGTACTCCTTATGTACTATCCAACAGCACTCCTTATGTAATACCCAACAGCACTCCTTATGTACTATCCAACAGCACTCCTTATGTAATACCCAACAGCACTCCTTATGTAATACCCAACAGCACTCCTTATGTAATACCCAACAGCACTACTTATGTACTATCCAGAAGCAATCCTCATTTAATATCCAGCAGCACTCCTTATGTAATATCCATCAGCACTCCTTATGTAATATACAGCAGCACTCCTTATGTACTATCCTACAGTACTCCTCATGTAAAATTCTAAAATTCAGTATCCTACATTATGTAATATCCAGCAGCACTCATTATGTAATACCCATCAGCACTCCTTATGTAATATACAGCAGCACTCCTTATGTACTATCCTACAGTACTCCTCATGTAAAATTCAGTATCCTACATTATGTAATATCCAGCAGCACTCATTATGTAATATCCATCAGCACTCCTTATGTAATATACAGCAGCACTCCTTATGTACTATCCTACAGTACTCCTCATGTAAAATTCAGTATCCTACATTATGTAATATCCAGCAGCACTTCTTATGTACTATCCAGCAGCACTCCTCATGTAAAATTCAACAGCACTCCTTATGTAATGTCAAGCAGTACTCCTCACGTAATATCCAACAGCAATCCTTATGTACTATCCAACAGCACTCCTTATGTAATGCCCAACAGTACTCCTTATGTACTATCCACCAGCACTCCTTATAAAATACCCAGCAGCACTCCTTATGTACTATCCAACAGTACTCCTTATGTAATACCCAGCAGCACTCATTATGTACTATTCAACAGTACTCCTCATGTACTATCCAGAAGTACTCCTTATGTACTATCCAACAGCACTCTTTATGTAATACCCAACAGTACTCCTTATGTACTATCCAGCAGCACTCCTTATGTACTATCCAGCAGTACTCCTTATGTGCTATCCAAGAGCACTCCTTATGTACTATCCAGCAGCACTCCTCATGTAATATCCAGCAGCACTCCTTATGTAATATCAATGCAGCACTCCTCATGTATTATCCAGCAGCACTCCTTATGTAATATCCAGCAGCACTCCTTATGTATTCTCCTACAGTACTCCTTATGTACTATCCAGCAGTACTCCTTATGTATTCTCCTACAGTACTCCTTATGTGCTATCCAAGAGCACTCCTTATGTACTATCCAGCAGTTCTCCTCATTTAATATCCAGCAGCACTCCTTGTGTAATATCCATCAGCACTCCTTATGTACTATCCAGCAGCACTCCTCATGTAATATCCAACAGCAATCCTTATGTACTTTCCAACAGCACTCCTTATGTAATACCCAGCAGTGCTCCTTATGTACTATCCAACAGCACCCCTTATGTAATATCCAGCAGCATTCTTCATGTACTATCCAACAATACTCATTGTGTAATATCAAGCAGTACTCCTTATGTAATATCCAGCAGCAGTCCTTATGTAATATCCAGCAGCACTCCGCATGTAATATCCAACAGTAGTTCTTATGTACTATCCAACAGTACTCATTTAATATCCAGCAGCACTCTTTATGTAATATCCAACAGTACTCCTTATATAATATCCAGCAGCACTCCATATGTAATATCCAACAGTATTCCTTATGTACTATCCGGCATCACTCCTCAAGTACTATCCAATAGCACTCCTTGTGTAATATCCAACAGTACTCCTTATGTACTATCCAGCAGCACTCCTCATGTAATATCCAACAGCAATCCTTATGTACTTTCCAACAGCACTCCTTATGTAATACCCAGCAGTGCTCCTTATGTACTATTCAACAGCACTCCTTAAGTAATAGCCAGCAGCACTCCTTATGTACTATGAAACAGTACTCCTCATGTACTTTCCAGCAGTACTTCTTATGTAATACCCAACAGTACTGCTTATGTACTATCCAACAGCATTCCTTATGTAATACCCAACAGTACTGCTTATGTACTATCCAACAGCACTCCTTATTTAATACCCACCAGTACTCCTTAAATACTATCCAGCAGCACTCCTTATGTACTATGAAACAGTACTCCTCGTGTACTTTCCAGCAGTACTTCTTATGTAATACCCAACAGTACTGCTTATGTACTATCCAACAGCATTCCTTATGTAATACCCAACAGTACTGCTTATGTACTATCCAACAGCACTCCTTATTTAATACCCACCAGTACTCCTTAAATACTATCCAGCAGCACTCCTTATGTATTCTCCTACAGTACTCCTTATGTGCTATCCAAGAGCACTCCTTATGTACTATCCAGCAGCACTCCTTATGTAATACCCAACAGCACTGCTTATGTACTATCCAGCAGCACTCCTCATATAATATCCAGCAGCACTCCTTATGTAATATCCAGCAGCACTCCTTATGTACTATCCAGCAGCACTCCTCATGTAATGTTCAACAGCAATCTTTATGTACTATCCAACAGCACTCCTTATGTAATACCCAGCAATACTCCTTATGTAGTATCCAACAGCAATCCTTATGTACTATCCAACAGCACTCCTTATGTAATACCCAGCAGTACTCCTTATGTAGTATAAAACAGCACCCCTCATGTACTATCCAGCAGCACTCCTCATTTAATATCCAGAAGCACTCCTTATGTATTATCCAACAGCACTCCTTATGTACCATCCTACAGTACTCCTGATGTAATATCCAACAGTACTCCTTATGTAATATCCAACAGTACTCCTCATGTAATACCCAACAGTAATCCTTATGTAATATCCAGCAGCACTCCTCATGTACTATCTAACAGCACTAATTGTGTACTATCCAACAGCACTCCTTATGTACTGTCCAGCAGTACTACTCAAGTACTATCCAGCAGCACTCCTTTTGTAATATTCAATAGCAGTCCTTTTGTAATATCCAACAGTATGCGTTATGTACTATCCAGCAGCACTCCTCTTGTACTATCCAACAGCACCCTCATGTACTATCCAACAGCACCCCTTATGTAATATCCAGCAGTAATCCTTATGTAATTTCCAGCAGCATTCTTCATGTACTATCCAACAACACTAATTGTGTAATATCAAGCAGTACTCCTTATGTAATATCCAGCAGCACTCCTTGTGTTCTATCCAATAGAACTCCTTATGTACTATCCAACAGTACTCCTTATGTAATATCCAGCAGCAGTCCTTATGTAATATCCAGCAGCACTCCGCATGTAATATCCAACAGTACTTCTTATGTACTATCCAACAGTACTCATTTAATATCCAGCAGCACTCTTTATGTAATATCCAACAGTACTCCTTATATAATATCCAGCAGCACTCCATATGTAATATCCAACAGTATTCCTTATGTACTATCCGGCATCACTCCTCAAGTACTATCCAATAGCACTCCTTGTGTAATATCCAACAGTACTCCTTATGTACTCCTCTTGTACTATCCAACAGCATTACTTATGTACTATCCAACAGTACTACTTATGTAATATCCAGCAGCACCCCTCATGTAATATCCAGCAGCAGTCATTATGTAATATCCAGCAGCACTTTTTGTGTAATATCCAATAGTACTCCTTATGTACTATCCAGCAGCATTCCTCAAGTAAAATTCAGCAGCGTTCCAAGTACTATCCAATAGCACTCTTTGTGTAATATCTAACAGTACTTCTTATGTACTATCCAGTAGCACTCCTTATGTACTATCCAGCAGCACTCCTTTTGTCATATCCAATAGCACTCCTTTTGTAATATCCAACAGTATGCGTTATGTACTATCCAGCAGCACTCCTCTTGTACTATCCAACAGCACCCCTCATGTACTATACAACGGCACCCCTTATGTAATATCCAACGGCACTCCTCATGTCATATCCAACAGCACCCCTTATGTACTATCCAACAGCACCCCTTATGTAATATCCAACGGCACTCCTCATGTCATATCCAACAGTACTCCTTATATAATATCCAGCAGCACTCCTTATGTAATATCCAACAGTACTCCTTATGTACTATCCGGCATCACTCCTCAAGTACTATCCAATAGCACTCCTTGTGCAATATCCAACAGTACTCCTTATGTACTATTCAGCAGCACTCCTCTTGTACTATCCAACAGCATTACTTATGTACTATCCAACAGTACCACTTATGTAATATCCAGCAGCAGTCCTTATGTAATATCCAGCGGCACTTTTTATGTAATATCCAATAGTACTCGTTATGTACTATCCAGCAGCATTCCTCAAGTAATATTCAGCAGCATTCCAAGTACCGTCCAATAGCACTCTTTGTGTAATATCCAACAGCACTTCTTATGTACTATCCAGTAGCACTCCTTATGTACTATCCAGCAGCATTCCTTGTGTAATATCCAACAGTACCCATTATGCACTATCCAACAGCACTCCTTATGTAATATCCAACAGTACTCCTCATGTAATATCCAGCAGCACTCCTCAAGTAATATCCAGCAGCACTCCTCAAGTAATATCCAACAGTACTTCTTATGTACTATCCAACAGTACTCATTTAATATCCAGCAGCACTCTTTATGTTATATCCAACAGTACTCCTTATATAATATCCAGCAGCACTCCATATGTAATATCCAACAGTATTCCTTATGTACTATCCGGCATCACTCCTCAAGTACTATCCAATAGTACTCCTTGTGTAATATCCAACAGTACTCCTTATGTACTATCCAGCAGCACTCCTCATGTAATATCCAACAGCAATCCTTATGTACTTTCCAACAGCACTCCTTATGTAATACCCAGCAGTGCTCCTTATGTACTATTCAACAGCACTCCTTATGTAATAGCCAGCAGCACTCCTTATGTACTATGAAATAGTACTCCTCATGTACTTTCCAGCAGTACTTCTTATGTAATACCCAACAGTACTGCTTATGTACTATCCAACAGCATTCCTTATGTAATACCCAACAGTACTGCTTATGTACTATCCAACAGCACTCCTTATTTAATACCCACCAGTACTCCTTAAATACTATCCAGCAGCACTCCTTATGTATTCTCCTACAGTACTCCTTATGTGCTATCCAAGAGCACTCCTTATGTACTATCCAGCAGCACTCCTTATGAAATACCCAACAGCACTGCTTATGTACTATCCAGCAGCACTCCTCATATAATATCCAGCAGCACTCCTTATGTAATATCCAGCAGCACTCCTTATGTACTATCCAGCAGCACTCCTCATGTAATATCCAGCAGCACTTCTTATGTACTATCCAGCAACACTCCTCATGTAATGTTCAACAGCAATCTTTATGTACTATCCAACAGCACTCCTTATGTAATACCCAGCAATACTCCTTATGTAGTATCCAACAGCACTCCTTATGTAATACCCAGCAGTACTCCTTATGTAGTATCCAACAGCACCCCTCATGTACTATCCAGCAGCACTCCTCATTTAATATCCAGAAGCACTCCTTATGTATTATCCAACAGCACTCCTTATGTACCATCCTACAGTACCCCTGATGTAATATCCAACAGTACTCCTTATGTAATATCTAACAGTACTCCTCATGTAATACCCAACAGTAATCCTTATGTAATATCCAGCAGCACTCCTCATGTACTATCTAACAGCACTAATTGTGTACTATCCAACAGCACTCCTTATGTACTGTCCAGCAGTACTACTCAAGTACTATCCAGCAGCACTCCTTTTGTAATATTCAATAGCAGTCCTTTTGTAATATCCAACAGTATGCGTTATGTACTATCCAGCAGCACTCCTCTTGTACTATCCAACAGCACCCTCATGTACTATCCAACAGCACCCCTTATGTAATATCCAGCAGTAATCCTTATGTAATATCCAGCAGCATTCTTCATGTACTATCCAACAACACTAATTGTGTAATATCAAGCAGTACTCCTTATGTAATATCCAGCAGCACTCCTTGTGTTCTATCCAATAGAACTCCTTATGTACTATCCAACAGTACTCCTTATGTAATATCCAGCAGCAGTCCTTATGTAATATCCAGCAGCACTCCGCATGTAATATCCAACAGTACATCTTATGTACTATCCAACAGTACTCATTTAATATCCAGCAGCACTCTTTATGTAATATCCAACAGTACTCCTTATATAATATCCAGCAGCACTCCATATGTAATATCCAACAGTATTCCTTATGTACAATCCGGCATCACTCCTCAAGTACTATCCAATAGCACTCCTTGTGTAATATCCAACAGTACTCCTTATGTACTATTCAGCAGCACTCCTCTTGTACTATCCAACAGCATTACTTATGTACTATCCAACAGTACTACTTATGTAATATCCAGCAGCACCCCTCATGTAATATCCAGCAGCAGTCATTATGTAATATCCAGCAGCACTTTTTATGTAATATCCAATAGTACTCCTTATGTACTATCCAGCAGCATTCCTCAAGTAAAATTCAGCAGCGTTCCAAGTACTATCCAATAGCACTCTTTGTGTAATATCTAACAGTACTTCTTATGTACTATCCAGTAGCACTCCTTATGTACTATCCAGCAGCACTCCTTTTGTCATATCCAATAGCACTCCTTTTGTAATATCCAACAGTATGCGTTCTGTACTATCCAGCAGCACTCCTCATGTACTATCCAACAGCACCCCTCATGTACTATCCAACGGCACCCCTTATGTAATATCCAACGGCACTCCTCATGTCATATCCAACAGCACCCCTTATGTACTATCCAACAGCACCCCTTATGTAATATCCAATGGCACTCCTCATGTCATATCCAACAGTACTCCTTATATAATATCCAGCAGCACTCCTTATGTAATATCCAACAGTACTCCTTATGTACTATCCGGCATCACTCCTCAAGTACTATCCAATAGCACTCCTTGTGTAATATCCAACAGTACTCCTTATGTACTATTCAGCAGCACTCCTCTTGTACTATCCAACAGCATTACTTATGTACTATCCAACAGTACCACTTATGTAATATCCAGCAGCAGTTCTTATGTAATATCCAGCAGCACTTTTTATGTAATATCCAATAGTACTCGTTATGTACTATCCAGCAGCATTCCTCAAGTAATATTCAGCAGCATTCCAAGTACTGTCCAATAGCACTCTTTGTGTAATATCCAACAGTACTTCTTATGTACTATCCAGCAGCACTCCTTGTGTAATATCCAACAGTACCCATTATGTACTATCCAACAGCACTCCTCATGTAATTTCCAGCAGCACTCCTCAAGTAATATCCAGCAGCACTCCTCAAGTTCTATCCAATTGCACTCTTTTTGTAATATCCAACAGTACTCCTTATGTAATATCCAACAGTACTCCTCATGTATTATCCAGCAGCTCTCCTCGTGTACTATCCAGCAGTATTCCTTGTGTACTATTCAACAGTACTCCTTGTATAATATCCAGCAGCACTCTGTATGTAATATCCAACAGTACTCCTTATGTAATATCCAGCAACACTCCTTATGTACTATCCAGCAGCACTCCTCAATTACTATCCAATAGGACTCCTTGTGTAATATCCAACAGTACTCCTTAAGTAATATCCACCAGTACTCCTTATGTCAGTGATTTTTAACCTTTTTTTTGCCGTGGCACACTTTTTTACATTAAAAAATCCTGTGGCACACCACCATCCCAAAATTTAAAAAAAAATCACACATTGTAGCCTAATACAGCATATATATATATATATATATACACACATACACACACATACTGTATGTATTGTGCTGTTATGCCATGCCTCCTACAAACTACCCCTGCACTGGGAGTAAAAAACAAGCAAAGTTTAAAAAATATGTCACACTGTTGTCAGTCTGCCGTGGCACACCTGAGGATCTCTCACGGCACACTAGTTGAAAAACACTGCCTTATGTAATATATAGCAGCACTCCTTATGTAATATCCAGCAGCACTCCTTATGTAATGTACAGCAGCACTCCTTATGTAATATCCAGCAGCACTCCTCATGTACTATCCAACAACACTCTTAATGCAATATCCAGCAGTACTTCTTATGTACTATCCAGTAGCACTCATTGTGTAATATCCAGCAGCACTCATTATGTAATATCCAACAGAACTCATGTACTGTCAAGCAGCACTTTTCATGTACTATCCAACAGCACTCCTTACGTAATATCCAGCAGCACTCCGTATGTACAATCCAAGAGCACTCCTAAAGTACTATCTGACAGTACTCCTTATGTACTATCCAGCCCCAATCATTGTATAATATCCAGCAGCACTCCTCATGTAATATCCAGCAGCACCCCTCTTGTATTATTCAACAGCAGCCCTTATTGACTATCTAGCCGCGCTCCTCATGAACTATTCAGCAGCACTCCTCATGGACTATTCAGCAGCACACCTCATGTATTGTCCTGCAGCAGGTGTAACTCATAGCCCAACTTCTCATCTCAGATAGATATACCAAATTATTACTAAACCTTTTAACCAATGGAAATTATATGTACAGAAGTTACTATTACTAATAACAACATCAAAGAGGTATGGACTGTAAAAATAATACCTGAAGGCAAATTAAATGTATGTTGCATATTACATATGATTCAAAAGAATGTGCAATTGTCACATGATGTGACACTTCATTAATGTTGTATGTGAATTAATAAAACCCAGGGCTGCATTATGACTGTTGTGAACCCAAAGCACTTTTGAGCCCCGTCATCTAGAAAACAGATATTACAAATTATATTTTACAACTGCATTGGTATAGCAACAACTAAAATTCAGGCTGGAATATAGGATCTGCATATACCAATACAGTTAAAGTATATATCTCACTTGCAAGAAGTAAACCAAACAAGTGGCCTCACTCTTATCTGTCACCATTTAGTTGGCACCACTGGAGTCACTAGAAGGGGGGTTGAGGAAGGGGGAGGTAATTCCCCTACCTGCATGGACTGCCCCCTCTTGTGCTACCCCAGCTGTGAACCTCACTCCAAGATCTGAGGCTGACCTTGTGGTGGGTGTGCTTTGACACCGCTACCATAAATTTACTTGAAGTGTCACTGAAAAATGGCGGCAGGCTGAGATAGACTGTGAGAGAACAGACACCCTGCCCAGGAACAGAGTTTAGGTCTTCAGGACTAGGTTGCCAGGTGTCTGGTATTGGACCAGACAGTCCGGTATTCTAGAATTCTGTCCGGTAAAATCTATG